>NW_020799091.1:10305613-10380851 GCF_003259725.1 Athene cunicularia | reverse complement strand
TGGGCCGGGCTCGGCTGGGCTCCGCCCGGCGCGGCTCGGCCCCGCCCCGCCCGGCGTTGGGGGGTGCCCGGCAGCGGCATGCGGGGCGGGGGGCGGCAGGAGGAGGGGTCGTGCAGCCCCCCCGCTCGGAGCAGGCGGCTCCGGGCCGTGCCGGGCGCCGCGGGGTGCCCCGAGGGTGGAAACTTCTTGTAGAGCGGGCGGCGCCCGCCGCCTGCGGTCCGCTCCGGGGCACCGCTGGGGAGAGCCCGGCTCGCTCTGCTCGACACTCCCGTCCGCCGTTCGCGCAGGGTGTTGGGATCCCCCCGAGCCGCCCCTTCTCCCAGCTCTCAGCACAAATCTTCCAAGCCTTTAATCTACCCAGCACCATGTGCTGTGGCATTTTCCCCACCCGAAGTGTCTGGTCACCACCACCACATCTCAAGTTGCTTCTTGTGGAAGTCAGTGGGGTTAATTCATTTACCCCCTTAATTCACGCTTAATGCACTTTCCCCCTTCATATTTTTCCAGTTGCTTTCTGAACCTCTGTAAACTCGGGGCATCCTCAGCCCCTCAGACCAGGAGTTACAGAGGTGTCTGCCCCCCTCCGAAAGAGCCACTCCTGGGCTGTGCTTGGCATGTAGCGCTCCCCTAGCTCATACTACTTCTGCCCAAAAAGGACAAACTGTTCCCTTCTTAACACAACTCTCCCTTTATAAAACCACTATCCTATCTGCTTTCAATTGTCCTTTCTATTTTTCCAAGCCATAATCCAAGGAAATCATTCCTCATATGGAAACTGTTCCACAACACTGATTCCCTTTCTTGTTTTTTCTGTGCTGTTCTTGTGCATCTTCTCCTAGATGGGGCCTGGGGATGTGACTCATGCTGCATTCAAGATGCAGGTGCCCCAAACATTTATATGACGGTCCTAAGTTATTTTCTGGTTTGCTCTATTTCTCATTCCTACTGATTCCTGATATTCAGTTGCCTTTCTGCCCACTAAAGAGCACTGGAGCTAATGCTGTCATTAAACTATTACAAATAAGATCCCATTCCTGAGATGCTTAGGCAGTATGACGCACATAGGGCTAGGACTGTTTTTTTCCACAAGTACTACCATGAATGACTACTAAATTTTATCTTTTTATCACTCATTTGCATGCTACACATACTTACGATCGTCACTCAACTTGGTCACCCTTCTTTACACCAATTACAGAAGATAGTGAAGAGCAAGGGTCCTTCCAGCACCCCATGAGTGACTTTCAATGTGAAATCTGGCCACTTTTCCCTGTCTTTAACCAGTTACTTAACCTCCATGGACCCATCCTCTCATCCCATGGTGATTTCATTTCCTTAAGAAGCTTTAACTAAGAACCTTCTCAAATGTCTTATGGAAATGTAAGCAGGCTATATTCATCAGGTCTCTCATCTATACATTAGAATCCATTAGAAACCTCGCTGAAGCACAATTTTTTTAAGGAAAAAAAATATCTATTCTACCATGATATTTTGCTCCTTTGGCCATTTTTCTGGGTTGTTTTAGAACAGAATCAGAAAACTTACTTTGTGTGGGTGTTGGAGCTGCTTATTCCTCTGGAAAATATTTAAAGGTTTATCTCGCATTTGTCACCTTTCAAGCTTTTGGTGCTAAGACAATTTCCAACTGTTACCCAAGTTTATAATCCAGATTTTTCATACTTGAGGGTCTGTAGTACTCTGTGGAGAACACACCTGCCCTGCTTACTTGTTCATTTTGTTCTCTTGTCCATATTGTTGCTTTATGCCAGTGCTTCAGCCCAACACCTTGCTGTCCATCAACACAGATGTTGGGGCATGGCTGGCCACGGGGCTGGCTGCGCCAGGCAGGCAGTGGTATGCTCAATGCTTTATGCTCTCTGTGGCAGGCTGTGTTGCCTGAGCAAGCAGCAGTGACGTCCCAAGGCCCTGGAGACCTTCGGAGGCTTTGTTGTTGTTTCACAGCCATCATCCAGCTGAGAAGAGTCCCAGATGGAATGAACTGTGCCAGAAGGTTCATACCTGGATTTTTATTATCATTGTAATCACTTTGGCTAGTTTCCATCATCAAAAGGTATTTATGATTCTGTTTCTAAAAGTCAAATGCATTAGCTACTCTAAAAGGAAAGTACCAAATAATTTCCTTTGTTAAGTGTATGTTTAATTGAAAGGCTTTAATTTTTTAGGTATAGAGAGAGCAAATGTTCTTCACAGACAGTGGTTTGCACAGAACAGGAGACCTCAATTTTACTGTTTACAGAACAAAAAGATGAAAGGCTTAGAGTATCTGTTTTTGTCAGCTCAAAGGGAAGATTTAGAGAAGGAGTCTGGAAGTGTTTATTGCTATGGTGTAACTCCTATTTGGGCTCAGACCTGCAGTTCTACCTCATGTGTGTGCTCCTAAAATTACTGAAGAAAACAAAGAATCAAGAAATAACTGAGAAAGATCCAAGAAACTTCAACATATTGGTTAACTAGATATCAATCCAGGACACCATCAAGCTACAAACAAGAGGGATGGGCAGTAAAGTTTCTTACATTTGAACATACTTCAAAATACAGAAGTGGAAAAAAAAAACCAACAAAAAACCCTCCAGAAACTTGAGTTTACATTCAAAATCAAATTTGGATAAGCAGTTTCACAGACATGTTTATTCTGGAGTTCCTCTGCAAGAGCTGTAGCTGACGTAATCAGGCAAGAATAAGCACTATTTAATTAAAAATTAGTTATAAACATTCAAGTATCACTAAACATGGCCTGATTCTGCCTGTCTTCCTTGCAGAGCACAAAGATCAGCCACCTGATGACTTCATTACAGGTAGGCAGTGAGGTGCTACTCAGTGCAAGGAAGAGGTACAGAATCAGGACCACAGTGAGCAGCAATTATGAAGTCAACTAACTATCTTGGAGGTTGCTCAGGGCTAGATTTTTAAAGGGATTAACAAAAGCTGTTAGAAACTAACAGCAGGAGCACTTGCTGAACTCCTTCACATGTTAAAATATATTGGTAGGTCCCTACATGCCTTTAAAAATCTGTCCCCAGTGCACAGTTTCCTCATTTAACAGAGCAAAAAAAGGGAGAATCACTTAAATGTCAGTGAATTCATTGAGCCAGACTTTGGGAAACTGCAGGGACTTCCAGATTAACACCTGCTCCTTCAGAAGCCAACATGCTTAAAACAGTCCCTGTTGATATTTATTCCCTAGTGTGAACCCCGTGTTCTACACAGAGCACGTGGATGCCATGCTGCCTGCTCCTTACTCCCATGGAAATCCTGTGCAGCCGGTGTGGATGCCAGGAGGTGTGCTGCTCTGCTAGGCTGCCAAATTTGATCTTGGGCAAAGCTCATCTGAACTCCAGAGAAATGGTTATGGGTGGTATGTGGCTTTTGGAGCCGAATCCTACAGCTCGTGTTCACTCTTGTGAGCGCTGGCTACAGGGCAGGACTATCAGCATATGTCTTGTTCCAGCTTTTTTAGCAGCATGTCATGAAATCCAGTGTGGCTCTGTGAATTATGCTAAAAGTGGGGATTTACAGGGAATCTGTTAGAAGTGCACTTTTGTCATGCAGAGCCATGTAATGAATCCTGTTTCCTTGGTGGATGACGAGGCAGAAGATCATTAATACCGTGGACAGCAGAACAAGTCCGGTGAAAAAAAAGGCTCCGAGTATCAGGCTGGCTTCTCCAGGACTCAAAGTTTTGCCAAAAAAATTGCCCCCTTTGCTGTCATAATCTGTTAAAAGAGAATTAGTTAATGAGAAATCTGTGCATGAATCTGAAGAGTTTTAAATGACATTTAAAAAAATCCTTACCCTTTGTAGTGGTTCTATTTTTTGCAGTAGTTGTGTCATATGCTCCAGTTGTGAGTCCTCCTTCTGAAGGAGCTTCCCACTCTGTGCAGAAAGAGAAAAAACAAAGTTAAGTTGAAAACCTTACAAATACTCTTTTCTCTTCTGCAAAAGAACTCCTGATTTTATTTAAGTATTTCTACCTTGTTGATCTGAACATAAACCATTATTAGATCAGCACAGCTATTACTCTAGGCAACTCTGTGGGTGATGTCCCCCTTCTCTATAGGCATCTCTGTTTACTTCACTATTTACTGTACTGACAGGATGAGGGGTGACAGTTTTAAACCAACAGAGGGTAGATTTAGACTGGACATAAGGAAGAAATTCTTTATGATGAGGGTGGTGAGACACTGGCACAGGTTGCCCAGAGAAGCTGTGGCTGCCCCCTCCCTGGCAGTGTTCAAGGCCAGGTTGGACGGGGCTTTGAGCAACCTGGGCTAGTGGAAGGTGTCCCTGCCCATGGCAGGGAGGTTGGAACTGGATGATCTTTAAAGGTCCCTTCCAACCCAAACCATTCTATGATTCATCTCAGCATTTTGCTTGTTCACTTGAAATTTCGCAGCCTGCATGAATATGTGATATAAAATAAATTTACCTTATCCATGGGAATATTTTGGCTACATTTGCTGCTACAGGGTTACAGGTACGAGGTGTGCCTGCTGGCACTGTTGCAAACTCTCTGGAGGAGTGTAACAAGCACAGAGGTGACCCAGGCACGACATGCTGGATCCAGAAGTCTAGTGAAATTATGTGATGTGGAGAGGATCACAAAGCACTTCTGGCATCACTCACAAGTGGTGGAAGGGACCAGCACCACTCAAAAAGTTTGCCAACTTTTCTTAGTCAAAATATTGCTTATTTCTTGGGCAGGATGAACAATCATTTTCTGGAGCACCTGGTATCTCGGCTGTTCTCAGGAGCCAGGAGCGACTGCAGGGAGGAACCAGCACCATGCCAGTCTACAGGCCCTCCCACACATCACGTGGCACCGAGGCTGAAAAATAGCTTTGCAGTTGTTTTCTGCACCACCTGCGGATGACTAATGGTCTGCAAGCTGCCTCTGTCTTAGAAGGGCTTTTGTGTAGCACCAGCTGTTTTTAAGCTGCAGAGTGTAGCAAAGATTACTGTCTTTGCCATGTCATTAGGGGTGTTTGTCCTGTCCCTGGATGATCCTAACTGGCCATGGCAGTAATGTTCAGGTGCTTCCAACCAGTGTGCAGGGAGCAGTGGTGACATTAGTTCTACTTCTTTCCTCCCTGCCTTCTGTCTGATCTGCTGCGATACCACCTCTGAGTCCTAGGACATGTTTCTGATACTGCACCTGATTTATTGATGGTGTAGGTCGTCTCCATGCCAGCGTGGATGTGATCAGCTACATGGCAGTGCAGAAGCCATGTTCCAGGGTTTTCTGCTGTGAGTTCAACTGTCTGGAAAGTCCCAGGAAAAAGGTCATATACATCTCCTCTGTGGTCCTTATCTGTCTGTGGCAAGGCAAAACCAGCATCGTGAGAGTCATGTCTCAAATACCTGCCACGGGCACTGAAATATTCCAGTTAGATTTTCAGCTCCTCGAGAAAGATCCAATGCTTCTTTTTATACATTTCTAGTGAAACTCATCCAGGGAAACTGAGGTCTGTGGACACCTCTCATTTAATTAATGAATTAATTAACAACAGGAGACCCCTCCTGAGGACTTCAAGTGCTGGTTGAGCACAGGTGTTTCTTTGCAAGACAGATTTTTTTAGATAGTCCTGCCAGGGGCAAGCTGTCACAATGTAAAACCATACTCCAAGCTGGCATAACTCTCTCTGATTTCCTCCCTTTTTCTTCTCTTTTACCCATGGGTAAACATGTATCTTAATCCACTTAATCATGTCCTCTAATAGTGGCATTTATTCATGATTCATAACAATTACAGAGTAAGAGAAGCTTTGCGAGGACCTCATTCATTTTGTATATCCTTCACATGCAAAACTCCCACCAACATCAGCACCAGGGCTCCATGCCCAAGCTGAAAATCATGGACTTTTTTTCAGAAATTTCCCATTGCACTATAAAGGTTGTACTTAGATTAATTTTACCAACCTTGAAGATGAAGGTCTGTGCATGGAAGTGAACTGTATGTATATCCACTTCATTGCCCATTCCTATCAAATACCAGTTTGTCCTATCACCTTCATTCATCGTTAGACCCAGGAGACTGTTATAAACCTTCCCATTGATTGCTGGAAGAATGACAAAAAAGCACTGATTAATAACTGGCCATGATACAGGTGATGTTAACCTCCACTTCAGGTACCCTTCGCACTTTCTCCCCGGGAAGACTGAGTGCTAAGGCAGAGAGGGGACAGGCATATGGAGCCAGAGTAAGGACTCTCCATAGTGACCACTGCCATTGCAGGGAGACGGTCACTTTTTTGTTTCACTTTCCAAGTCACCTAAGTGCCCAGCAGCAACCATTTTTCTGTCTTGGAAAGCATTGGAAAGGTTTTTTACGGATTGAGATCAGACTCGTAAACAAACAAGATCTATGCTGAGAAGCTACATGGAAAAATTGTTGTTGCCTAAAATGGGTACCATCTGTAGAAAGAGAAATTTGCTTTGTCAGGGATGTTCCTGCCTCTGTCCAGTCTGTTCTGCCTGGCTCCTCAGCTGGTTGCTACTACAGCCACAGTTTTAAGATGTCATCCTTATGTTCCTACAGAACAAGCCTGCAAGGAACGCAGCTCCCAGATGACAAGGGAAGTCTGGCAGGGCAGCCAGAGTATAAGATTAAACTATCTTGTTAGAAAAATATCTTGGCTGGGCTTCGTGGAAATTTTTTGTTTCCACAGTTACAGTTTATGAAGTTGTCACATGGTTGGGTAACTGCAGGCTAAGTCCAATGTGTTCCTAAAAGGGCTATGAAAAATAAAACTGTCCTCTTGGCAGCTGCCACCAAGTTCTACATACCATGCATGCTGTTGCCTTCTACAAAGTTCTCAGTGGAATTAAAATCATCAGGATTCTTATGAAGATATGTTTCAATATTTTCTTTCAAATACCAGGATTCATTTTCATCAAACACCATAAACAGAAGAGTAAATTCACGATCAATGTCTTTCCTTAGACCTCTTTCATCTAGAGTTCCTTTTCTGCAAACTACAAGAGGCCCAATCAGACCACTGTATGTGTCCTGAAATAAAATAAATATATGCATTACAGGTTTCAGTTCATTCAGTTAGGAAATAAATACACCTTAACTACAGATTAAATATAGATGAAATTCCATTTTCCTATCAGATAAGAAAAAAATCATTACTCTGATCAGGGATATCTCTCTCTACATGTCCCTGTGTTAATATACCAAAGCAATGTTTTGCCTTCAACTAAAATCCCTTCAACTGGTCTTTAAGGAGGGAATCATGGTGTATCCCCAAGGATTTCAGTAGATTAAATTACGCAGGCATGTGCAACGGTTACCAAAGAGGACAAAACATCTAGTTCTATAAATTTTTCTTCTAGCCTGTGGTCCTTGCATAAATGCGAAGCAAGATCCTTTCAGAAACTTTATGCAAGCGGAACGCTTTAGGCAAATCAGTGTAATCTTTAATGACCATTTCTTGGTTACCTTTACAAAATTCACTGTTGAATAATAAACCCAAGTGATACAGTTTGGATCTGTTTTACCAGGGCCAGATCGTTCTGGGACGTTCCACCTGTAGGTGTTTATTTCCCCTGAAACAGAGAGAACAATTTTACCAAGAGCAGCTGGGTATTAGAGGCTTTGAATAGTATGTAACTGAGATCTGCCACCCTTCTCATCAAAAAAATGATCTACATCAAAACTATCTGTGGAAGCATGCACCAATGGGATATGGATGTGATTCTGCCTTCCAGGAGGTCAGTGAGGTTCCAGTGGTGTCAATGAAGGCAGATAGCCCCCAGACAGGGAGATCTGCAAATGATGCTGGCAGCAGTGGCATCCCACAGAATAGAATTTTAGATATAGGACTCTTCATCTTTCTCCTTGGGCAAAACTTGTAGCAGATCAATGATCTTGGATGCTGATGCTTAAGGTCAGTTGAAGATGCTGGGAGCCAAGCTCCAGAAAACATTACTTGGACTTTCTCAGCTGAAAAGGGCACAAAGATGTGGCAGTTGCCACTGGGATTTTGCAGATGGTGCTGCAGCAATGTATCAGCTCTGGGCCAGAAGAGGACAGCTGAGTATGTACAAACCTCCTGACTGGGAGGTCCTTTCCTCTTCCAGCTAAGTCCCTGCTCCCCAGCAATTGCTGGAGAACCCCTGTCCCTTCATAAAAGTCATCACCTCTGCCATGTCCTCCCTCAGCAGAGGGATGTCTGATGTCTGACTTAAAAAAAACAGAACAATCTGATGGAGAAATTATCTATTCAGGTGAGGATTAGTTCTCTACACTGAACACAAACACATCTGTGCTCAGATGAACTGCCTGTGCTGTGTTTCCCTGCTTTGTTTTTTTTGCTGGTACTGAAGGGAAGGGTAGGAGAAGAAGATGTGGTCAGCACCTTGCCCTTTTAAGTGGTGGAGAAATGTTGAACCAGACAGTCTCTGGCCCAAAAGTCTTCCAGCGTGACAAAAGCCAAGAACAGCTGGGGCATGTTACAAGTCAGGGGAAAACAAGGAAATCACAGAACTCTTGTCCATGGTCTTAGTCCATCCACAACCCAACAACTGCCATCAGCTGTGGGCACCAGGGCAAAGGAGAGTTTTCAAGTTTAAATGGTTGCGAAGTGACTGAGCCTAGTTTTGTGTCACTGAGG
The DNA here is from genome assembly GCF_003259725.1 of Athene cunicularia. Taxonomy (NCBI): domain Eukaryota; kingdom Metazoa; phylum Chordata; class Aves; order Strigiformes; family Strigidae; genus Athene; species Athene cunicularia. Next base: position 10,372,215 of record NW_020799091.1, on the reverse strand, counting down.
CACTACACTGTTTGATAGATCATGCAATAGTGGGTTTTATTGTACAGCAATAACTATGAAAAAAGAAATGGTGACTTTCAAATGTCATACTATATGAGATGAGTCTAACATAAATGTTGCAATACCATTTAATCTTACAGGACAAGCATCTTCTGTTCATTACAGCATGGGTCTATGTACTTCAGCAGAGATCTGAAAGGCCTTCAGACACACTATGCTAATAGGCCAGAAAAGAGTAACAAGAAACCCCTCAGTCTCAGAGACATTCACACCTTAGAGACATACACCAGGGAAGAGTCTGTCACCCACCTGTGTCTAACCTACATGTCACCACCCCTTTTTAGAGGACGTGATGTGAGAAGGGAGACTGGCCATGCTCCTTTACCACTTCCTTGCTTTTTACTCTTCACTTCGGGACATTTGGAGGCTGTAGATGGGAAAACCTCCACTCTGCCAATACCTGAGACACTTCAGATGCCATCAAAGACCTATCTTTGAAGTGTAAATGAAACATAACCCCTGACAGGACTGATAAACAAGAGGAAAATGGATGTTCCCTCCCTTTTTGCTGCTGGGTAAATGGAGGAATGGACAGGGAGGGGACAAAGCTGTGGCCGCTGAGAGCTGGTTTGGCTTAGGCTGCTATGGATCTCCTCTCTTCATCTCCTTACCATGCCACCCACAGTCTCCTTCGGAGCTGGCAGTGCTCTCGAGAGCTGGACACAATTTAGCAGGACACAAATCTAACTCATGTCTGGTTCAGGATTTAGTAAAACCAGACAGGCTCTGGGAAGCTTGGGGTGAGCAGTCCAGTCTGGACTGGGAAGACAGCGAGGACTCCTAGATGGTCGTGGTGAGGACTGAAGTGCCCAGGAATTGTTCTTGTTTTGAGAGACTTGTTTTTCGTATTGACTGCTGTTTCCAAACTCCTGAGAAAAAGGCTGTCCTTAGATCTTGCAGGCACCTCCCTTGGCTTAACTCGTCCCAAGCCTGCTCCCATGTGGCCACGGGAGACATGACAGTAGTGCTCCCAGTGTTACACCTCAACTGTCAACAGCATCACCAACATCACGGAGCAAATAACAAAGCCAGAGAGTCATATAAATTTTTTTTTTTTTTTTTTTTTTTTTTTTTTCCCCCCTATATATTAACTAAAGGTATTCTTTTGTCAAACTCCAGCAAGGCACATTTGGCCATGAATTTCTGTGTGATTGTACTGTATTGATACAGTTGTTTACAGGAAAGAAATTTCAACTTGCAAAGAGGTTTAGTACATCAGAATTTCTTTTCACTTAGTTTCATACTGAAGCTCACAAATACTGTGAAAAAAAATAGCATGGGTGAGGGAAAGCAAAAGTATGTACATTTTGGATTGACAATAATGCCTGGTTTTGAGTTTGACTTCCAACTGGAATATAAAACCCAACATAAATATAGAAGCCCACAAATTTTAACAGGTATTTTTCCATATGAAAAATTTCAGTGCTGTGAGAACTATTTTCTACTATTTTTCTCACTAGAAACTGAGGTGTATTTGACACATTTTTCAAAGATTTTCAATTCACATGACAGCTACATCTTGCATTTTATGCATCAACTCTGAATGCAAATGCCAGCTCTGTGTAGATTAAGAGAGAGACAGAGTTAATATTGCCAACTGCAGCTCTACCACTGAGTTTCTCAGTTTTTAAAACATTGTTAGAGTGTCAGTCTGGAGCCAAATGCAGTGCTGTCTTATACTTCTCTTGCCATGATTATGTGTCTGCTCTTGCCTTCTTTGGAGGTTTTTCAGTGATATAACATTCCAGTTTCTACCCTTGATAGGAACAAAGGTTTGTTCTCTGCCCAAACATGCTCACTTGATCAAGAACCTGCATGTATAACATTACAGAATCATATCTGAATAAACGTTGAGCATATTATACCTGGAAGAACACATGGGGATGTGTAAGCTTGAAAGAGGGATTATCATTCATGTGCTAAAATACTTCTATATACAGCCTTTGTAACTTAAAGAAAAAACAAAACAAAACAAAACAAAACAACAACAACAAAAAAATCAAACCACAAAATACCCCAGAAAAGCCTTACCAGGGAGGGTAATTGGTGTCTCAGGTTGTTCTTCACAACCTACTTCTTCTACACCATGTGCACTTATCGAATAAGGCCTACTGGCTTTGTTCTTAAATACAATCAGTACAGAGTCACCAGCCTCAGCATGGAGTAATGGCCCTAAATTAAAACAGAAGATGCCAGTGATTAATTCTGCTTTTCTGAATTTAACAAATGTTCAATAGCTTGGCCTGGGAGAGGGGCCAAGGTCTTTCTCAAAAACTTTGGGCTTTTCTATTCTTTCAGCAAAGCCATCAAAATTGGTTTGTTATCTCAGTTCATGAAGTTCCATATATATAAAAAAATCTTTTTTCTTTTTAGTCAATTACTCACTCTGGAGACAGGTCTTTGGACAGCTTGTTTTTAAGGAAAGCTCCTGTGGATGGTTTTAGTATCTTCCAAAATTTAATTTCTTAAACTGCTAACAGATTTTTTTAAAAAAACCCTATTATTTTACTTTTGTATTTCAAAAAAGGAAACGTCAAATATATTTCTAGAGTGTGTTGACTACTTTGTGACCAATTGTTGCCCACTTCTCACCCCATAAAAACATGAGCTGATGGTTATTTTATGATGTGTAAAATTTTATTTTGCCCAATTTCCAAAATGAATCTGGCCCCTTAATATTGATTTAATCTGCCTACAAGAGTCTCCCCCAAGTTACATGCTCTGAAGTTAAGGTGAATCCTGGAATTGCCATTTTGGCATCTTAGTACTCTTTAGGAAACTCCTGATTCATGTTTGAGAATTAATTCCCTAATTTGGAAAGCATCTTTACACTCAGCAATTATACAAATTGGGTATAAAATCACTGATAACCTGAAATAGGCATCAGTGTCCCTTGTTTTCCATGTTAACAAAGCTGGAAAAACTACTAGCTTTTGGAAAGCAATCCTCTCACTTATCAGGCTCAGTCTGTCACCATGAGAGCTACTTGCCAAGGATTTCCAAGTGTTCTTCCTCCTCTGTCCTCACTTTGCGCTGCGTGAAGTTGCTGTTTGTGTACTCCCTGTAAACCACCTTCTTGTATTTTGAACCTATCAGATCTTCCGCTTGGCTCAGGAAAACATGCCCATAGCTGCAAAATTAAAAGCAAAAATTAAAAGCACTAAACTTTATGTATCTAAAGGCTAGTAACTGTTGTATTATTCACAATAGATGTGGTAAGAATATATGGCTTGGTCCCATGCGCTGATTGATGCTGAAACCCTGGGTGCTGCAAGTTTTTAAACAGAAAAAAATAGCAGTGATAATCTTCAATAAATGCACACCCTCTTCAAAGAGGTAAAGCTGAAGATGTGTTGCACTCACTAAAAACTTTAGGGAACACAAATCCTTCACCAGAACTGTTGGAGAAGAGATGAAGTTCAAGCTAAGAGCCACTCTCACCAGCTGCATCCTCCGCCTCAGTAAAAGATACTGCCTGTCCCTGCAAACCCGAATCCTTTTATCATGATGACTGCTTTCGCTATCTTGGCTATTAGCATAGGAAGATGACAACTGAAGCTCAACCTTGCAAAAGCAAATGTCATCATCTGAGATAAGAGGGGCCTGCTTTACCCTGCCCTCCTTCTGCTAGGTGCTGCTCAGGGCTAGATGCTTTTCCAGCATAAAGATAAAGTGAGAAATGTATTTTCTCTTCTGCAGAGGATGCTTTTTTGTGCCCTCCAGGTTTGCACAGTCACCCACAGCTTGTTGCTGCTCCTGAGGGATCCCAGAAGACTGACTCGCCTGCAGAGGACACTCGCCACCAGCTGCGGAGGAGAGCATTCACCCTTTTCTGAGAGCAACTCTCCTGGCAGCTCATCTCCAAGGTGCCTCTGGCAGGGGAGTTGCAAAGTTGGCTCACAACTTACTAAATAAAAGCAAAGAATGCCCGAGGAATATTGCTTACTGTAGTAATATACTGTGTGCGTACAACAGCAGCCTTTGGCAATACTGGAATTAAGTATTTTCTTTAAACACATTTCGTCACTGGTGACTCTTCGGGTATATTTTCTACCAGCTCCCCCATACTCTTCCTCTTTACAGGGTGCAGTTTCCCAGCCACTTTTTTAAGGTTTATTTTTGAAATAAATCCCTTGTTCCTTTTTGTTTTCACCAAAGTGGTCTCAGAGGCATCCCTGTGCAATATGATCTGGAACATGATTTTTATTCCTTAGCACAGTGGAGTGTAGACATGGTCCACTTGCAGTGCTTACCACATTCTGACTTTTCCAAGGGATCCAGGGGCTAATGCACTGCAGTGAAGCAGGCTCAGCACCTCCCTAGTGCATCTGCACTGCCTGCAGGGGCTCACGTCTGGGACAGGTACCTGGGTTTCTTCTCTATGAAAACCAGATGCCTGGGGTAGGAACACTGGGGAGAGTGAGGAAGGGAGAGGAGGGGGTTGGGGACATCACTGTAGGGTTAATCCAGGGCTGGAACACACAGATGGATTTAGGGACTTGGAAGCCTTCTTGGGTTCAACAGCATTACAAGGCATTCTGAGAGGAAAACATTTGTAAATGCTGCCTATATCTAGTCTGAGAGGATGTCGTTTTATAAATACATTTTATTTTGTTCAGCAAAGAGTTTGTTCAGCAAACGAGGCTGATTTCATGAAAGGATGCTTCAAAGGTTCCCCTTCACTATGAGTGTGCCTCATGGCCACAGGCATTTGTTGCTTTGAGTACCTTTCCTCATTGCTGCTGATGTTGTAAATCTTCGGTGCTGAGCTTTTATTCGAGGCATAGTCCCACTCCACCTCTTCTGCAGCGATGTAGTAGAGCCTCATGGCTCCGTGCTGCTGCTGGGTTCGGGTGGTATTACGGCAGCTGCTGACCTCGTAGAGATGTTTCATCCCACCGACAAAGTGATCAAAAGTCCTGCAAACCACTTTGAATGTGCCTGGAAGGGAAATTGCATGAGATTTAGGCAATTTAAAAAACCCTAAAAAGCACCTTGGCAGATTAAGTCCTGTGCCTCATACATTTCTGATCTGTCCTCAGACAAATATAATCTGTGATGCTGTGTGGAAAGTCAGGTGAGGGGATGCTTATACAGAATCATAGGATCATTTAGGTTAGAAAAGACCTTTAAGACCATCAAGTTCAACCATTAACCTAACACTGCCAAGTCCACCACTAAACCATGTCCCCAAGCACCACATCTACACATCTTTTAAGTACATCAAGGTATGGTGACTCAATCACTTCCCTGAGCAGCCTGTTCCAATGCTTGACAACCCTTTCAGTGAAGAAATTTTTCCTAATATCCAGTCTAAACCTCCCCTGACACAACTTGAGGCCATTTCCTCTTGTCCTATTGCTTGTTACATGGGAGAAGAGAACAACACCCATCTCGCTACAACCTCCTTTCAGGTAGTTGTGGAGTCATGAGGTCTCCCCTGAGCCTTCTTTTCTCCAGACTAAACAACCCCAGTTCTCTCAGCTGCTCCTCATAAGACTTGTGCTCTGGACCCTTCACCAGCTTCACTGCCCTTCTGTGGACATGCTCCAGCACCTCAATGTGCGGCCTCACCGTGTGGAGTACAAAGGGACAAACCCTTCCCCAGTCCTGCTTGCCACAAGACTTCTGATACAAGCCAGGATGCCATTGGCCTTCTTGGCCACCTGGGCACACTACTGGTTCATGTTCAGCCAGGCTGTCAACCAACACCCCCAGGTCCTTTTCCACCAGGCAGCTTTCCAGCCACTCCTCCCCAAGCCTGTAGCATTGCTGAGGTTGTTGTGACCCAAGTGCAGGACCTGGCACTGAGCCTTGTTGAACCTCATACAATTGGCCGTGACCCATCAGTCCAGACTGTCCAGATCCCTCTGTAGAGCCTTCCTGCCCTCAAGCAGATCAACACTCCCAGCCAACTTGGTGTCACCTGCAAACTTACTGAGGGTGCACTCGAAAGATATTAAACAGAACTGGCCCCAATACTGAGCCCTGGGGAACACCACTTGTGACCAGTGCCAACTGGATTTAACTCCCTTCCCCACAACTCTTTGGGCTCAGCCATCCAGCCAGTTTTTTACTCAGTGAAGAGCACACCCATCGAAGTAATGAGCAGCCAGATTCTCCAGGAGAATGCTGTGGGAAACAGTGTCAAAGGCTTGTCTAAAGTGTAGTAGACAACATCCACAGCCTTTCCTCATCCACTAAGTGGGTCACCTTGTCATAGAAGGAGATCAGGTTTGTGAAACATAAATCCATTCTAACTGGACTTGATCACCTGTGTGTCCTGTATGTGTCACACGATGACACTCAAGATGAACTGCTCCATAACCTTTTCTGGCACCAAGGTCAGACTGACAGGCCTGTAGTTCCCCAGATCCTCCTTCCAGCCTTCCTGTAGATGGTTTGTCACTAACAATTTCCCCTTGGATCATGGGGCTTCATTCTGCACCCTGTCCCTGTCTTCCAGCTCAGGGGGATGGGTACCCAGAGAACAACTGGTCTTCTGATTAAAGACTGAGGCAAAGAATGTATTAAGTACCTCAGGCTGTTCTTCATCCTTTGTCAATATGTTTCCCCCTACATTCAATAAAGGATGGAGATTCTCCTGAGACCTGATTTTGTTGCTACTGTATTTATAGAAACATTTTTTATTGTCTTTTACAGCAGTAGCCAGACTAAGTTCTAGTTGGGCTTTTTCTCCCTGCATAACCTCACAACATCCTTGTAGTCCTCCTGAGTTGACTGCCCCTTCTTCCAAAAGTCATAAACTCTACTTTTTTTCCTGAATTACAGCCAAAGCTCTCTGTTCAGCCAGGCTTGTCTTCTTCCCCACTGGCTTGTCTTTTGGCACATGGGTATGGCCTACTCCTACACCTTTAGGATTTCCTTGAAGAATGTCCAGCTTTCCTGGACTCTTTTGCCATACAGGACTGCATCCCAAGCAACTCTGCCAACCAGGCTCCTAAATAGGCCGAAGTCTGCCCTATGGAAGTCCAGGGTGGAAGTTCTGTTGACCCCTCTCCTTACTTCTCCAAGAAACAAAAAATTTTTCATTTTGTGATTGCTATGTCCAAGACAGCCTCCAACCATCACATCACCCACAAGTCCTTCCCTGTTCACAAACAACAGGTCCAGTGTGGCACCTGCCCTAGTTGGCTCACTCACCCACTGTGTCAGGAAATTATCTTCCACATGCTCCAGGAACCTCATAGTCTGTTTCCTCTCTGCTGTACTGTATTTCCAGCAGACATCTGGTAAATTGAAGTCCCCCATGAGGACAAGGGCTAGAAATTGTGAGATTTCTCTCAGCTGCTTATAGAATATTTTGTTTGCCTCTTCATCCTGGTTGTGTCGTCCATAACAGACTCCCAACCATGTTCCTCCTTGTTGGCCTTTTCCCTGATCCTTACCTATAAACATTCAGCCCTGTTGTCACCATCATTAAGCCCTACACAGTCAAGACACTCTCTAACATACAGGGATACCCCACTACATCTCCTTCCTTGCCTATCCCTTATGAAGTTTATAGCCATCCATTGCAGCACTCGGGTGGTACAAGCCATCCCACTATGTTTCTGTGATGACGACTATATCATAGTTTTCCTGATGTACAAGGTCTTCTAGCTCCTCCTGTCTGTGTCCCATGCTGTGTGCATCTGTGTAGATGCACTTCAGTTGGGCTGTTGTTCTTGACACCTTTTTTTGGGGAGAAGCCCTACTTCCTACACAACCACTCTCAGGCACATCCGTGGTTTATAACACATCTATAACCCTTGCCTCTTTGCTGCTGCATGGATCTCCATCCCCTACCTCCACCAAGACAGCAGACCGAAGGACCTCGCTGGCACATTGTCCTTTAAACATTGGCATGCTGTCCCCAGGTTTATCTCTAGCAAGGCTGGTTTTGTCCCTTTCCCCCTTCACATCTTCTTTAAAGCTCTTGCCATGAGCCCTGCTAACTCCTGTGAAAATATCCTTTTCCCCCTTTGAGACAGTTGTACCCCATCTGTTGCCAGCAGGTCTGGTATCATATAAACTGACCCATTATCAAAAACCCCAAAATTCTGCCAGTGACACCAGGCTCAGAACCAGGTATCCATTTGCTGGCTCTTCCTGTTTCTTCCCTCATCATTCCCTGCAACTGGAAGGATAGAGGAGAACACTGCTTGTGCTCCTGACCCCTTAACCAGTTGTCCCAAGGCCCTGGAGTCTCCATTGCACTCAGACTTCTTGCTGCACCTTCATCACTGCCCACCTGAAAAATCAGTAATGGATAATAATCTGAGGGCTGTAACAGGGTAGGAAGCTTTCTCTTTGCATCTTTAACATGGGCCCCAGGGAGGCAGCAGACTTCCCTCAGAAGTGGCTCTGGTGGGCATATTGGGCCTTCTGTTCCCTTCAGAAGGGATCCCCTATGACAACGACCCGCCTTTTATGTCTTTATGGAAGCGGGTTTGGTGCAGGGCGTTGGCCGACTTAGCAACTCCTCCAAGCGAGATGAACCCTCGTCCTGGTCACTGTTGGGCCCCACCTGCAGAGCCTCATGCCTGCTATGCCAGGGCACGTGGGGAGGGGCAGGAACTCCTCGCCATTGCCCCCTGTCCCTTAAGCCCCTGTGCTCAGCCAGGCGGGGAGAGGACGGGAACCCTCCGCATCACGCCTCCTGTCGCCTGTCGGGCCTGTCCCGGGGAAGGCGGGCTGTGGTCCCAGCAGTCTATCTCTCTCGCACTCCCTGATACTCCTCAGCCTACTCACCCCCTCCCGAGCTCTGCCATGGAGCAGAGGAGCTCCTCTCCCTGGACCCACCTCCCACACCTCTGCTGGCTGCCACCGGCCCGGCCCGGCGTCGGAGCAGAGCCTAGGCCGCAGCGTGGCACCGGGGTGGCAGCGTGTTCCCGCCGCAGCTCTGGCTGGGCAGCTGCATCAGTCCTGGTGGGTGCAGAGCTCAGAGAGGCCACGGCTTTCTGCCAGGCCATTGCCATTGCCTCCTGGTGGTTCCCTGGCTCGGGAAACCTGATGGGCTGGAGTGCTCCACTGCTGACCATGTTGGCATCAGAGCTGCTCGCCTTAGAGCCCACTGGCTTTGAAAAATTAAGGGGACTGAAGGAGAAACTAATTGATAAAATGAATATGCACCAATCATCTCTTTTAGTCAAGTCATGCTCTATGGTCCCAAGAGGTAAGGGAATGGGGATTCAGGCTGACGTTCACACACTCAAGAGTAAACATGCACATAAGACACTGCAGAGTTGTGGCCTGTAACTCCTAGATTGCAACAGGTTCTTCAACTAAAAACAAAATGGGAATGCAGATACAAATGGAGACCCATAAGTCAGCACATAACTTTTTGCTCTGTAGGAAACACTAGCCTGCTCCATCTTCACTCAGAAATCTCCATAAATTACTTCTAACTGTACGGGTTAGGTTAGCTTAGCCAAGGGAGTTCTGAAAAGCAATTGATTAGACGTCTGGCAGCAGGAACAAGCTCGCCAGTAGGCCTTCACCAGTGCTGCCCATCCTGCAGATGTGCCCACAGGGAGCGCGAGAAGACATAGGAGGAGTGTGCATTGCAGACACCAGTAAGGCATAGAGAAACAGAGTCGGTGTTTCAGAGATGCTGTTTCCTTGTCCCTGAGCACAGAGCTGCTGTTCCAGCCCTGGGTGAATGAGCCCTTGCAGTTGCCCAGTTGTAATCAGGCTAAGGGAGGTGTCTTAGACTTTGCAATACACATACAGACCCATTATACAAGGATGCCTCTAACAAACAGGAAGATGCTGCTTATAACTATTAGTTTATATGTATCTATATGATATAAAAATGATCGAGTTAAACTGCAGCTTTCCAGCCCTTTGCTCTCTCCCCATGAAAGGCCAAACCACCATGGGCTGGTTTTTTTGTAGCTCTGGTGGTCAAAGGCTGAAGTGACAGTGGGAGCATCCTTTGGCATGTCCATGAGCAGATTTTAACATTTGTACTCTCCTTCCTATTTATTTAAGCAGAGCTGACCACAGTGTAATCCTGTGTAGCTTCACCTGCTAGCACTCTTGTGAAGGAGGACAGCACTTTCACAGCTGCTTTGTATGTGAATCAGTGATGGAACCAAAATTGGAAGCATAGCTCTGTCCAGACTGGATCTCAGTCCATTCCTTGTATTTCTAGGGCAAAAGTGATGAAAAAGGTTAAATAACATGCAGTTAAAGAAAATCACATGCATTGATGATTGGAAAGAATTGATAATTCATTCAATTTCCCTTATTGCCAGTAGAAGTTAGCTGGCAAAAATTAATCATCTGCCAGAGTATATTATCTAGTGTGAGTCCTGCAGTGGTTTCATGACAGATGGTGGAAATGTATGGGATATGCATAAGGAAAAATCTGCTGTCTTATAGACACCAACACCAGAGGTCTAACCTGGCATGTACACAACACCAACAGATATTTCTGCCAGGTGCTCCAGCCAAGGATGGCCCTTGGCATAGCCTTGCACAACTCTGATAACTCTGTTGACTTAAACAGAGTTGCACCAATGTAAAGAAAAGTAACATTACACTCTTTCTCATGAAGCTTATCTGGTGTCTCCAACAAACTATTCACCCCTTCTGAGTTTGAAGAATATATGATTGGATTATACATGAGAATTAAAAATATCTTTAATGTATATACTTCTGAAGAAACTCCTAGACTATTATTGAAAGACTATTATCGAAGTCCTAAATTTTATCTTTGCTTAAAAAGCCTGGTTTGGGAGTTACGGAAATTCTGTGAGCATCCCATTAGTTATCTCTCTGCCTGCTGCTCTGCTTATCCCAAGACCATCAATGCTTCCACTCTTTGGTGCACATACATATTTTATTTATAGCACTTTCCTGGAAGAGTAGCCCAGCCTGAATTTTCAGCTACTCTAGGTCCCCACAGTCCCCATGCTTTCAGGTTCCCTTATGCAGAGCAGAGCATCTCGCCAACTCTTATTTAGACTGCCTGATTTTTTCACATGCCCCACCACCAAGATAAGTTCATGAACATACCCACACGATCTGGCTGCATCAGTGCTGTCCCTGATAAATGAGGAAACAAGGCCAGCCCATCTCTCGTCGTCCCTCTCAGGTCAATGGTGTTTCCTTGAAAATGAACCCCGTGCATGTCGTAATGACTGCCCAGCCCAATGAGGTGCCAGGAGACCTTGTCGTCCTTGCACATGGCCAGGCCTGGCAGATTACCAAACAGGTAGCCGTTGACAGCTGGAGGAGAAGGAAAGAGCTCGATTGGCATCAAGTCAGTGGAAACTCATCACAGAGCCTCCTACCACCTTCCCGGCAAGAGACTCGCAACTGATCAAGTTGTGGCATTAATTAAAGGGCATTTTGTGAAAGAAAGGTAGCACTGGGTGACACCATGTTAATAACTAAATGTTATTCCTGTAAACTCTGATCTTCTACATTTTTTTTTTTAAGTCTGTAAAATCCTGTAATACCCCTTTGCAGTGGTGTAGCAGTTCTCTGAGCTTTTCAGGGTCCCTTACAGACACCAGTTAAGTGTGTAAATTAGGTATCTCCTTTCAACCTGGAGAATGTATAACCAGATCATTAAGGCCATGGAGTGGGCCATAAAGAGTCTAAGTTATAAAAGGATGTTATGATGCTGAACTCCCTAATCTTCAAATGCTCTCTGTGATCAGTGGGTGAAAGATATTATGGCAGAACAATGAGATACCACCTCATAAGAGAAAAATAAAATAGATGAGTCCAGTAAGCCCCGAGGTTCTCTAACTATACATTCTCAGTGCTTTTCAGAAAACTAAAGCAAAGGGAGATTATGTCATTTCGTCAAGTATTTCATGTCAAGAATAACTTGAAGGAGGTCCATGCTGAAGTTAGATGCTTACATCCAGAAGTGACGTTTTAAAATATTACTGGCCATTACCCTAGTCTTTGCCTCTGCTCTTCCAGAGGTGGTCACTGCCCAAGTGGGAGCTGGCAGAGCAGAGCACGTGGACCTTTGTTGTCTGAGTCAGGGCCAAGGCCAGCAGTGAACTTTAAATCACCAGTGAACACTGGCCTCTTCTGCAGTTGGTGCCTGACTGACATTATGCCTTTTTATAGACCCAAGTGTTCTATCTATAAGCTGCTCTGTTCACTTTCTCCAGGTGTAGCTAGTAGGTGGATGCATTCATTGCTCATGTGACTGGGGTTTCAACATGAACTCCAAGGGCATCAGGAGCCAGCCATAAGCTGACTGACAGCTTTCCACCCCCCCTCCAGTGCACAGCATGATGATAAAATCTGCCAACTAATTTTCCTAATACAATTGACAAAAAGGTATCAGTAACATATATTAAATATTTCATACCATGCATTCTGTTGGATTCCTTGAAATCTGCATCATTTACATCTACTTTTGAAGGGTCACCAGTAAATGCTTCAATATTCTTGTTCAGATACCAGCTGTCATTCTCATCAAATATTGAAAAGACGAGGTAAAATTCTCTGTCTATTCCTTTCTGTAGCCAAGACAGAAGCCAAGGCATTAAAAAAAGTCCATGCAAAATAACCAAAGTAATTATTTTTTTTTTTTAACAAAGCTTTCTTTCCTCCCAGAATTGCAGCCGCCTTCTGACTATGTCCTCATAGAGACAGGGATTGGCACTCTTTCATCATCCAGAAGGATAAATAAAGTGTCCATTGCTTATTTAGGGTGGAAAGATGCATTCATTGCTAATAAGTGAATGGAAAAGATGAAAAACCTAGGCCCGAGACAGAATACTGGGGAATGACAGTTTAATCTTCCTAACCACCTCCTTAGGTCAGCTTTTACCCTGAGGAATGACATTAATCTCTTAAAACTGAGCTGAGAACTGGGCAAATTGACCCATGTGAGAACCCCCCCCGTGCACCACCCCACTGTTGGGGACAAGCAGATGGGCACCTGCGTCCCGTCGTGATTCAATGTGTTTTTCCGACAGACCAGCAAAGGTCCCACAAGGCCAGAGTTGGTGTCCTTGACAGCATCGGTGGCTGAGTAGTACAGATAGGTCAGGCATGGGGGGTCACTCTCAGTTGGGCCTCCATTTTCAGGTACCCTCCATTTGTATGTGAAGGTTTCACCTGGTTTAACGTGGGCTCCTGGCTTCATATAGCCTGCAGAGAGAAAATTGAGAAGCACCAAGGTTACATGAAGGTTTTGTCTTCCTGAATACAGGCATTAGCTGGGAGTCAGACATAGCTGCTGATTTCAATGGGTGAGCTCTCCCTTGCAGCCACAGCTCAAGCACCATCCCATAGCCTGAGCACTTACGCCATGGTGACATCTCACTGGAGTCCTGTGCCATGGGGACAACCAAGTCAGTTCCCTGCAGAACAAGTTTTGCTGCTTCACCCAGACACCTTCCCACACTATCTGGATTCAGTCAGCCAAGACACGCAGAGCTCATCCTTGTGCTTAAATGGCCTCCTCTAATATTTGCACCTTGCCTGCCCTATCATGAGATTCATCTGTGGCACAAACACAGACTCCAGCTCTTCATTAAGCACCAACAAAGCAATTACATCAGTAAGCGAAGCTGCAGTCCTGTCTCTTTAGAAATTCAAAACAAATATGATCCAGGTAATTGTTTCTTTTTTAATTTGTAGCAGTGCACAGGAACCTCTGTCCGAGTCTCCAGAGGGCAGTTGTTATTGCTTTTTTTGGAAACTGCTTTTAAAGGATTTTGGCCGTTGTCTGTTGCTGCGCACAAGGTGGATTTTATACCACTCCATGTAATATACCACTGTAAAAGTGCTGGTGACCACTGAGAAAGGACTGACAAAAGGGACTTGAAAAGAAAGTTGGGAAAAGAGGTCATCTCTGCACCATTTGTAGAAAAAATTGCTAAGTAACTTTTCTGGTCTTTGCTATGAGGAAGATCAAATCAGAAATTTTCTTTAACACTTAGACATCTATTGACTGGATTTTCTCAGCACAGTCAGATCTGTCTGGCATCACCAGAATGCACCAATCTAACACTCCAAGAGAATCCTCTTGAAAACTTGTTTGCTGCAAACTGCAATACAGAGTACTGATTCAACAGTATCTGATAGTACTGGATTCATCCTGCAACAGTGCTCAATACGGAGATCATTGATTTGGAGGTAAAAACCCTGTGAGATTGCACAAATGTCAAATGCAACATGGAAGAGTATTTCTTGAGAACACAACTGAAGAAAGATGTCTGCAGACATGTGTAGATGTCTGTAGGTACATTTATGTACAGTATTTTCACATGAATAAGCTGCACTCAGACGGTGCACAGCCTTTGAAAAATCATTTACCTTCAGTGTAAACTTACAGTTCCTGTAGGGCTTCTATGTGTATATACTTGTAGATAGGTATGATGGAAATCCAAGACATGAGGGAAACAAGGAGAGAAGGGGAAGAAAGGTTGTTGTGGAATCTGGAGTCAGGTTCCTCTCCAAAGATGCAGAAGTGTGCAGCACACACTGATGCTGAATTTTAGGATTTGGTTTGATTTTGCTCCACAACAAACCATGCAATGCTGATAGGTGCTATTACTGGGGAGCATTAAATGAAAGCATGACAAGACTGCAATCAGAGGGAAGCTGCACTTCCAGCAAGGAACTACATCTGACATGGGTGGCATTAGGACATGCACAGCTAACTTCAAGGCTGAACTCAAGCCAGCTGTTTCATGATGCATTGAGCCCTGTTGGCAAATTTGTTCTGTTGCAAGGTCAGCAACTAGAGACAACAGAATTTAATAAAGCCTTTTATATCGATTTTATTGTATGATGTTATGAGTCTTACATGTTGACCTAATTCTCTTAGCACAGTTCTCAAAAGAGGGATTACATCCTGTGAGTTTCCTTCTGATGTGTTGTAGTCGAAACAAAACAATTTAGACAAGAAACCTACGTTTCTTTTCAGTGCTGCAAATGCAGCAAAAACTTTGTCAGAGACCACAATATTATCTCTGTAGACACTATGGATGGGATTCAGCTGATCTCACTTCAGCCATCTAAAGTTTAGTTCCTAACCCAAACTCTAGACTTCTTCTGTAGTTGATGGAGACAGAAACACATCTCCAGAGGATGACTTGCTGTCTCCTAAAATGGGTTTACAAAGTAAATAGGACTTCTTACCATCTTAAGGGTTTCTTTCTTGTCACTGACTGAAAGAGATGTCTACAAATTAAACATGCCATTTAACATATAATGGTTAAATTTAGGTGATAAAAATCTGGTCTTTGCACAAAATGAGAGGAAGTCTTTGGTAAATATTCTGTTTGAGCATTTACATATTGATGAGAATTAATAAGGATTATCACTGCTTCACATTCCAGGGTGGTTAGATAAAAGCTGCTTCTGACACTGACAGTGCTATCCTGACAGTGAAGCAAGGGCAATGCCCGACCTGCATTAGAGAACGAGGAGTGAAGCAACACCGGCCGTGTGGATAGCTACATCCAAAGATTTGGCAGGGGCATCATGCCAGATCCTAAACTTCATAATTCTGGAGCATGTCCGGAGGAGTTGCACTGATTGCAGTTGAGTGATATTAGATTAGAACTAATAGAAATTGGATTGTGCTTGTGACTTTTGCTCAGCTCGGACCTTAGCTAGTTTTAGACTCCTTGTCTGGCAAATGTCCAAGAGAAAGAACTAGCATATGAACCAGCATATTGGCAGACTGGGGAGTCCCATGGGTTATGACATGTAGGGTAAATACAAACTAATGAAATCATCCTTTCTGTGACTTAACATCCACAAAAAGGGTAAACCTGCAGAGCAACAGATCTTTAGACTCAGGTAATCTGGATATGATGATACAGTGGTACAGTCAAAACTTACCATCTAAGTAGGGAGCGCCTTCTGACAGCTTGCTGAAACTTACACCATGGGCCATAATGCTATAGCTTCTTTTGGCTTTGTTGGCAAAAGTAACTAGCACTGTGTCTCCCACTTCAGCTTTTATAACGGGGCCTTAAAAAAAGAGAGTGAGGGAAGGCATTAGAACTACCCTCTAACATATTTCCGTCTAAATAAGAGACAACTGACTGGAAGCTGCATGCACAAAATTTCCCTCTGGATCCAAGTGGATTTTGCATTCAAACCCGATATAATGACAGGAGGTAAAATATTCACTGTACCAAGTATTCCCAAGTGTTTCATGTCCTCTGACAAAATCTTCTTCTGACTGAATGTTGCATCAGTATATTCCACGTAACGAACTTTCCAGTATTGCCCTCCTATTCTGTCAGTCCCTTGAGTGAAATATATTGCAGATTCACTGTGGAATGAATAAATCATAGTTAAATAATTGGAGGTTGAGGGAGAACCCTTCATTTCATATAAAGTTATTACTGCAGAGGATAAATGATGACCCAAGTTACTAGTTTACATACACCTTTCTAGCAGATGAAGGGTCTGAATTACAGTTATAAATTAGTTAACAAGTGAACATTCATTGTGCATTAGAATTTCATGTGTTTAACATGAAACACATTAAAACACAATTTACTTAGGGAGACATCTATGTCAACTTACCCCTAACCACCTTAGGGCAAGACCTGTGCCATTATCTATGCACAACATGTTTCTAATCCTCCTAAGCTTTCCTTGGAGATACTGTAACGCAATTCATCTTCATCAGTAATTACAGGAGGAAAAAAAATCTACCATTATGGCACCTTGGAGAGGTGTGAAAGAGAGTGTGAAAGCTGCCTGAGGAGTCTCAACGTGGGGTCATTAACTGTTGAACTTTGCATACCTCACCAGGGTTTGATTTCTCCATGGACTTAATGGAGCAAGATAAGTGCTTCCAGAAGGCAACTTTGAGTATCACAGTTATGAATCTATCTTCCCGACAAGGTTGTTTAAATCCCTGCTCCTTTCAATTAAAATTAATAACAGTGCTGGACCTAGCCCTGGTGAATCACTGGGGAAGTCTCACTCAGACTCCTGAAATTAAAACACAACAGGAGAGGACAAGAAAGCTTACCTGCCAGTGGCGTTTAAACCCTGCCCAGTGAATTTATCATAACCGTCAGGTCCATAATTCCAGAGCACTTCTTCAGCAGCGATATAATATCTTCTCTTGTGACTGAGTGGTAAAGGCCGTGACAGGTTTTTCTGGCAGATCTGAACGTCATATAATGCCTCCATGCCACCTGGGAGGAGAAACAGTCTGGAGACAGTCCTTGGGCAGCTGTGGAGTCAACAATCTCATGGATACAAATGCACATTCAAAACGCTCTAGGAGCTACATGGATTGGAAACAATTACTAGGGTAAGTTTCTATTTTTAAAGACTTTCTCTGCCTAGGCTGGCCCAGATGCTAGAACCCTTCTGTTGCAAGCTGGTACTTTATGCCACAGGTAAAACCCACTGACATAAATGATACTCTTTAGTAGGTTTATTTATTCAGTTCCTTACACTAGGTAAGGATAGCAGAATTATTTTAGAGGTCAGAGGACCTCCTGAAGTGTTCAAAATTATATCATCTGCCCTTGATTTCCATTGAGATAGAGGTTAGTTACTACCACACTGAACATATTTGTTGCTTGCCAGAATCAAGTTGTTTTGTCTAATGCAAATCACACTGAAATTGATGTGCAAGTTCTTAAAAGTAAATATTCTCCCAAGTCATCTCTGATATAATTATACACTGCCTGTTGTCATGAGAACCTAGTTTATTATATGTGTTTTCAGGTTCTTGCATCACACCACACAAATATCACATCATCAAATTCCTTCACATAAAGTTTTTAAAAACACTGCGAATTTTTGTCTGATTTCTGTAAAGGAAAAAGCTATGAAGCATTCAGCTGGCATGATTGTTCTTTATGTGTAAGTGCTTATCTACAATAAATAGTGATGATGAAGATGTCTCTCATTGCTCATCAAAATCTCCATTTTACATACAAAGTGTGGTATCAGTGCTGGGTCTACCAAGCCTTCCTCATAGGGATTACACAGCTAAAATTCATTCATACTAGCTGAAGATTTGGCCCAACATGCATAATTTCTACTAGTGACTAAACTCATATTCATGACAGAATAGTTCCAAAGTGTTCAGTTAGTCACAAAAAAGTGTCAAATCCTGCTTCCCCTGGAAACATCTCTCAGTTTTCTTTTCCAAGGATAATAGACTCTAGAACTTCTGAAAGGATCAGGGAGATCTATAGCAGCATACCTCGTAAGTGTTCATTAACCTGGCACGTTATCAGCCACCTCCCAGGGTTCCCGGGAGTCATCTCCGCTGTGATGAATGTTGCTGGGAACAGACCGATGACATCTGCCCTCTGGTCTCTGTTAGTGAACGTGTGTCCATAGAAATATGCGGCGTGGATATCTATCTCGCTTCCCATGCCAAACAAGTGCCAGGACATGGAGGTGTCAGCACACATCTCCAAGACAGGGAGATTGCCATAAATATAACCGTTAATAGCTAAAAACAAAAGTATGAGACTTTATGAGAGGTGAAAGAGAAGTGCCAAGTGTCTCTGACCCCATTTCTAAGGATGATTCTTTCCAGTCACAGAAAAGATACTTGTCTGAATGTTCACACTGAATAAGTCCCTCAAAGGCTCCTTGATGAGGAGTAACATTTTGAACACACAGCTTACAGCTCTGGATGATCAAATGGCCCAAATTCTCTGGCTGGGTCTCTGAAAAACTTCTTGGGTGATATCTAGATCTTGCAAAGGCCAAGTCATTACCAAAAGGACATGATAAAGAAGTTAACTTGTTCTGCAGCTATTTAGCATGTCTGACACCTATTTCCTCTTATTCTGAGTCATAAATATACCATTATATGCAGGCTTAAGCAATTTAGATTTGAAAATTATTGTATCAGTCAAATCAGTCTAGTCAGCTCTCTCTCTTCCTCAGCTTTCACACCTGACAATGTATCAGGACATGAGGAGAATGAGACTCATATTTTACAAAATATTTTAGCTCCTAGGCTCTATGGAACAACCAAAATACAGTGAAATATCTGGATTTATCTTCTTACACCAGATCTCCAAATGGCATAAAGTATACTATTGGCCAATGGATCTGAAGGGCAGGAGTGGTTACACCAACCACCCCACCATCCACAAGGGATTTTGAGAAATGCTGGACTCTTCCAATACACACATCCCGAAGTGCTCAGCAGATTGCTTTTCTATTTTCTCAGATGGTCAAATAGTCACCAAATGGCTTAAATCTGTTGCCTAAGATAAAAAGCTAAGCAAGTGTCAGAGCTGGACATGAAAGCCAAATCTCCTTTCTGCAAACCAGTGTGTTGTGTTGTACCCACGCTGGACTTGCTTGAGACCCAGAGGAGGCCATGAAGATGATCAGGGGGCTGGAGCACCTCCCCTATGAGGACAAGCTGAGAGAGTTGGGGTTGTTCAGCTGGAGAAGAGAAGGGTACAGGGACACCTTAGAGAGGCCTTCCAGTACTGAAAGGGGGCCTATAGGAAAGACGAGGAGGGACTCTTTATCAGGGAGTGTAGTGATAGGACAGTGGTTAATGGTTTTAAACTGAAAGAGGGTAGATTTAGATTAGATATAAGGAAGAAATTCTTTACTGTGAGGATGGTGAGACACTGGCACAGGTTGCCCAGAGAAGTTGTGGATACCCCTTCCTTGTAAGTGTTCAAGGCCAGATTAGACGGGGCTTTGAGCAACCTGGTCTAGTGGAAGACATTGCTGCCCATGGCAGGGGGGTTGGAATTATACGTTCTTTAGGTCCCTTCCAACCCAGACCGTTGGCTCTATGATTTAGGAAGAGGCATTTTATGATTCTAAATCATATGATTCTATGATTTAGGAAGAGGCATTTTATCACACAGTACTTCAACATCCCGAACCATTCCTTGCTGACACAAAGGAGAGACATCACAAGGGACAGAAACTTCACTGAAATGAAAAGACCCTGGTCACTGCTATGGGTCAGCATTTGCTCAAGAGTCCTGCTCACCGTGCATTCGGTTGCTGGTCTGGAAACCTTCATCCTCTTTGTCAACTGTTGCTGGTTCTAAGCAAAAGGTGTTTATATTCTCATCGAGGTACCAGCTGAAGTTTTCATCTACAATGCTAAACATCAGGGCAAAAGCATTAACAGCACCAGTCCCTTCTATTGAGGTCTCATCTGCAGTTCCTAAATTGCAAACGAAAAGGAAAGTGATAAAAAAAGCCTTGGAGGGGATTGAATTTAAAAGTGACAATAACTTTGGAGCACACAAGAAAATACAGCGCTCTGCCCCTGATCTATAGGGCAGGATGAATTTCACCTAATTTTACTCTTCTGAGACATCTTGACCCCCCTCCAACAGCCTTTGAGAGACAAGTGCCTCCAAAAGGCAGTTCATCTCATCTAAGTCAAGCTGATACTTCAGGCTCTCTTTGATCTGACATAAGCACAAGTACCTGCCAATATCTGTGGTCCCATTCTCCCCATCTTTGGCCCACTGCACCCAACCCTGCTCTTTAATCAGTGTTAGCATCTGTGTGCCTACACAGTGAGCCAGGTCACAGGCCTGATCCAGCCAGAAACCAGTAACCTTTTTTCTGACCAGGAATTAAGGAGAAGCAAGTGGTAGCCTGCATTTCTGTTGCATTGAAGTGACTGATGAACCATACCCTCAGAATAAATGTGGTTCATTCTCCATGGACTAACAAGGAAGCCTCAACAATTATCTAGGACTAGATCCTTAAATTTTAAAAGGCTGAAGGCAGAATGCATATAATTTAATTAGGCTAAGTTCAGCTCATTATGAACAACCACTTGGGGAGCAACCTTAAACTAGAAGAGTGGTGATAACAGTCTATTATTAACCATTGGCAGGTTTAGACTTGATATAATCATCCTGTCTAGGTCTAAACCCGTGAAAATCTTTGCTCCCCCTGTCTCCTACAGGAGGGAACCACAGAGCCTTTCTGTCAGTCCTGTAAGAAGCCACCCATCGCTGCTGGGCAGAAGACTACAGCAATAGCATCATGCAGATATCAGCCTTGATGAATTCAAGACCAAACATACAGATAACCTGACTTTTCAGGCTAGGATTGTTTTGGATGTGCTGTTTCCTAGCTTCATGTATTATCGCATAGTTATTGGCTCAGTTCAGGCAGTTCTGCAGATTTCAAAGGCTGTCCAGGACAATAACATTCTGAGACATTTTAATTATGTGAATAAAGCTGGAGACCAGGCCTATCCTTTCCATGTTGAAGACTTTCTCTTCTTCATGTTTCACTTATATTCTCTGTATCTAAAATCAGGGCTGATTTTGTACTGGGGGATGTACTGGAAAGAGGTGGCAGAGTTTTACATGCCCGGGGGAGAGGGGACGATGGCTCAGCTGATAGAGGGTAGAGGGCTGGTCCAGGGTCCCTATGGCTCCAGCACAAAATTATCAGGCTATAAAGTACATGGCAGAGGCTGTCACCTCAGCTGTTCAGTGCAGATCCCCATATAGTTGTGATATACAACTTGTGAGCAAAAATAAATATATAATCTCTATGGGGAAAAAATGACAAAGAATGTTGGGGTTTCAAATATGTAAATTCCAATGCCGAAGTCACCCGCCCAGCCCTAATTTCATTTCCTGGGCAATGAATACTTTGATTGTCCTGAAATGATCCCAATTTGGGAACATTTCTTTTCAGTCTCAGCCACAACTGGCTGGCCACGGAGCACGCTGCAGTCCCTCCACCAGCTGAGGCAAATCTCTTCTGAAGCCAAGGGGGAGCAGGAAGGGGGTTGTCCCAGAGCTACAATACCTACCCTGGGATGCTCCTGGAATGGCCCAGCTATTCCTTGCCCCTTTTTATGGGCTATGTAGGGATAGACTCTAGACCATCATGTTTATACCTGTAAGCAAAAATGACTGTTAAGATGCCAAGCTTGGCAGAGGGGCTTGCTTTATCAGTGCTTCTAGCTCAGTACCTTTTTTACAAACCAGAAGTGGCCCAATTAAACCAGATGCAATATCTCTTGGTGTGTCAATGTGAGAATGGTAAATCCAAGTCAAGCAGTTTGAGTCTGCCAAAGTTGGGGAATAATCTTTCCTTACTGGCCATGTGTACGTGTAATTTCCACCAGGAACAACAAAGTCATCCTCTTTGCTTTTACCTCCGGTTCCATCAGGGTAAAGAGCTCCTAGTACATTAAAAGGAAAAAGGAAGCTTTTAGACCCATCTTAACTGTTTTTCCTTAAATAAATTTGTAATTTCATCTATTTTATCACAGATTTACAAAATAATAATAACACTCACAAACACAGAATGCCTGAGAAATTGTGAGAAAAATCAGAAGTTCTGGTAAAACCATCAAAAAAAGTGTTGAGAGTTAAAATTCATTATTTATCAGTAGACAGAGCTTTAAAAATGGATTAACAGCCTCTAGTTTTTCCTTGGCTCTTTACTCTTATCCTTTATCTACAGATTTTGTCAGCTAATAATGTGTATCTTCTCACAGAAAACTGATGAGAGCAATGACTGTAGGAAAATCCATACAGTCCTCAAACCAAAATACTCATGCATAGGTTTTGGATTCTGAAAATTAAATCATGCCTGTTATAGCCCTACAGAGAGGAAAACATTTACTTACAAGAACTCCATCCATTCAGACAGGCTAGTAGTAGAAGGAAGGAGGGAAGATGCTTTGGTGACTTATTATTCAGGAAAATAATTCAGGAAAAAAGACCCACCTAACCTGTTTTGGTTCTGGATTTATCCCAGGCGTCGAAGGTTTGTGGCAAAAAGTTTTAAGAGATGAGGCAGTTCCTGGTTTTAGTCATCAGCTGCAATTACTGATGAGTTTATGAGAGGGTGATCTAAAGTCCTCTGATGTCAATGTCCAGAACAATAAATACTTGGATAAACTTTTAGCCATGATATTAACTACTCCAGGGAAAAAGGAGAGGAAAAGGCAAACCAGCTTTTACCTTCAGAGTCCTTGTCATAGAAGACCCCATGTGGATGCACAGAATATGGGCGGGAAGCAAAGTTTTTTAGATGGACAATAAAGACATCCTCTTCTTCTGCCTTCAGGACTGGCCCAAGGAACCCCAGCCAGGATGCTTTGGGGATCTCCTGGGAGTAAGTGTCATCTGTGTATTGCCTAAAAATAGCCTTTTTATACACACGTCCTATCCGGTTGGCTCCTCTTGTCACATACACACTTGCAAACCTAGTGTTGGGGAGGGAAAATTTTAGAGACAAAAGAACTCCTTTAAGGTTTGATCAAATAACTGATGCTTCCAGTGCAGATAAATAGTTCCCCAGGACTCATCACATAGCTGGTGGAATAAATGCAGAGGAGTAAACCTGGACAGAGCTAGCAGGGTCCAAGTCCCTTTCTGTATCGTAACAGTCATCCTACTTGCAGGTCTGATCTTTAGCACAGTTACTACAAGTCTTCACTTGAGGACTAGCCACTCAGACCTTTCTGTACAGCTTTAGAAGTTTCTCCCTCTTTTGAAGGCTGGAAACCTCACATCTGAAAGCATGACTGTTCAGAAGGAAAAGAAAACCAAATTGTTTTTTCAAAAGCCAATAAGAGCAATTCTAATCAACTAGTTTGACACCCCAGAAGAGTAGCATGAAATATTTTTTGCATTAAACACATAATTTCTACATTCCAGAGTCTATGTTTATAGCAACATATAGCATATAGCAGCATCAAGTGATGCAGAGACTACCATATGGTCAGAGTTTGACATATTATAGCTATTAAATACCTGCTCCCTTCGAATCCTGAATTGCATTTGTAGTCTAATATCATCTAGCTCCACACTCCAACCACTGGTTCCCATCAAGCCCTCTCTCAGATCAAAGAAGCCACATACCATCAAGAGCTTCTTTTCTATGCAGGCACTTGCATAAGTTTTTATTAATTGACTAAATTACCTCCTACCCTTTTTCTGGACAAACCAAGTACACTGACATTCTTTATACCACAGATCTTTCCCAATGCTCCTTTCTGAAAGCATTTTCTATCTCTTTTGAAGTCTGAACACAAGAACTTCACACAATAGGCAAGTAATATTCCAGCTAAAGCCAGAGGTGTTCCCAGTCAATATTTCTTACACAACTAGAAATGAGTTTTGCCCTTTTAACTGTAACATCATTCAACCCATGTTCATCCCATCTGTTATGACATAAAATCTTCTTCTACTTCTCTCCAGGTTACAGCTAACAAGTATGATACAAATTCTTCATCCTTGAATATCCCACACAAAGAGGGTAGATATGAGCCCCTTTGCTACACAATCTGCAGTGGACTGTAGGACCAATTTCACCACATTCGACTGCTCCATGAGTTTTTGCATCTGCTGAAGATTGAACTTTCATGCTTCCTAACAAACTCATAAAAAAGCTGATCTAAATTTTCCTGAAGTATCACTGGCAGAAATATAGCAATTTCATACTTACAGTGAGTTTTTGTGACTGGCCAGTTCACCTGCTTGAACCCATTTTGTTTAGGGTCTTCTGTGCAGTGCCAGCAACCTAAGTGTTGGATGTCACATGAGTTGAAAGGTATGATTTGCTATAATTTCTTCACCATAAAATCCACTACTCCCTCTTTTCAAGTCGTCTCTGCTTGACACCATAACTCACAACATCCCTTATCTGTTCATTACACCTCTGTGACCACTGTCTAAACCAGATCCCTGAAGTGATCCAGATATAAAAGCCTTCATAAAGAACATTTGAAAAATATGCTTTATAACAAACCAAGCGCTATTTTGACACAAATAAAAACATTGCCAATGATACTGTTGTGGCAGAAACAGTTGGCTAGGATGGAGGGGAAGGGAAAGGAGCTTCTCAGTCTGCTTCTTAACAGAATAATGTATGTCAGATAAATATATCCCAAAAGTGTGGTTAATGAATAAGTTCCAAGAAGTCTGGATTTTCAGTGAATTAGCAGGTCTGTGGTAATTGTCTGAGTTCACAGCAAGATCTGGCAAGTCACACCACACTCACCGAGGAGAAGATACCTTCCACTGCCTGGGGGAAAGAGCTGCTCCAAGAGCCCTTACCACAGAGTAGGAGTTGGTGTCAGTAGTAGTGCAGTGTAAATGCACATGCTTCCTTACCTCATGGCAATGTATTCATGTGTCTATGCCCTAAATTAAATTATATATTGATTTTTTAAATTGTTTATAATAATTTTTCTCTAGAAAAAAAAAAATCAAAGAGATTTCTTTTTCAGAAAGTAGTTATTTTCAGGAGATATTTTTCAGCAGAATTTTTTCCATTTTCATCAGCCATCAAATATTTTAAATGAGGTGCTGCAGTGGCACCATGCTTTCCCCATGATGACAGTGCCCTTATGCCCTTGAGTCTCTGGTCAGACAACACTGCACACTTTCCCCTAACTTCATACCCCTGGGATACACTGTCTCTCTTGAAGAAGAACTGTCTCCCAGAAAAATGCACTTCTTGATGAGGCTTTGTCAAATGCTTGATATGAGCCTAAATCTTTTAAATGTATAGACCAGGGATCCCAAAATTCAGTTAGGTATTGAAGTTCAAGAAATCACACTGAGTAAACCCTGTAGGTTTAGGCACCAGAGACTTTCTCAGCCTAAAGACATGCTGTAGCATCTCTGTTGGCTACATTTGTGCCTGTCTCCTACTTAAAGACGACTCAGAAAAAGAAGTCTTTTTAGTGCCAGCTTTCTGAAAGGAGGCCCATTCAAATCCTCCACCCGTTCAGAGCTGCAGACCCCACTGTCAGTGCACTGGGTACTGGCTGCAGCCAGTCACAATGTAGGTGATACCCTTCTGTGCAGGGCATCAAGCAACGCCAGAGTCATGGAGCCAGAAAGGCATCACAGCATGAAAAGAGCAACCTGGCCTCTTGGCCCTGGCTAATTATGGGGTTTGCTCAATCATTGTCCAAAAGAAAATGACCAATCAGCTCTGGGGAAAAAAAATCCTACATGCCACTGATGCCCTTGCTGTTGCATTACAGACTTAGGCTCTTTCATAGCTTCCTTTCCTTCTAGATCCACACTCTCCAAAGGGCAGAATAGTTTCCTACCCTGAATGCCCTGATGCTTGGGAGTCTCTTGGAGGGCAGACAGTTCAGCCTCACTCCTCCTTTTGCCTGGGAGGGGTAGAGCTCAGTTCTACCTACACAGAGATGTGTATTTTCAGCATGTCCTTTTGGTTGCCCTTGGTACCCAAAGACCAAGCACACTGGTTGTGAGTCCCATCCTAAGTGTTCAGGCTGCTCCATTTCATCCAGGAGGACTTTTGGGTGCCCACTTCAGCCTTGCAAGTAGTTAGTAGCTCTGCACCTCTTTACAAGTGTTGCTGTGCTGCATGTTACAGTGCTTAAAGTCTTTTGCAGAAAGACTACCCACACTGGAGCTAATGGTATCAGCCACAGGAAACTCATAGAAAGGATGCATGGGTGTGAATGACTTGAATGACTTATCCTCTCTACTCCCAGATGCCTGGATAATGGGCATGTGGCCATACAATGGGGCTGGTACCTCTACCCAGTGCCACGGTGCAGCCATCAGATGTGTCAGAGGGATCTGGCACAGTCTGAGTGCCATGGCGTGTGCTGCTCCATCTTTGGGACACAGAGGTTTCCCCCTGCACCTTTTCTTTTTTCAATGAGAGCTTCTTCTCAGTGCGCCATGAAGTGCCAGTGCCATTTATACTAGTGCATCTCCCACCCTGCAGTTCCTTACCACCCATCTCCCGAGTTCCTTGGAGATTTTCTTGGCTTCAGGATAGTGTCCTGCTGACCTCGCATTTCCTGTCTTTGACAACAGTTCTCAAACACCATTCCCTGTCTTCTTGTGATAGCACCTGCTTCCTTGGGAAACACTTCACATTTTCAGTCACTGAGTTAAACATCTCCTTCAACTACATCTCCTTTTTCATTCTTTTCCGCCCACTGACTTTCCAGTATGTTATTGCAGTAGTGGCTTGTCCAAATACTGTAATGGTTAAACACATGCAATTCTTTGAATCTGCCTTTGTCTCTTTCTTCCAGTGGTCACAATGTGCCTATTTTACTAGGCATCCACTGTCAGAATGTCTCCTATCTGTCATTCCTCTCTTGTCACAAGAAGATAAATCTCTACTTTTTCATGTTCCCTTGCTCACTTCAAACTGCTTCATTCTCCTGGTGGCTTTGTGATATGGTTGCCTGAACCTCTTCCATCTTTCTGGTCTTGTGCAGATCTAAGAGCTGTTCTTCTAAATCTTGACTATCTACCTCCCTCCGACTCAGCTGTCAGTCTGCACTTCATGTGCAGGAAGTCATGATGACCAGTCAGTCCCACTTCTCATAGGAAAGGGTAATATTCCATCCTCTGGAGCTGTACCCATGCAAGCTTCCTAAATTCCCTCCTGCATCTCCTCCAGTCTGGTCAGTCTTGAGGTTACATAGAGAGGTAAGCAGGCTTGTGGATCAGGGCACAAAACATCTTGTTCAGACTAAGAAAACCATGCAAATCCTGCCTTTCTGTCTCTGCCTGATTTCATTTTGTCAGTTGACCACTCTCAGCAGTTCTTAACCTCCAAAAATGTTGGCAGTGCACATGAATGGGACAAGGAGTTATTAATAGGGAATTAACTCTAATTTCTTAAAATAAGTATTAACATAATTACAGACATCCATCTCCCTGCAGTGATGAGCACTCCAACTCTTCCAAGCGAAAGAGTAAAACAAGAGTGTCATGTAGATTCTACTTCAAATCGAGAGTAGACATGCAGTTAATCTGCCATCACAGGGTAGGACCACAAGTTAGGGTAGGACCATGAGTTAAGTGTAATTTCTACACCTATTTCTTTTATCACATAGAAAAGTATTTTTACTGTGTTTATGTTACCTTTGATCTTAAGAAACAGAGCTATGACCTAACAGAGGTTATTTTTTTCAAGTGCTTACAGGAGTACTGTGTTACAGTATGAAGTAAGAAATGGAAAGAGCTGTATGTTGTGCATGGCCAAATAACAGCTCCTCAGTAGACAGGAGCCAGATCCCTCAGTGACACAATTTCAAAGACTAGTGAGTTTGTTTGTCACTGTAATCACCACTGAAAACTCAGCACTTCACATAACTAATAGATGCAGAGTCCCAAATATTCTCCTGCAGTTAATGTGCCCAATAGCCACTGTATGCTTCTGGATGCAACTGTCAGCAAATGTCAACTTTCTTTTATTACCATTGTTCCACTAAAGTACTGCAGATTTTACACTGAAAACCATTTAAGCAACTGTGTTTATGGGTTTGTTCCCTAAAATCTGTTGGTGGTGAAACCTTCCTTACTCTCTACCCTCTCTACATACTCTATGGCTGGGTTTATAACAGGTTTGTTTCTCCAGAGTTCAGCTGGAGTAAGTCAGGACAGTGCCCATGGCTCCAGGCTGCCTCAGTCATTTTAACCCCTGGGTCACGTAACCTGTTCAGGGTAACCCTCTGCCAAACCATGACTCACATGCCAAGGCCAAAGCAATGTGCTAGAGGGATGGCCGGTGGAGGGGGACCAGTGGTGCCAACTCCCATTTGTAGATGGTTCCCTGACCACAAAGCATCAAACAACAAAGTAAGTTGTGTGTCCTCAAAAGAGAGACACACAATGTCCTCAAAGGATGTTTTAGGCCTTTTCTGACCCACATGAGCCACAGAAGAGGTCAATCAAACCCATAAAATCTTAAATGAAGTTCTGAGGTGTCACTGGTTAAGTGTGGCTATAATGGTTTCTCTCCTAGAATAAACTTCTGCTTCCCCTGAAGTAGATAACAAAACTCCTCTCAGGCTTCATTCAAGCTAGGTTTTCACCTCAAATGCGTTTTTGATGTTGACCCTTCCCACAGTGATCATCTCTGCTGATGCAATTGGGTCATTTGGCCACATGATGACTCAGCCATTAGTTTAGCATCTCTGACGACAGTTTCACTGTCATTTATCTGGGTGGGATCTCCTCATAGACAAATTGCACAAACTGTGTTTGATGCTGTGGTGACAAAAAACAACCGTTAGTGTTGGTGGGTGCTGGACTTGGCCCAGATAAAAGTAGGATTGGTGGCCTAAAGAGAAGGGATGAGCTATTACATCAGGCAAGACTTAATAATATCTACCACAGCGGAGCAAGATTTAAGTGTCCATCACATAAACTAGTCCCAAATTAATTTACAGGGATTATCGAACAAACTCTGATCCTGAGGGCTGAGCCACAATAGGGAGGGAAAGACTGATGTATGTCAAGCCACAAGACCTAGGTGTATTTTTCTCTTGAAGGGCCATTGCCTATATGACCATTAAGGGGAACAGGCAATGTCTGAGCTCACGCTCCTACTGCAGCTGTATTCATGCCCTAACCCATAAAGTCTCACTGGGATCTGCAGCAAGTCCAGCAGCACTGACAACACCTTGCACCCTCTATGTCAAGATCACCGTGGTTTAATGATGTCAACTCTTTCACCAGTTATATTAGGTGGGAGGAGATGCTGAACACCTTCCCAGCTTGCCTGTACTCAGTGGTTATAATTTGGATCTGTGACTTCCAAAGTCCTGTGTGCTTCAGAAAACATCAGCTTAATTTTTGAAGGGAGAACTGGGAGTGAAATGTCTTGGTTTCATTCATAACACTCCAAATTACAAGAATTAGTAGAACAGCTCGAGGCTTCAAGCAGACAAGATAAAATGGCAGAAGCAAACAGCCTCATTACTCTCTTTACATAAGAAACACTGATTCACAGCAAGATACTTGCACTGCGCAAGCAGCAGGCTGGCCCTTGAGCGCTGCAACAACGTAAGGCGTAATAAAAATTAACATCCAAGCAGAATAGTTATGTGAACACGGGCTGCGTTTGGGTTAATCAGCTCTGACGAGAGGCAGCCTTTTCAGCTCACACCCAGGGAGCTGCTGATGCAGGTCTGTGGCTCCTGGCTCGGGCAGCAGCTCACTCAGCACCAGCACAACGGGAGCTGAGCAGTGGAGCCATGCCTGGTGCCAGAACCACCTCACCTGATTTCCAGCCCCATGCCTCAGGTACTGAAGCCTCTTTTCTCCTCTTTTCTGCTAAAAACTAAAGGCTAAGGAAGGTATTATTTGGCACAGCAACACTGAAAATCATCTCTTAAATCTCACTATCTGATCCAGGTAACGCAACACTTTCCATTAGACCCTTGCTAATTCAGCATTTTTATTAAGTAGTGAAGAATAAGTGGTTTTGATTATATCTCTGTGGGCTAGCTGGAATCAAAGGCAGCATTCATTTATGTGTGTGCACCAACTCTTTTAAAGATAATCAGTTTGTCTGCAACCTCTTTATCTTCACTTCCCTATCCCTGAAGCTGGGATAATGCCCCATCAAATGAGTGCTGTGAGGATGCATCACAAGGTGAGAAGTGCTAGGCTCAGCGAGCCTGAGCATTGCTGCTTGCAGAACACAGCTGGTTCAAAATGCAATCCTGTCCCTACCTAGGAGCTGGTCTTTAAACTTTGTTTATGGAACTATGTTTTTGACAGAAATGGATATATCCACAGGAACCAATTAATTAGCTGAAAAGTAACCCATTAGAATACTGCTTTAAATTTGCATTTGAGGCTGATTGTCCTAAAGAGCTAAATAGTCAAAATAGTTATTGCTGGTTCACTATTTAGTCCACAGGCTTATGCAGACACACTATCATTCCAGAACAGAACATTTTATTCTGGCTCAACTCAATACAGTTTGGAAACAGAGTAAATTAGTTACAAGAATCACTTTATTATTCTGCACATGGAGAGTTCATTGCAAACAGCTCCCCAGCTTTGAATGTAGTCTCCATTAAAATCCTCTGTGGGTAAACCCTTTGGAATTACAATCCGTAATTATTACATTACAGCGATGACTGAAGACATAAGCTATCTTCCCTCCCTGTCGTGACATGTAAAGGCATCGCATTTATGTCACAGACTTTAAAATAAACGTGCCACTTGATTTTCAGGGAGCACAAAGTGCAGGCAGTGTTAAAAGTACAATTTACAGAACAGATTCTAATCTCTCTTTGGTATTGGGGGGGATTTACAAGTAGCTGCCCTTCACTTAAAGCTGAACTATTTTTAGTGGTCAGGTTCCATTTTAGTTCCAGGTCGTGGAGAAAGTTATCCTCTGATAAAAGAAGTAGCGAAGTGAGAAATTCAAGTATTTAACACAACTGAAGAGCAACCTTTCCAGCAAAGCTTGTTTTCATGGGTTGGGAACAAACCATGATTTCTACCTAAAAAGGTAACAGCCATTGACTTGGATGCTATCTGGGACCTCTAGTTGTTAAGAGCATAAGCATAAATTTTTGTTGAAAAATAAAACTCTTTCTTGCGTCCTGCTTGTGGAAAAATAATTTCCTCTATGAAATCCAACTGAGAGTGATTCTGAAATTACTGGCCACTAGAGAAGTCCAGCATTGCTTGGGATTTCCTGAAAAGTCAGAAAGGACGTTTCCATTTCTAACTCTCAGGACATATCATCCAGCTCCTTAGTGTGCCTCCGTACACCAGGATTTCCTCACTTGCTCACAGCTCTCACCCCAATCCCAAGCCTGGCTCAGAGTAAGAACACCCAAACTATCTCTAGGGTCTCAAAGATATCAATAAAATCTTAAAAATATTCCCATACATATTTGAAGACCACAATATAGAGAGGCACCGAGGGTCTGTGCCATCCCCATACAATGTCCAGGCCAACTCTCCTGGTGTGAGAGAGACACACAGCCAACCCCAGCAGCGCAGGCACGAGAACAGATGCCTCTTTTCCACTGGTCAAGGCACAATTCATCACAGTGTTTACCTATGGACTCCAGTTTCAGCACCGGTGATCACTGGGAATTCAGTGTGACCAGTCACTCTTGTATATTTAAGCACTTATCTAAATGGATTTCCTAAATGGAATCTCTACAGTTGAATACATTGCAGGGTTATATGGACCATCTACTTGTATCATCTCATTTGTAGGTATTATATACATCTTAATTTTACAATGTCATACTAATCCCCCCAACTTTTATCTCTCAGAGGGAGAAAACTTACAATATATTGCCAGTTAAACAGATTTCTATGTCTTATTACAAAGAGCTGTGCTTGATTGTGGCAAAGTTGCAATTTGCCTTTGGACAACGAGTGTCAGAAATACATCTCCATGAAACACACACAGGGGATTTTGAGCCCACTACCATTACTATCCACTACTTTTTTGACAAATATCTGTTCTTTAATGTCACCTTCAAATACACTATCTATCTCCTTGCTTAATCAACCATGACAGAAGAGAAGTCAACCAAAGACTACTCTTGCCTTGAAGCTAAAATCCTGCTTATGACAACATCAGAAGAAGAAAAACAAGAAAAAGGCCATCTTAAGACATTTACAGCAACATTAGACCTCTTAGTCAATTTTCTTTGGAGCTGTCAATACGTCTCTGATTTATCAGAGTGCCCAGTGACTTACTTGTCCTCTAAGAGGTTTTCTCCTGTGATCAGATTTTTCCCAGACGGTGCATAGTCCCAGTTCTCTTCCACAATCCCAAGATAATAGGTTCTGGTCTTTGCTTCCACCATGGCAAACAGCCAGAGGAACCCAAGAGCACAAAGGCAGCCACCACACTGCACGGGAGGCATTTGTAGTTGTGACTGCAAGGCTGGCAGCGGGCAGGCAACAGCAGGATGCACCACAAAGAGCTCACCCCTCCCTCCCAGCTCTTGACAAGTTATAAATAAGGAATGGACAGAGCAAAGCTCCTCCTTTTCAGCAGGTTAGGACTGGGATAGGTAGAGAGCCCAGCTATGCAGAGCAGGGCTAGGGAGGAGGTTGCTGTCATGGCAGGACCTTTGCCAATCTGTCAGTGAATGCATAAGCTGCTCACTTACCTGTCCAGGCTAGAGCCAATTGGTGGTTTTTGGAACTCTGAGAGACTTTTTGTCCTCCTTTTTCCAGACTAGGTGGTTTGGCATATTGGGGCAGGGAATTTTTTTTGTGTTCTTGCCATTCCTGTCAAAACCCTTTTTTAAAAATTATTTTTTATTTTAACTCCTTTATCATTTTGGGAGCTGTCATCTTCCTGACTTCATTGGGTTTTTCCAGTGATGTGATACTAGGTTGTAATCCAGCATTATCAGTGAGAGACAAAGAATTTGCCAGTAACTCACCATTTTCTAGGATTTTCTGATACGTTTATTAATATTACAAGTGATTGGAATATATTCAGTTTTAGAGTGCCCAAAATAAGGCTCTTTTTACAAACATATCTGGAAATTAGATCCCTTGTAAAGTCTTACCATTTGGATACCTAAGAATTGAGACACACAGAGATCACCCTTTTATTAACCTTGGTAATTAACATGCCCACGTAGCTCTCTAGAAAATCAGTCCCTCCCTTTATAGCTTAACTTCCTCTAAGAGGACATCCCTGCTGCCATCTTGGTAAAGCCAAGTGTAAACCTATACAAGTATGACACAATACGATATTCTAAACCACATCGGAAACATCCCCAAAATCACCTAGGTGGCAAGACATTTCGCAAAATCATACTGCTGTCTTACTAATTTTGAACTAACTAAAGATATATATATATATATATATATATATATATATATATATATAAAAGAGTTGCAGTTCTGGAATACAGCATTACTCTTGAGACTCATTGAGAGTTTTAACAGCTGTGAAATTCCCCTTGCAACTCCGGAATGATCTGACTTATTCCCATTGAAGCTAAATGATTAGGGGCAGAAGAGGCTTCACAAGGGATTTTGGTAGCCACAGGTTTCATGTCATCAGTCAAGATCTAGCTCAGCGATGTGAATGTGGTTTTATGCAGCAGTCGCATGTCGTTCAGCCTCTGGCATGTGACAGCAACAGCTACACGTACGGTCAGCTGTGCCCAACACCTTTCTCCATCACTGGTGTGCAGGTGTCTCTGAAGTCCTACAGTGAATACAGCAGATGAGGTTCACAGCAGCCCAGCCTCCAGCCCCCTGGACTGTGGCAGGTCTCATCTAAATTAAGAGACAAGACACACAGACACACGGAGTATTTTACTAAATAAGTCTTCAGTTTCTTTAGGCTATTCTTTGCATCTATGTAGCTACAAGGACTGAAAGCCCAATATACGTGGGTAAGGATACAGTCAGACAGTTGTAAATGGTCAGCATAACATAGCTGTATAAGCCAGAGTCCCTCAGCTGTAAGCTTTTCTCTGATACATGCTGATGTTCATTATCTCAGGCTGGGTAACTGATGAACAATGAGAAGAAGTGACAGGACAATACAGATGTTATACAGAGACCCTGATCCTCAGAAGTGGCACCCACAGGTTTCCTGATAACTTTGAAGACCTTGCTCATCTCTTCATTATTCTGCTGCAAACCACACACTGCCCAACCTCTTGGCCTCTCATGTTGTCTTCCAAAATACCAGTACTTAGAAATCATCTTCCTTTTCCAATACCTTGTTGTATCACTTGATTACTCAAATGATGCCAACTAATAGTACTGTGACTCTAAAAGGCATAATCAGAAAGCAAAAGAAAAGGCAGTTACTGCAGGACAGGCAGAGGCTTTGACAGCTGGTGGAACAGCTATCAAACATTCAACTATGGTGGGACTGATGGGACAGCTGGTGGGCTATGAAGCTGTGAAAAGGCCAAGGTAACACTTGGAGCTTAACAGGATTCCACTGTGATATTTGCATATGACCTGGGACCATGCAGCCTCCTGCAGTGAGTACTTCCATTGCCCAGAGTAGCTGTCCTGAGCCCAGGCAAGCTGCAGACTTCATCTCTTGTCACTCAGGCACCTGAGTTTACAGAACTGTGTGCCTGTTATGCAAATATTCATTGTCATAAAGTAGTAAGGGGTTTGTATTTGAATAGGAAATCTGTTTATTTAAAGGGTAACATGCAGTTTGAATGAGATTGTAGAGTTCAATTGTTTAAATCAGACATTTGCATGGCATTAGAGATATTTAAAGACCAGGTACAGGGCCAATTTAATCTAGAAAGATCTTCTATGACCTGTTTGGGTTTTTTGTAACTAAAGAAATCTATTATATGTTTAATATAAATCTCTATATATATGTGGATTGATACAATTCAAGTGCATCGAGCTAATGGGGAATAGGAAGGGGCAGTGTCCAATTCTGAGCTGGCACCTGACTGCATTATAGCATTTAAATAATAATAGTGTTATGTCCTAGTTTTTCTATTGCTTCTTATGTGCCCAGGATTGGATCCTGGTTGCTTTCTTACTAGAATGTCTATTCAAAATTCAAATACAAAGTTAATTTATTTGTCTATTACTGTAAAATTATTTTTGTAACAGGAATAATGTGTGGGCATTAGCACCCTATATCAGCAATGTGTTGTAAACCTGGTAAACGCCTTAGCTTGGCTTCAGCATTTACTAGATCTAGCAACTTGTATACCCTTTGCATCCACACATTAACACTTAATTACCTTGTCACATCATTAAACTCAGGCACATTTACATTCCGGAGAGGTGCTGTGGGCATGACTCAGAAAAAGATGAAAGAACAGCTGTTTTGCCCTTGCATCAGGAAAATTTCTGGGAAGCTCCCCTCCGGCAGTAAGGTAATGGGATTAAATTTGTCGCTTTGTTCAGGATCCTTTCAGCAAAAGGGTTGGATACTGGTTCCTCTGACACTTTCTGTCCCACTGAAGGCTAAAATTAGTGCATGGCTGGGTTTCGAAGTTTTGTAATGAGGATCAACGTTCATAGGTCTGAAGGGTGAATACCTTGAGCACCAGTTTGTGAATGAGCCCTGAAACATCACCAATGGATCTGTCTTTTTAAGTGAGCACATCAGGAATTATGGCAATCATTAGTTTAAATTAATCCACTAAAGCCCGGACTTGTGCCAACTAATGTTAGTGAATTGACAAGAATACCTAAATTAACCTGGCAATGGCCATAAGGTCAGTGGAGAGAGTTGCTGGATGTACTGATCTTCTGCAGTTCCTTGAAATTAGGCAACATGAGTTCAGTGATGAGCATTTTATTCAGACTGCCTGCTACTGAAATCCAGCTTGCATTTGCCATTGAGCAGATGATGAGCTGATGTTCAAGCAGAATGACTATCCTGTTCTCTCTGCTTCTTCTTGATAGTAGTAGAGTTCCCATTTGCAGACAGTCCTTCCTGGTCCCTCTGCTATGTGTCCCCCCAATCCAGGTTGGGGAATTAGTTGTTTCCAGCATAAGATTACCCTTTGGTATTGCCACCAAACCTGGAGCTGTGCCTGTAGTGACCATCCCACAGTGTTGGGTAAAGCTGTGGGAACTGGGGTAAAGCTGTGGGAACTGAGGTAAATCTGGGAACTATGGTAAAGCCTGTGGTAAAGCTAAGAACTGAGTTACACCCTCACAAGTTTCACATCACTCATTTGACCAAGCCATCCTCCCTCTTCATCAGTTTTCCCACACTCTCCAGCCATGAACACATATTAAATACAAAAGTCTCACACTATATCTGCAAAAAACAACTTATATTTCACTTTCTAATCATTTTCTGAGTTGCAGCAGTAGTGAGCAGAAGGCAAACCTCATGTTACAGTAATCACACAATGATAATCACATGAGGTGTATCTGAATTATTAATCTGAATTTCAGCTTGACATAGTACTTTGGGATCTGGTGTAGTTGAGAACAGTCAGTGTTAGGTTAATGGTTGCACTAGATGATCTTCAAGGTCTTTTCCAACCTTGATGATTCTGTGACCTACTTGAATCTTTTGAGTTCACACAGGTAGGTTGAAAATCTCAAAAACCATCTGCCCTCCAAGGCAGCCACCACTTCTGTTTGCAATCCTGGATAGGACTATGGTAAGAAAGGCTTCCTTGGCATATACAGCACTTCCCAGGAGTAATTCAAGTCTGAGCGCTGAAACTGTTGGAGGCAGAAAGACAAAAAAGATGCTGAAACTTCAAGAACAACGAGGGTCTGAAATCAGTGAGGATATTAGAAGGGCAGCTGTGGCCTATATTACAGGTGGCCCAGTGTGTACCTGACTCACATCTGCCCAGGAGTCTTTGTGGCAGGACAGAGGCTGAACTCAGCCCTCCAGATTCCCACGTCAGAGCCCTGGGATTCCCTCCAGCCATTTGGGCTCAGTCCATGCACCCAGCTCAGTCAGGGTCACAACTGGATATTCACCACAGTGGTTCTCTGGACATCATTAGGGCAGAATAATTCTCTCTGTATATCTCTGCGCAGATGCTCTCCTTGAAGAACAGCTACTTTGGTACATTACCAGTTGTGGACAAATCTTGAGCCAAGCTGTGAAATGGAAAAGAGGGCTCCTGCTATATCAGAAGCAGCCCACTGATCCTTTCGTCTCCATCATGGGTTTGAGCCAAACCCTGTATCTGCCACATGGACAACACAGGGCAATACTGAAGCTGACTTACACTTCAGAGAAACCAATTATACATTGGAAAAAAAAGCGCCACTTAAATTTGAAGATTGTAAAGAGATGCAATAATGAGAAGGAAGGCATTTAAGAGTTTACTGAAAGGAGCTGCAAGTTTGAAGAGATTATAATAAATTGCCAAATAGGCTGGGCAAGTGAAATGTGTTCAGCCTCAAAAGCCATTAAAGCAAAGCTAAAAAAAGGAAGTTTTGATCCTAATTAAGAGAAGCTTCGTGAGTGTGGTAACTCATGTAATATCTGTACTGTTAAAACAAGGCTAATACCTTGACAAAACTTCAAGGTACATTATTTATGGGTTTCTGTAGTGCTGCCCATTGTAGTACCTAACAAACATGAAAGAGCTTAACTTTACATCATCACTGTTGTGGGGCAGAGTATGTTTATTAACCCTATTATACAAATGAGGAAAGAGGAAGGCTGGGTAACTTTCAGGCTCTCGCGCAGGAAGGCAGCCCGGTGTCCTGGCTCTCCGTCCAGTGCTGGAAGCAAGGCGACAGCCCTCCTGCCCACCACCTTCCCTCTGAGCATGAGGCTGGTGGAGACCAGGGTCTTGTTTCACTTTCACTGTTTATGGGAATGACCCCATTGCATGGCAAAACCTTTTCAGAGCCACCTTTGCTGCCTGCTAGCAGCCAGGAGAGCCAGTGCCAAAGTCCTCCTCTGCTCTCCCCTGAGCAGCTCCGCTGCCCAGCCTCCTCCAGCCACTCCGTGGGCATCATGGGATCCTCTTCCATCACGTCTTGTGGCTCTGACCTACTTACTGTAGAGGAAATGTGGCCCATTTGTTTTCCTCCTATGAGATCATTGCCCCATTTTCTTTATGGGTAAATTGAGGAGTTGTGGTAAGAAATCCCAGCCCGGGAAAACTAACTGGGATATTTAAAGCAGGTAGCAGAAAGGCAGGTATCAAGCATTGCGGGAAGAAAAGAAAGAAGCGATGTGATTGCATCTGCACAAGTGGCTTCCGAACTGTTGCAAACTCACCTCTGCCAGGCAAGCCATCCCCAAGCATGTTATAAACTTGCAAATTCCCAGCAGGCTTGTGACACTTCGCCTGGGGTCTGCTGATTAAATGGGAGGGTGTTGTGTGCGGTGGAGGAGCTAACAGGAGTTACCTGCTGTCCAGACAACTTTTTCTGTCCAGTTTCTCTGCCTGAAAAGAAGAAGGTGGGGGAAATGTCACAACCCTGTGAAGCCTGGATGATTGTCTGCAGTGAAATGATGTGATTTATGGGATCTGCAGAAGACTGTCAACACTTTTAGTGTCTTTCATCTGTGTCTATGAAGCTTTGCAATAAAGAGCAGCCCTACCGCTCTTCAGTGACTGTGTTGCTTCCTATTTGAAGAAATGTATGTTACAGACAAACTGCCATTCCTGGAATGGAAACCTTTCAGGTCTGGTATTAAAAAGGAAGATAATTTCTGCAGAATTAGAAATTCCACAATCTATGGAAAAAAACCCTCTTCCTTCCACCAACCAAATTATCACCTTCAGGATCTTGCTGTGGTCTTCTAAAATATCATTTGCCTTTGTTCCATCATTCTGAGTTAGCACTGAATCTTATATAGTCCCTACTGAGGACTTCTTCTCTCCTCTGCCCAACTTTTGCCCAGTCTCTCCTTTCTCCTGCTGGGCACAATCCTGGGAGGCACAGAGCTGCAGAGCACCCTTGGTTTAACAGAGACATGCAGAAGACAAGATAACTGTGGCTTAACACCTCAGAGTTGGGTCAGGGCTCTTGGCATCCTTCTTTGCAAGTAAGGGCTTGTGAACACTGTGGCAGGGATGCAGCCTGGTAACCCTGCATCATGAACACAAAACTGAGCAAATTTGCCAACTCAGATGCAGATCCCTCTCCGAAAGGGTTATGAAGTGAAAGGCAGGATGATGCAAATGTGGCTGCACCACCCCCGGATCAGAGCTGGAGTGTTTCTGTGCTGGAGTCCACCTACATTTTTTGAAATCAGGACTAATTCAGAGTCACCCTTGTTTTCTGCCCACAGTGATGCCAACATGGTGTCAGCAGAGCTTCCTCCACTCCTAGGACAGGTTAGTAATTCAAATAGGAAACTTCATGAATCATGGTGCCTGAAATGCTTCCTCCAGCTCCTGCAGGATTTGGGGCAGATCATACAGGTCCACAGTCTGTGTGTTTTGGAAGTAAAAAGTAGACATCAAAACTCATCTTTGAGCACCTGAGAAAACAGCCTGAGCCTCAGAAGTGCTGAGCAACCTCCCAAAATGGAGGAAACATGGTTTCAGCTGACTAACTGTAAGCACTCAGTTAGCCTTAGCTTCTCCTCATGTGTGCTCATCTGCAAAGTGGGGATCATTATATCTGACTCCCTCTCCAGGTATTTGGAAGTTAATTTAGTTAATGCTTGTCAAGAACTTTAAGGTCTTCAGATGAAAGGAGCCGCAGATAGGCAAAGCATTGCTATTACTATTAATTATTTCTATTGTGCAAGTAGACATGAAAGCAGCAAGGGTGATGATTACTCGCTTCCTTTACAAGTGGCAAGACACTGTGTAAATACACAGACAGGGACCCTCCCTGCCCTGCAGTGCTCCTAATCTTACCAGCCAGATAAACCAGACAAAGAGCAAGGAAAGGAGCACAAACCCAGAGAAAAGGAATGCATGTAGTGACTTACCACACACAAGGTTTTTTTGCAACAGCTGCTTTTTAAAAGTGCCCTCTTAGCCAAAAACCACAATATCACTCTTCTGGGGTATTTAAAAATCAGAAGTCAGGCTATCAAAAAAGGAACAGACTTTTATAAAAGATAGTAAATACTAATTGTCTTTCTTTGGCCTCTGACTTTCAAGCAGATCAAGCTTTGAAGTTTTTCTCTGCAGCCACAAGGACTGAAAATATTTCACTCCTTAAAAAAAAGAAGTCAAAATTCTGAAAGTTGAAGTATTTGAATATGTAAGACAAATTCCCGGCAGTAACAGGTTGCTGCAATCAGCTGCTCAGCAGGAAGGAGTGAGGGCTTGGTGGTAGCTCATCCCTCTTCACTCCCAGGCGCCCAGTGAGTGTCTCACAATTAGTTTTCATTCTCCCCAGGGTGCCAGGTGCACACCACAGAGGAGTTTATATTCAGTGATGAGATACTCCACAGTAATTTGTTCCTTTATCTAATGCCTGACTAGACAGGCAAACGGGTAGAGGAGTTAAAAAAAAACAAGTGGCTTCCAGCCAGATGCTGAAACCTCTCACACGTGGCTATGAAAGGGCTGGTGCTGGCTCATCAGAGGGGGTGGGATGTATGGCTGAGGCCAGCAGTGGAGCGGGACTGGGATGCTCTGGGGTGAGACCCACCAATCTGGGCCATCTCACCTTTCCTTCAGAGTGTGAAGAGTCGCACAGGCAGAGCCTGGGCCAGGGGAGTACCAGACTCAGCAGTCAGGCAACTGACTTGCCCCTCGCTTCCTTGAGGGACAGTTTGAGCCCATCTGTGGAAGGAGGTTGTAGCTGGATCCACAACATCCCGAGTGACTCCAACAACCACTGAACCTTCTTCTGACTGCTGTATGAATCCATATGGTTTTCTTCTTTGCTTTTTCCCAAGTGAAATCATCCAGTTCATTTAATATCAGCTGGTGAACAGGTTATGGTGAGATGAGGATGCCTGATGCAAGCCGTTATGAAACTACTAAATTACTCTTAAAAGAATCTCAGCCTCTTTCAAAAAAGCAATTATTTTCAGGAAAAGGCAGAAATGTTTCTGGCAAATCATAGGGAAGTGTATCCTTATTTCATAATAATCATATACAATACTACAAGCATCATAAGGATATAAAAAAAAAAAGTTTTTAAAAGCTGAATCAACTGTCCTCCACGCACTGCTTCAGCTTTCCAGGTCTGTATTTCATCCTTGGGCTCTCACCAAGCTCCCTCTAATGGCCACAGACATCGTGTTTCATTGCCTCCCTGTGCCACGGGTGGGGCAAGATACAGCATGAAGTCCGGCGTTGCACAGGGTGAGATTGCCTACTGGAGGAAGCCCTCCAGGTTTTTATTTTTTTAATGTGTGTGGGTTCATCTCTCACCCAGCTCTTTTATGATCTTGTCTCCACCCAGTATCTTCCCTCTTAACACTTCCCCAGGTTCCTGCCTTTCTCCCCAGCCTCTGAAGACCTGACATCATCTCAGAGTTAATGCATGTTCTTCTCCTAGCTCAATTTAGGCCCACACCCTAATATAAAGAATGGATTACACCACCAAGGAATGACAGCAACATATGCCAGACAGTTTGTTTGTCTTTTTAAATCCAACTTTTTGATATCATCTTCATGTCATTTGTGGAGGATCTGTGGACATGAGCCAGGTCTGCAACAGGGACCGGGGACCAAACCGCATGGCAGCACAGTGCCACTGCTGCCAACATGACTGTGGTGCTCAGCAAAGAGCAGTGCAGCTGCCCCTGCACCACACCAGCACTGTACTGTTATCCCTCCCTGATATATCACAGCCCTTCATAGATCCACACAATCACAAAAAGCTGTGGAAGTAGAACCCCCCTGCTCAAGCAAGACCACCTGAAAAAGGCTGCCCAGGACCACGTCCAGATGGCTTTTGAATATTTTCAAGGATGGAGAGGATTTATCTTCAAGGATGGAGAGATAAGTGGGTAAGCGGAGACAGACAGGTCATACATTTTCAGAAAAGACCTTTAATTATCTCCTTGTATGTAGTCCACCTTCTTCAGTATGCTCTCACCCTCAAAAAAGCCTTGGGAGTTCCCAGGGAGGTGGTGGAGTCCCCATCCCTGGAGGTGTTTAAGAGTAGGATCGACATAGTGCTGAGGGATCTGGTGTAGCTGGGAACTGTCAGTGTGAGGTTAATGGTTGGACTGGATGAACTTCAAGGTCCTTTCCAATCCTAAATGATTCTGTGATTCTGTGATTCCAGTGGACATAGGGGCAGAAAAGTATATATAGTTTGAAGATGGAGATTGCTTCATTTCTGGGAAAATTTTGTGATGCGGTTGTCTGTGCAAGAAGGGAATCACTTTCAGAAATCCAGACAGTGCTAAGAAATGTTCAAATGCACTTTGCATTCTGGGAAATAGAGCCCAAATTGCCTCCGGCCCTTCTATTACATAAGATACGTGGAGATTTAAAATACTGTTCTCACAGCGAACTCAAACTCACAACTTTAGGGTCAGCAAGAGGATGGGCTGTCTTTTCCTCAACCAGTCAGCACCAGCTGGAGAAAATAGACAGACCTCAGGATCTGAA
The DNA here is from genome assembly GCF_003259725.1 of Athene cunicularia. Taxonomy (NCBI): domain Eukaryota; kingdom Metazoa; phylum Chordata; class Aves; order Strigiformes; family Strigidae; genus Athene; species Athene cunicularia. Next base: position 10,329,467 of record NW_020799091.1, on the reverse strand, counting down.
GACCAAATATATTTCTAAATGCTTATCCAATTTTTCCACATCTATCAGTTTCTCCAATACAGGCAAAGTAAGTAATAAGTACTTCTACTAACAAGTAGTAATTCTGGCTACAAACCTGGCCTCATGTACATGTTTGAAACATTGCAACTACACCAACAAAAATAGTATTGATTTTCTTTTTCTTTCTTTTTTTTTTTTTTTTTCTTTTTTGGCACAAAACCAGATGGGAATGATTAATGACTGAACAGTTCCCCTTGGAATAACAAAACACTTAATGGTCACTCCTAATCTCTCTGCTGTTGCCCTCCTCTTTCATTCTGGTCAGAGTTGCTGCTCCAGGTGCTTCAGCCTCATATGGGAGTTTTTAATCTCCCATGGGTTACCTGGCTGAGCCAGAGTCTTTCAGTCTGACCAGAAACATCACCCTGAACTGCAGAAACCTTGTCTCCTGACAATGTCAAACCGCTCTAAAAAAATGCAATGAACATTTTTTAACAAAACCCACATTTCTGCAGCATATTCCCAATATTTAATCTTCACTACCGAAGGCTTCCTGGGGGACACAGGGCAGTTTAGGGCAAGTTAGGAAGGGAGGAGAAGGACCACCAGAAGTAACATTTCTCCCATTTGGTCAGGTAAATAGGGGCATCTTCCAGTGGGTACTGCTTTTAGATCCTATTTCACCTATACCCTGAGCACCTACTTGGACAAACCCCAGTGACAAAACACAGGGATGAGAAATGTCTTTCAACCAAAACCAGAAAGAAGTGTTGCACAAAACCAGCAAAACGAAAGCACAAACCTCTAATTATTTTAATACTGGACAGGGACAATGTTGTTCTGTGTTAGGAGCACAAACAACCCTTGGCCACAGGTCATGGTTCATTGCTCTTTTAGAAAACAGTGGGGCTGCCACAGTGCTGTCCCTCCACAAAACAGTCATGTAATTAAATAAAATGAGCTTTGCGAACATGCATATGCACAAGAAAGCAGCGGGTAATACTTTGCTGGAAGGGCAGAGCTTGATGGGTGTTGTTTTGGCACCATTCTCCCTCATCCCAGTAGGTTCTTCTGCAGACTGTTGGCTGCGCAAACACAGGGTGCTCAGGCTCCCAGAGTCACTGATAACCGTGGGGTTTATTCCTAAAGAACAGTCTCTTTCTGGTGGTACTAGCATCGCCAGAGGCAATGAAGTGTGCACCAACCTCAGAGGGAGAAAACTGCTCAGCAAAGACTCTGGATGTCATCTCAGGGAGGAGAGAGAGCCTGGAGTTGTGCATATAAAAGAGATACAAGGGAAAAGGAAGAAAGAAAAAAAATAACAGAAAAATAGGTAAAATAGAAGATCCATCCATGTGATATTTAAGCTGTTGTCCCTGTGAAGTGCACATCCAGAGCATGCTGTGTGTTAGGACTATGCATGTGTGAAGGTACCATGCCCTGAACATACTCCCAAAGAGTGCAGAGAGCCTATTTCAAACTTGGCCCAGAGCAATTCCCATTCCACCCCTTCAGACTCTTATATATTCTTATTATAAGCACTGTAACGTGCACCACTTAATTATTTAATGTTATTTATTGTGGTTACCTCTGATCCAATTCAAGACCTGAGCCTTTTTGCATTGAGCTGTCCCTCATCTTGCTCAGTGCTCGTCATGCGATCAGTTCTTTCTTATCTGGGTCTATGTAGGTCTGGGATACTCTGGATAAAGGAAACGCTGAATAACACTGGTACTGCTATTTCCACCTTGCTGTCTCTACCTTAAAAAGGGCATCCACACGCTCCTGGATACAGGCAGACACGTTAACTTGGGTACCTGCTGCAAGAGCAGGGAGAGCCAGCTGGGGCTCTGGGGAAGGTTATGTGCAACGCCCAAACTCATGAACCTTCTCAGAGCCAGCTCATTTCAAAAAAACCCTCTTAACAGCAGTTCCTGATCCTTCTCTGGCAAAATCAACCTCATTTCCCTCATTTGAAGAAAACATCATCAACAAAGTGTCACAGGAAACATCAGGAAGAGATAATTTGTGTCATGGTGCCAAAGTGGAATAAATTAAATTGAGTGGAGTATCACTGCGTACCTAGAATAAAGCTTTGACTTCAGAGGAACCACTTAAGATTTGCACTAGAATAAATGAGAACAGAGCTGCCTGGCTCCTTTTTACACAGGGTATCAACAGCAAAAAGGGCATTTTCTCGTTAGCGCACTACAGCTGCACTCCAAATGGGATAGATCTATTAATAGAGTAAGTGGGCAGTCAGATATGCCCTTCAAAAACCTGCACGGGGCTGTAATTCTTCAGTTTCTAGCTCACACGCTGCACCACCCAGGGAAATTGTAGGCCTGTAATGGCCTTCATTTCTAGTGTGATAAACAGGATCTTTCATGTAATTACATTTCTTCTCTCAGTACCTGTGCTACTACACGTAACTGGAAAATTAATTAAGAGTTTATGGCTAAAAGGATAGAAATAAAAGGAGGACCAGAGCTGACATACAGTAAGTCAACATAATCAGGAAGCATTGATCAATGGAACACAAAATGCTTTCGTTGCCTTCAAAATCAATATTGCAGGGGGAAAAATAGATGTACACAATCATATACACTCAGTTTAGCCACTAAACACTTCACAGACTAAACTCTGTTCTTCTAAGTGTTTTAGAGCTTGTTTTTTTCATTTTTTTTTTCGGATGAGTCTATCACTTCAGAAAAACAGGCAGGAGTCGGTCTCTTTGGTGTTAATACAGACTTCTATTGTGTTCTTTTCGGCATTCCTTCTGCACCACAGAGTGTGCAGTATTTAGTTCAGAACTCATCAAACACTGAGTATAGATCCTACCCAGTAATGAGAAAATCTAAAGATATTCTTGAAGCAGTAAGAGAATTTCATTTAATATAGCTTACCAGGATTTTTATTTTTCTTAATGGCTAGAAGCGCTGGTCTTCAGTTAAGGACCTGAGCACAAAGTGTTGTACAAACATAGGTGAAAACACTGAACGTGTTCCAAATAGTTTCAACTCTGTGTAGTAGAGCAAAAGACAACATGCTGCTGTAAGTAAATGGAAAAGCACAATACTAATACTTTATTGGTTCTGCTCATTGTGCACTTGCTTTAAAACCTATTAAGCATTCAGTGGAGAATGGCACTGAGAGGTATTTGAAATTGAGAGACAAAATCAAGTCTAGGTACCAAGTCTAGACACTAAATAAGTGATAGATGAAGTATGGTAGGATGCGATAGGTTTTAGAAGGTAAGAAAATAAACTTTAAAAGTTCAGTAAAGGAATGCATAGTGTTGAGGACATGGTACAGATGGAAAACTACAGAGGTGAGCCTTGCACATCATTCTGGAGAACTATGAGATGGGCAAAATCAGAGAAAAACAGAATCAAAATCAAGGATGCTAATACCAAATGACAGTGTTAACCATGTTAGGATGGGAAAGGTGGTACCTGAGAGATATTATAGAGTCTATAAAAACTCCAAGCAACCAGGATATGAGATTTAGGGGGAGGGTTCTTCTTAAGCATCTTTATGAAGTTTCTTTATTTGCTTCTTAACTCTCTAGATAAGCTGGCAGGTTCCCCCCAGGTGCTCCAGCTGTCAGTGCAAATTGTTGACAGTCTTCAAGTTCTAAATTTAATTCTTTAAAAAGCTTTAAATGCCATTAGACCTTGTGCCTTTCCCTGTCTGAAGATTGCATGAGACTTACTTTGTTCCTTTTCCTTGGTGTTGAAGCACCACCACATAAAACACAGCAAAATGCTACTGCCACTGGCGTCAGCTGGGGGCATAGGGCTCTGCGGGTTCAGATTAGTTTCCCTTCTTTTTGCCATTTGTACTGTAATGAAGTTTGTTTGCCTGAGATCAGTCTATGGGCTTTTTAAAGATTTCTCAGTAGCTGTGACTCAGTGATGAAGATCACCTTCCCTGCATCCTTTGACGCTGGTGGTATTAAGTATGTAACCTGGGGACTGAAGTGCCAGGTTTGCCCCTGTGCTGTTGCAGCCACCCTGCCACGCTGGTAGTCCTCATGGGCAGGATTCATCTGACCACAAATGCCGACATTTAAGTTTGAACAAGTGTTGAGATTCTTTCACCATTAATGATTTATTGTAACCCTACAGTAGCTCCTAAAACAGATCTGGTGATTTTTTCCTTAAAAGTGTCTGTTTCTCTCACCAGGAATAAAGGCAGTCTAGAGTAACATCTACCTCATGGATGTCTAAAGTCATGTGAAATTAATTCCACCCCATGCAATCAATCTTGCATAGAGAGAGAATTCCTCCAAAGATGAGAATGAAGATGAGAGACAGCAAGTTGGAGAGTGGAATATTTTATATCTTTGCTTCACTCACATGCCCCTTTCATTGATGGGGTTTTTTTGATCAAATCACCCTTCCATCTGGATATTGAGAACAAGGCAATGGCAAGTGCCTTCCAGAGGGGACGTTTTCAATTGAAAAGAGCACTGAGCATATTGCCAGCAAACCTAACCTACTGAGTAACATAGGTATTTATATGTTTTAGTGTTTGAACATATTTTAACAGTTATTACTATGTCATTTACTACAAAAGAAAATGGCTACATCCCTCTTTCCTCCAGTATGACTCTTTTCCCAGTTTAATTTTAACATTTCTTCATACCCTTTGCTGTGTTTTTCATTTCTTGGCCCATCCCTAGTGTCTCTTCTACCTTTCTATTCTCCTTTGCCAAAGTGAATCTGCACTCTCTGGTCCTTGGAACTGTGCTTTTATTTCCTTGCTTCCTCACTTGGTTGTACCTCTACCTTCTCTCCAGCCTTTCCACCCTTCTCCCTCTTACTTTCCCTGGCTTATTGAGAATTTTCTTTCTTTCCCTTCCCAGCCCCACTCTCCTCACCCAGCTCTCCCAGCAGCACACTTTGGAGCAAAGACGATTCTGAATTTTAACATCCACAACCCACTATGCAGAAGACAACTCCACACTGATGGCCAGACTTTGCCACCGCCTCATGCTTCAACCACATTTTCTCTCACCCGCTCATTGCTGCTCTTCATGTGCTTGCACTGCTGTCCTCTCCTGCCTCTCCTCTTCTGCCAGATCGTGCACAAATGAAATGGTTGTAGCAATAAAGAGGTCTCCACTGCTCTGATCTGCATGTCCCGGGGGCCCAAGGCATTGACCACTGGAACACTGCCTTAAAATGATCAATAACACTGGGTGGGATGCCAACCTCGCACAGACCAACCAGGGATAACTTTGGGTATTTCCTCATTCTCTGGAGAAAACCAGCTATTTGTTTAATAGAGGCCATTGCCCGAGAACATCACTGTGCCTCCCTCAGACCGCCACGCTTCAGGATAGAGGAGCTGGAAAGCCTGAAGCCGGCTGCAGGGAACTCTGGAGCCTGGAGGCCATCTTAGCCCGTGTAGAAGGTAAGCAAAGGTATACCTGCTTCCCTCAGCATTAAAAAGCAAAACTTTCTAAAACCCTAGTTAAAAATTAGAAGCTTACTCTAGCTGCCCTGCTTAACGAAGCTGTAGAAAGTGCTTTTGTTTGCTGAATTATTAAAGCATTTTGAGTGCTCCTGGCAATGCAGAGTGTTTTCCTAAGCTGTAATAACATGGTCAGATCCTCTGATGTACACAGGTAGCAAAGCGGCCTTGATTTTGGTGGTAAAGGCTCTCTCTAGGTCTAGTGATTGATGTTTAGGTAAGTTCTTCTTGCAGTTTGAAGTGGTATTGAGATAGGTCAGAGAGAATGGGCTGTAAACCCCTGTTCTTCCAGTCCAAGCAGCGTCGCTCGAAGTGAGAATTGGGCCCTCTGGCTATGTACGAAAGATGCAGAAGAGAATTTATAACTCGCCTACAAGACTTAGGTTTTAGAAAAGAAAGCCAGGCTGTGCCTGTGCTTGTTTGCTTCTCTCTGGGGAAGAGAAGGAGGTGAGGTTGGGCAAACACATGGAAAAGCAGAAGTTGGAATGAGACAGGAAAGCAGACAGACAGAAGTCAGCGTAAAAAAAAAAAAAAAAAAAAAAAAAAAAAAAAAAAAAAAAGTAGTGAATGCATTGGGTATTTGAAAGAAAGAAGAGTGAAATATCCGATATTCTTGCCATTTCCCTTCACTCTCACCCCACTTCATCTTTCATTTGCACATTGTTGATCTGCTTAGATTTTTCATTCTTTTAGCTGGGGCTTTTTCCAGAGGCTTGCAAAATGCCCTGCCAAATTTTGATCACTATATAAACAATAGGTAATGACTGTAAACCAAGAAGCATCTCTGTGAAAAACTTTCCCTTCTGGAATAGTTTAATGCCAGTTAACTTGTTTAAAAGATGGAATAAAAAACATAACATGATTGTAAAGTGCTCAGAAGAAAAGGCACATAAGCACAGTGCTTTTATTAAACTCGTAGCAGCAGAGAACAATGCAATTTTTTTACTATAGAAATGCAAAATCAAAAGAAGTCTGGCAGTCTCAGCTACTTCTCAGCAATATATGGCATCCCATAAAGTCATTGTTTTCTGTTACAGAGGTTTGAGGACATTGCTCTGTCTTCATGCCTTACCTCACTGCCGTCTTCGTTCTGTCAACGAAGCCAGTTTCAGCCTGTCTCTGGCTTTCTCTGGTATCTTCATTCTGTCTTTCACCTGGGCTTTTTTTTTGCTTGGGAACCCAAACTTGATTGATTTCTGTACTCCTAGCCTGCTTAATACCTTCTCAACACTGACTTCTGTCACAAGACTTTCAGGATTAGCCAATGCACATGACTAAATTGAGGGACATTTCACTGTTTACTGCCTCAGTTATTACAAAAAACTATTTGCAAGTAGGAAGCGTAGGTATACGCACATGCATGGCTGCACATGTGCGTGTGTAACACAGGTGTGTGTACTGAAATGGTGTGTGTCCAGATCCTCTTCTGTCTCTTACATTTTGTAACTTGCTTACAGGAGAGCAAAGCCATCCTGGGCATAAACTGTCAGCTTTCTCTAATGACAGAAACCATCAGATTGATATTTTGCATTTTTATGCATTTGAAAGACTTGAGCTGGAGTGAAGCTATGATAAAACATCATGGAGAAGTTGTGATCAGTTTGTGCCATAAAGGTAATGGCAGTGTGAAAGTTTAATAGTCTCTGACCCAGTAGTCCAAAATTTCCAACCTGGCATGGATAAATATCTGTAGATCCACTTTTGTACCGATCAGCCTTTTCTCTTTGGTTATAGATCACAGCATGGGTGCTGTATGAGCTGAGGTAGTTCACTTTGGTGAAGAGGGATCTAATAGCAGCCTACAACAAACTTGGAAGAGAGTGACAGAGGTGATGGAGTGGTAGGAGAGGAGATAATAAGGAGCAACAGCCACATTTACAGCTTGGGAGATTCAGGTTGGACATCAGAAAAGACTTTTTCACCAAGATGCTGGGGCAGCCCTGCAACAGGTCACCCAGAGAGGTGGTGGTAGCTCCATCCTTGGCAGGGTTTCAAAGCTCAGCTACGCAAAGCCATGGCTGACACAAAGAGCTAGTGTTGGTTGTGGTCCTGCTTTCAGGAGGTATCAGTGCTTCATTTATGCTGACTCTTTGATTTTGAAAGATGATTCTTTGATTTTAAAAGAAGAACCTGACCGCCGTGAAATATTAAGCTGCTGTTTTACATGCTATGGCAGATCTCTGAAAATGAAGTGCAATGGCTTTGTGACCTGCCCTTAGTAAACAGACACAGGATTAGACATGTTTCCAGATTTTTGGATATTTTAGGGTGGGTGCCAAACAGCCCTGTAACCCACAGTCTTATCTATCCTTATCTGCAGAATAAGCACATCACAGAAAAGAGTAATGAAATTTCTCCAGTTCTTCCTGACTGTGTATTCTGGACTGAAACAGAGAAAATGCAGCTGGTAGGGGCGCTGGTGAGGCTCCCCCATCTGCCCCAACACCAAGGCAGAGTTGAACACTTCTATGGTATTCCTGGCAGACATTTCCTGCTCTTCTAGACCCTCAGCTCAGGAGATTTCAAATAGCTTCCCAAGACAGTGGTCCCAGACGACACAGTGCAACAACCTCCCCTTCTACCCAAGGCCTTAGCCCCACCATGAAGTCTTCCAGCCAGGGTATCAGTTTGTGCAGCCATGGTTTTGGTAATGATGTTCCCAATGGGCAGATAATTGTGTATTAACAACTAAAATTAAACTCTCGATTTATTTCATACCAACATGTTTAGTCCTGGAAATTTTAAATAAATTTAATTAATCATTCCAGTTTTTAATAATTCTATTTTAAATAGAATCTCTGAAGGGAGCATGTTCTGTAGAACCGGATTACCTGTGTCAGTCTTAACTGTAACATTTCTTGCTTCAAAACTGATTCTTCTTTCGTTAAAGAAGAAAACTGTTGAAATCCATGTTCCCTGCACCACAGTAACTCAAACCTCCCTGTATCTTTCTTCAGCAGAGAGCTACTATGTGCACGAGGAAGTGTTCAAAGTGCATTGGGATCACTCTGGTCCCACTGGCAGCATGTGCCATAGTCTCCAACATCCTCCTGTATTTCCCCAACGGACAAGTTCTGCAGCTCAGTGAGATAACTGATCTGGTCTGGTTTTTCCATGGCATTCTGGGAGCTGGGATACTGGTAAGAAAGAAGTGTTGCTACGGTTTCTTATGGGTTTTGTTTTGGTTTAAATTCAGCACTAAAAAAGCCTCAGTTAACAAAAAACCAACATAGAAATGTGTTTTGCATAAACATGTGAGCAGCTTAACTAGGAAGTTGGGTATGGGACTGAGAAAGTGCATTCAAGACTGAAAAAGTCTTTTATCACAGGAATACAAGGTATTCCTCAAAAAAATACCAGGACTCCGTCAGGAGGAAACAATAGGACTGACTTCTCACTGTTGAGAGGAGTGACATGGATGGTCATCCTCCATGAGTCAATGCAAAGATGAGGTCTTAAGCTCAGGAGTTGATGAGTTTTCACTATTGCCTGCACCCCTCATTACTCCTTTAACTGATTTTATGCTCAAATAATTCACAAAAAAAACATAAGGGCAAAACTGAAACATGTTTCCATAGGTGTTTGTTAGAGACCCAGCCAACACTCAATGAATGTGAAGCTGCAAATGGATCAAATCCCAAATGCCTCCTGAGTTCCCACACACCCACCTACCTCCTTTTGGGTTTGATCTGATTTGTATGTGCTCTTCTGTAACCAATTCTCAATTCCACCACTCAGGAAATATTGCTTTTATGTGAATATCCATAGCTAGAAGGGAACATGTTTGTGAATACTGGTTTTTCCAGTTCATTAGAAATCCTTCTTCCTCATTCATCCAAGTGCAGATAAAAAGCTGAGTAACATGCTTATGACAAGTACTGGCTGTTACACAGTCTAGGCAGATAGTAAACTGCCACAGAACTGGCTACCTGTGTGTCAAAAAAATTAATGTTTAAGAATAATTAACTCAGAATAAAGGAAAACTCATTCATAGTCAGGCTATGATGCAGCTACCACTTATGTCTGTGGAAAAGCTACAATGGATGTGGTTCAGACTCCCACTTCACAAACCAGAAACATGGTATAACATCACTCCATAAATTATTCTCCACCAGCAGCTTGCCTGCTTCTTCTTACAGGTACCACTTGGGCCTATTACTCATGCTGAGCTTGAACGTAAGCACGAGTTTGTGGAAGGAAGCCTAAAAGAAGTGGAACTGCATGAGAGACCGGTGGAAAATTTGTATCACTGCAAGCCCAGGAGTCATTGGCGTTCAATGAAAGGAAAGGCAGATGTTAGGCATGAGAGCATCACAGGCTCATTCAAAATGTGCCTTCTTTTAAGGCTTCCACACAGATTTGCCTGTGGCTAGCACCACATACATCAAAAATGAGAACAGCAAGTGAGAGGGGAGGAAACATTTGCATTGACCTTCAAAACACAGCATTAGGAGTAATTATTGATCCACAAACAATGCTGTTTGAGTGTACCTGCTTTCCAGAAAACAGCATGACAAATGCCCAGAGGTAAAGAGAAGGGGAAAGGAAACATTACCATCAGCTCCATTTTCCAGGTGCTGGAAGCATGGAAAAATGAAGGCTGGCTTCTGGGCCTCGCAGGGAGCTAAGCAAGGGGCAGAATGCCCCAGGACTGGAGCCTGGTCTGTACCCCACAGTGAGGACAGAGCAGGCTGCCGTACATTCCCCCAGGCACCCAGCTGCTCCCCAAAGGAAACTCAGGAAAGTTACACCAACAGGTTGCCTGATCTTAGAGAATCTCCCTGTAACCAGGACACGGCCTCAGAGCCAGGACTGTGGGGGAAGCTTTCTAACAGTCTGGCCTGGCTCTGTGAGCCAGAAAACCTGCCTCCACCTGGAACTTCATCTGCAGACTGATACACAGATCATCCGCACACTCTTTGGCTGAGCAGCCAGCCCCACCCTTTCCTCCTTCTGTGCTGCTTCTCTAATGGAAATTTCTGTGACGTGAAAACCTCTCCATTTCCTTATTTCAAAAGTTTAGGGTGTAAAGAAAGGAAGACTGGTTCCACGTGTCATGGTAATGTCTTTCCTGATAGAAAGCCTGTGTGCAAACGCCCTGAAATGCCTGAGACATGGCTCACGCGCAGCCTTCATTTCACTGACAACAGCCAAATCTAGCAAATTCTCGTTCCCATGTCAAAAAGCAGGTATTTATAATCAGACACTGCAAAAGAAGAAAGCTGCCAAGCAAATCCTTCATCCTGAGCCAGGCTAAGAAATGACACAACGGTGTTGGCAGCTTAGCTGCGAAACCTCCATAGAAGAAAGACAGCCCTGGAGGAAAGGGAGTGTTGGTTTGATGGGCAGAGGTATTAGCTCTCCTTCTGAGTGCCAGACAGTGGCACGCTGGGACAGACACTACCTTGGGACCACCCGCGATTTTTTAAGAGCTGACTTTTTCCCAGGAAGAGAAACACTTTTTTAACCTCAATGCTTTACGTCTGCGGGTCTCCAGCTGTGATCCAGGACCACTGCAGGTCCTGGAGGCTGCCTCTGGAGTGTGCATAAAAAACAATGGAAAGCAAATTCTTTGAAAAATATTTGGGAGTCTGCAAATCTAAGCAAGTTTTATAACACTTTCCTACATAGTCTATTAGAGATATTCACACTGCACATATAAATTCCTGAGGCTTCATTCACTGTGGACGTTCTGCTCTTCTGACCCTACATGGGACAACATCTCTCCATCACCTAGTCTGACTGCTTTTATACCTTTCACCTTTTTTGTTTGTTTCTTTGGGGAGCTGTCTTTCTTTTATCAACTTTATAGGGACTATTCCCTACTTTCTCAAATATTCATTTTCTTGCCTTGCTCTCTGAGATGCCTACCTAAGCAGTGGTGGGCAGAGGCAAGGCAGCAGGAGTGCTCTGGCTGCACAGCTAGATCCACAGAAGCTTTCTTACCCTCTGGCTACCAAACTAAATGCAGCTTTTCCTATCTCCAGAATGCCTCTGTAAAGTGGAATTATATCCTGAGACACAGATGGTTACTGGCTTCATTGCATCAGCCCAGCTCCACTTGAAAATTACTATAGAAAAATCTGATGTCAACTGGGAGCTCCCTGTTGAGTGAAATCCATTTTGTAGGTTTTCCAGAAGTTTAGCACAAAGAACCAAAGTCAGATGCATTTCAGGAAGCTTAAGACTGATTTCTCAATTATAATCCAGAGCAGGATTTCAGAAGATTTAAACTGACATAATTCTTACTCCAGTGATACATCTTTTCTGAGCAGAAATTCCATTTTCTCAGAACTAACACATTTGATCCTGAAAAAACCCAACAAAACCCTGCTGAAAAGAAGCAGTATAACTTCAGCAATCAGGAGCACTCTACCGGAAACTTGCCAGCCAGCTCTAGCCATAATCCCACACTTCTTTACGAGTTACTCTTCAGCAAGCACCAACATCTAAGCAAGTGTAAGTCACAGAGAAGAGGCAGCGGGTGGTTTGCATTTGAGGAACATGATGCCCCAGCTCCTAGACTTTAAAAACCATCCCAGCAGAAGTACTACACACCAATTCAGTTTGTGCTTTTCTCACAGGTTATTTTGCTGGCATTCATGATGCTGGGAGCAGGTGGAGCAGGATGTTGCACTAGCCGATGTGGGGTAAGTGGATATTTATGTGTTGAAATGGCACTGTAGGGTTTGTGCAATAGTTCTTAAATGGCTGCTCAGCAGGTGGAAATGTACAATGACAAACCATCACGCCACCATCAGCAGCCATGTCAGGGAAATGCAGAAGAGGATCTTGATCTACAGCGTCAGTGGGCTGGGGCTGAGAGCTCAGTTAGCCAATCAGAATGTTATAATATTACAGCCCGTAACATTATAACATGACGGAAATCTTGCTGGAATGAAGGAAATCATTCTCGGTCAGGGAAAGTGCTGAAGCATTTAGGCACAACACGGAGGGCAGAGGGGTACAAAGCTACTTCACTCCACTCCATGTAAAATAAAACACGGCTCTAGCTTCCTCCTGCTCTAGGCAACCCTAAAGATTGAGACATCTGCCTGTTCCTTCTGCTCCTACCTGGTCCTGTTTCCTCCATGCCCTTCCACAGCCATTTAGTTTTCCACAGGTTCATTCCTGTGGGGCAGACAGGTCCCCCACTTTGCAGGCCCATGCTAAAAGCCTGAGCTGCTGCACTGGCACTAAGGATCCGGCACTGCTTCCTGGAGGCCGGTCCCCATGCTTTGACCCATAGCTTGCATTTGCCCAAGCATTATGCACATGAAAGGTGCAAACACATTTTGGGATCTCTGCCATCCAGAGAAAGGCCAGAGAGACTTTTTCCCTTTATAATTAATAATACTATAAAGCAACATGTTATACAGGCATCTCTATTAATCCTCAAGCTCTGGGCATAGACTTCTGTGTGGCTATCATTATTATAAGAATAAACTGACTTAGAAATGTTTTTTTTAGTCTGCAGCCTGGAATGAGAGGTTCCATACAATAAAGCATGCCTCTTCTGTACTCTTCAATTAATATTTAGTTTGATCCATAAGACTTTACCTCTTCAGGATGTTTTACTTAATTCATTATTCATAGTGCCAAAATAACATTCTTCATTGGGATGTCAGCAAGTACATCTCAAGGGAAATGTCATCACCTTGATTTTACTAAGTGTCATATACACAGAGAGGATGCTAATGATGACCAAGTAGGCCAGTTGCAGAGCTGTGAGCCTAGGCACCCTGAACCCAGTGCCTGAGCCAGCTGCTTCTCCTATTTTGAGTGATGTAGAAAGCAGTGGTGAAAAACAGCTGTACTGTGCGTGTTCCCATGCTCTGCTGAATGTGGTAAGTCATGAGGGGAAATCCAGCTGAATTGGGCTCAGTTCACAGAACATCTCAGGTCTCCCTTCTCTGTCCCTCATCGCTGCACTAAGTATTGCAGACCTGAGAGTCAAACTTCCCCAGACTCCCCCAGCCCACTGACACAGGTGATAGTGCAGTGCCACTCAGCAGCCCACATCCACATATCTCCTGCTCTCCTCCATTCCCCTCCACCACCCTTTTGCTGTCTAAGCCATTCCTAGCAGTAGCACATGGATGCCAGGTATCCTGTCTGCACCTTCCCAGCACTGATAGGTTACCTACAGGCTGTTCCTCCTCTTCCTTATTTGCTGTTATAGAGGAATAGACATTGTTGAGAAAATAGTTTGATTATGCACTACAGTATTTGTATAAAGAGAGCTTGCTCATGGCCAGGTGATGAATCTACTCAAACCGCAGAATAGGCTTGGTGAGGACAGTATATCTTTGAAAATGCTGTCTTCTGGAACTGTGGGAATTGCCCTCCTCTTTGAGGTGGAAAGGGATGAAGCTCTAGAAGTCACTCTATGGTTTAAACAGAACGTGGCTCAATATAGAGATGAGATGGGACATGAGCAAAGAGCGAGTGTCTATGAATGACATTAAAAACAACAATTTCCCTTGCACAGCTGCTGGGGAAGAGTGATTTCTAAGCATGAAAAAAGAGGTGAGTATTGCAGGGAGATCTGAAGGCTAATGATGTGCTGCTTCAGGAGAAACCTCAGGGAAACCTTGCTTTGGACCCACAGCAGGTTGCTCAGGTGCCCTGACCATATGGGCTGTATACCCAAGGCAGGGTATGGTGTGAATCACCAGGCACTGGAGAGCAGAGGAACCCTTGAACTGGTTCAAACATGCATCATAGCGGTGACTTACCAAGATGCCAGAACTCCTTGTGAGGTCGATCTGAGTGGCGGACCAGATATGGGCTCCCCAGCTCTTGGTGGCTTGTCAGCCAGCTTCTACCCACTGGCAGAAAAATAGCCCACACTGGACCTACTCAGGACCCTCTGTATTTCAGAAGTTAGTTTGCCCACCTTTCTGCGTTGGGGATCTTAGGTATAAAATTATAATTTCCACTGAATACTCAGCATTTCTTTTCATTAAAAAAAAAAAAAAAGGCTAAAGAACTAATTCTGATCAGAATTATTATTCAATCTGAACATAACCGTTTTCCTCAGGGTAGGGACTCTATCCTATTATATTTTGTGCAATCCCTGTTTCAGTAGTTTCAGACTTCATCACAACTTTTACACACTGCTGAAGTATCAACAACAGTAATAATAATTATTAAATTTCTCATCCTTTTATTCACCTTATTGACTTCTCCAGTTCATGGTAATTATGTGCTGCATTGAGTAAGTTTTTTCATTAATCTATTTTAAATGGTTGCCTGCAAACATACCAAGATGGCTTCTTGTCTTTACATTAGGGAGTAATGATTTTGGAAAGTCACAGATTTAGAAAGATTCCGTGTCTTGCAACTTAGTGTGTACACATCTGAATGGATACACTGCGCTGGAACAATGAGAAAAGAAGGGCCCCAAAATACAGCTTCTGTCATTGCATCAGCAAACATACTCCAGTATTTCTCTCTAAGTCTTCCTTAAGAGTTACTAGTAGAGCAAGAATAGCCATAGCAGCTTTCCAGACAAACAAACCTAGATAAGCAAAGCTATCTGGATAACCAGACAGGATATTAATTCCACAAAAAAACAAAACAAAACAAAAAAACAAAACAAAACAAAAAAATCACCTTCAGAGAAAGAAGCAGAGAAGAAAGAAATGTGCATGAAACAAGAATGAGGACAATAAAGGGCAGCACAAGCTGGGGCAGGAGGAACGTGGTAACTTCACCAAGGCAGCTGATGCAAATGCTCAAAGACTGAATGTTAAAAGTCTTAATCAGTTTGCCAGAGACAATTCAATTGTGTGAGGGATAAAGCAGGGATAACATTAAAAGAAAATCAGCAAAAATGATCAGCTAAACCTTTACAAGAGGTAGAGAACAGGTCAACACTATGGGAAATTAGTTTCAACAGACTCAAGCATCCCAGTTTAGACCTCATGTTGCAACTGAAGACACAAATGAGGAAATAAAGATTTTCCAAAAAAAGTGATAAATGAGGATGGTGCAACTAGAGAAAGTGCTGAAAGGTTGAGGTGATGCAATAGTTAATAAAATTGTTGGATTTCCATGGAATATGGGACAAGCCTCCAGAAGAGTGGCTATAATGAGGAAATGCCACTGCGTGTCTAAAAGCTGCCCAGGAGAACCAATTTAACAGCTGTAGCAACTTCAGACTCCTCTTTCAGTGACAACTAGTCTTTGTCTATATAAGCATGCACAGTAAATGAAATTGGTGAAACGAAGAGCGCCATACAGCCAACAGATTTCAAATGAGAAAGTCATGTGTCAAATAGTCATCAAAGATAGTGCTGATGAGTTGTACTAGTACTAATCAGTATCATAAAACATAGTATTAGCAAAAGACCATTTGACATTTTCTATCATAATTGTCTTTGGGATGCCCATAATTCTATGCTGTGCTAAAACTAATCATTAGCATAATTAAAATCCCTCAGCCAGGATTCAGAATGCACAGTTGAAGTAAATGAGAAAATAGGTGGGCAGAAGTGGTTCAGCATATGTAGGAGTTTCAGACAGAGTATCAGTCACTCCCCTTCACCGAGAGGCATGGCTGGTGATCTTATTATGAGAGACAGTGCATCATCTACATCCCAGCACTGCTTTGGTGTAGGACAATATACTAAATTACCTACATTATGCTGACAATGAAGCTCTGCTAAGAGGCAACTCAGCCCACATACAGATAAAGACAAAAAGAGTGTCCAGCTTTGCAAAAAAAAAGACAGTTATTAATCAGTTATGATGAAATAAATCGCATGAGAAATCCCAGCTACTTCCAACTCAAGGACTGCTTTAGAGGCAAAAGTGCACACAAAATGAGTCAATTCACACACAGGCAGCATGCAGAGTTGTATAGAAAGCAGTAATGTCATCAACTGACAAGTTGGAAACGGCTTTCACCAGTCTGAACACGTTTGGATAGTGAATAGTTTTCAAGACTATGTCACAAATCTGCAATGTGGATGGTGGTTATTTCCACTTGACTCTGTAATGCAGCACTCTGTGGAGCAGCTGGCATTAGGAAAAGGTTTCTACCTTCCTTGTGGGCTTTTAGATTTCACTGGTATTTGCTGGCAACAGGGAAATGTTGCCAGAGGTGTTTGGCTTCAAACCCAAGTCATGGACAGGAGTGTTCCCCATGTGCTTCCTGAGCCGTGCCTCTGCCCTGACTCTGAGGCTGTCTTCTGCCTTGGCCCTAGTTCAGGTCTTCCCCTGGCTCTGTCAGTCTGCTCCAGAGTTTTCTTTTCTCTTCTTCTTCTTGGCAGAGTTATGAACAACCGCAGGCGGGGACTCTTAACAAGACTAGGGGAAAGCCCGTCCCAGAGACAACACCAGTAGCACCCACCTGAGATTCTTGTTTCTATATACAAACAGCAACCAGATACATTCCATCCACTAATAGAAAACTACCCCAAAACAAAGCAAAGGTAATGTTTCTGTGGGAGTGGCCAGTGTAAAACATACAGGTGCATTACATATAATTTGAAGTCACTGCTGGTTCATTGCCACACAAAGCACAATTAGATTTCTCAACACAGGTAGTAGTAACCGCATGTCATGTTGCAAAATGAAGAAAAGCAGCAATAAGAAAGGGTCTTTTGTATTCCTCAGCAGTTAGCACAAACAATTAATGCATTTTCTGTTGCTTTCATCTTCATGCATCTTCTGGTTCGGTAGTTGCTTGCTAGTTTCTATCAGTACAAGGGCTGAGAAGGGTGCTCTTGGTGCAGAGGTGGAAATGCCAAGGCACATGATGTGGACCACATCAAGCCAGTACTGACTTCATATGGCTTTCTGAAAGAAGACCCCCAGATTTTTCATAATTGATTGGTCATGTATAAAACTCTGAATAATTAAAACTCTGGGTTTATCCACTTTTAAAAGTGAAACAATTGCAGTCTGAAATCCTTTCGCATCTAGGATACTTGCACTAGTCAGAAGAAGTCAACTATTTTTTTTTTCACCACAAATATCATACTATTATTATGAGTAAGAAACACATAAAGATCATTTCCATTCAGTGAAAGCTTTCCATGCTGCTCAATGCATCTGTGCAGGTGATGTTGAAGATCTTTTCCCTTTCAGATGCTGCTGTCAGTGGTCCTGGCTGTGCTTGGATTTGCAGGAGGAGCATATTGTGCAGTCATCTCCTCACTGGGGCTGATTGGGGGCCCTCTGTGCGACACAGGTGATGGAGAATATGTCTACCCTTTCAGGAATGACACTCTGGAGTGAGTATGACTTAGAGGCTCCTCCAACTTTACTTTCCCTTATCTCTCACACACACATCCTTTTGTAGCAAATATTAATTTTTCCAAAGTGAACTGATGGTCCACCTGGTCTACAAATAAATTCATATTTCTCTGAGCCAGCATGTTCCAGCTGGTCATCTCTTTGACCAAGGATCATCTTTGGGCAAACTGCCCAAGTTTCTTCCACTGTGCTTGTCAGCAGCCCCTTATGCAAGTTGCACAATGCTTTCAAAAGGCTGCTGAGCTGTGACTCCCACCAGAGTCAGAAGGAGATGTTGATAAGTATGCCACATCAGTCTGTTAAGTCATCATGAATTAAGTCTACTCGACCTTCTTCTGACAGGAAAAGCAAAAATATTTTCTATCTATTTAAAGTTAACCTTGGCAACCATGCTCTTCAAGCCAGAGCTAAGAGATGATGAATGGACTGGTCTGAGATAACACAGCAAGAATGAAATATATGGAGACACATTTTAAAACCATTAGGGACTTTCCTTTTAGTTACTAGCACTGCCACAAAACAAAAGGAAGATTCTTGTGCATGCAAAAAAGTACAAATGTCGCTCTCTTCCCTAGTCATCTGTTGCACCTCTGCAAAGGCAATTCTGAAGAGAATCAGCATCTTTTACCAATTGTAGTAAAATTTGAAACTCACTTTGTGCAATCAAGTTCAGAAAATGTAATGCCAGGAAACACAGCAAACACCCTCAAGTTTTCATTTTCTAATACATTACCAATTATTTTTCTCTATCACAGAGAATGTTATTTGTTCAACCAGACAACATGGAGTATTTGCAAAGAACCTGAAAACATCATCCTTTGGAATATCGTCCTTTTCTCTATTCTGCTGGCCATTGGTGTGATTGAAGCTATTCTTTGTTTTATTCAAGTCATCAGTGGACTTACTGGCTTCATATGTGGCACATGTATGAGGAAAAGAAAGGTTGGTATGCAGTAAGAGATAACAGAGTGCTTTATGTTCTTACCAGTACAGATGCATTTGCACACTGTTTCTCATTGTAGTCACATTGTAGTCAGGGACAACCTGGTCCACAGATATTTCAAAACAGCAGAGCAGTGTGATGTATTGACATACTCGGTTGCACGGTTGTGTTCCTATTCAGGAAGACTTTTAGATAGTGTAATGACATGCCAGCACCTGTAAGTGAGAGAGATGAGAAGTAAAGGTGTTTTTAGTTGGTCCACAGTAGTAAAAAAGTCATATTACAAAATGGAAGAAAACGTTTTTCAAGTTTCATTTATCACCATGGCTTCCTTTTCATTGTTTATTTTCATTGTACTTAATGCTTGCAGTAATTCTGATATCCCTCTGGAATATTAATTAATCATCTTTCGTTCATTGCCTTTCAGACAAATATTTCTGGAATGTGAATGACCTACAGGGTGTGCCAGGACAAGGCCCGAGCTGCCGATTCACATACAACAAGGATAGTGAACTGTGCTGTATTTATGGGAGGATGGCAAAGAAAGCCCAAAATGTTCAGGAATTTCATGGGGCAAAATGAATTTTTTATAAACAAGTCAGTGTGGAAAAAAAAATAGATCATTTAGATCTGAGACTCCAAATTTTCATCTCTCTAAATATTCCTGCTAAATCTCAGGTATTGGCAAAACCACTAGTATGTCCAGTCCTGACTGCGGGAATTGTACATAAAACACAAAGGTCCCAGATCAAAGTTCACAGCCTGCCCTCTTGTGTATATGGCAAACTGAACCCTTGTTAATGTACGCATTTATCAGCCGCACGAAGCAGGTACTCTCTGGCTGGATGTAAATAACCTCCCATCCCCTCTAAATCCCACCTTGAGCTCCCCTGTCTGTTCCTATTAACCTGCTACTCAGGCACTCCCAGATTTAGCATTTGTGACACCGCAGATGCAGTTGTAGCACACAGTTTTCAGCCTCCCTCAGCCACCCTGGAGTCAAGCCTTGTGCTCATTTGGCAGCTTGCACTCTTGCTCAGCAAAGTCCAGTGCATTTCTACACCAGTTCTTCAAGAGCAACTGAGAGATGTGGTAGCCCTGGAGGGGCGTTTGGGTCAATATAGACAGTAGAGTTGGAACGAGTGTTTAACAATGTCCTGTTTAAATAAAAGATGGAGAAGCTCAGCACCAGTTTTGCCCTCACGAGACTGCATAGGAGTCTCACTAATTTCCACACAGGGCTATAGGGCTGTTCTAGAACAGATCACACAGACAAGCAATTAACTGGTAAAGATAAACTTTAAACTGATAAAGGTAGTAATTATGTGCAGCTTAGTAACAAATAAGATATAATCTGAAAGGCAAAAAATTGCATCAGTCTTAGTGTTACAGAAACAGTAATTCCAACCAGGAACTGTGTCATGCCCCATCATCACTCAAGATCAAGCCCTGGATGCTAAAGTCCATGACTAGCAAATTTCAGAAACCCCGTCATTTCAGTGACTTCCTCAAAGGTTAATTCTTGGACATGCCACTGAGTTCCCTGAGTCAGCCAAACTGCAAGATAATCTTCATTCATCCTGAAGGCATATATGTTGTAATGAAAATCTGAATATATTTAAAGCACTTAGAGTCTCTTTTTCAAAGCGAGACATTCATGTTTTCTCAGTCAAATGTTGTTCCTATTTATGCATTGTAGCATGTGAGCAAGTTATTTGAACACAGTTACTGCAGACACACGTGGTTGGTTGTGTTGTCCTCTAATGCAGCACGTAAACCCTTTTGTACAAAATGGGGAAGAAAATGCCAGCTGTGATAAGATGAGGAGCACACACACACACTTCCTTGGAGCATAGCTTCACTGCTAGAAGCAGGAAATTTGACCAGAAAACTTAAATGTACCTTCTGTAAAAAGAGCATAAGACTTGTTGAAGTTTGAAGTCATCCAAACTAGGTGCATCCAAACCTACCAGGTGGCTGAAAAAGCTCATGTTCTTTGTCAGCAGTGAAGCTTGGACAGTGTTACCATAGAAAGTGGACATCAAAACAAAGCCAACTGTTTCAACCAGGAAAGAATCAATGAGGCAGCTAGAAGTAAGGATATTCAGCATGCAGCTAGACCGAGAAAGACTCCATCAGCAGAGGGGCTCTGTGAGCTCTTCACAGCCCCTAAATATCAGCCCTGCCCTCATCCTTTAGTTTTGTCTCCCTGACTCTCATATCTGTGCTAAAGCCAGTGTGGGCTAGGCCAGCACCAGGAGAGGGAGAAGTACCCACTGGCACACACCACCTCCAGCACAGGAAAGTAAATGCACTGTGCTGCTGCCATCTGCTTGTTCCAAGCTGTCCTGCCCTGGGGATGTTTATGTCATGTCTGTGTGCTAATGGGGACACGCTCTGTCCTGCCAACTGTGCAATCACTGGCCTCACTGATATATGTAAATATTAAAGATTGTTATTCTGAAGTTATTTTCTGGCTTGATTTCTGTGACCTAAAGGACTTGCGACTTCAAACTAGCTCTGGTAGGAAGAGATAAGGAATAACACAGAAAGCAGAGTTAAATTCATTTTGTCTAATTTGAACCACTGAAAAGGAGTCTTTTCTGGGGTAGACTTCAAGCCATGTAGCTCATGGAGAGATTCAGCCTTCCCTCAGCCCATACTGAGAGACATGTCTAAAGCAGGCAGGGGGAACTGCCCCTCCAGGCACGATTCAGTTGTTCACCATAGACAGGAGTATCTGGTGCAATTTGAAGTGCAGCAAAGCATCCTGCTCAGTCTCCAGATGGTGCTTGAGGTGGCAAGGGTCTCCCAAGTATCCTGTGTCACACCTGAGAGCCACTCACAGATCTCTAGAGAGACCCAAGTGTCTCAGCTGGAGCTAGCAAGACGGAGGGGTGAGTGACCAGAGCAAACACCGATCTCTTGCAAACACGAGGATGTTAAAAATTTGTTTAATCAAGATACCGAAAGGTGGCTAAAATCTGGCAAAATTATTTCAGCTCGTGGCTTTTCAGACCCTCAAATTGCCTTTTACACCTGTCAAAGCCTGAGGTCTCAGAAGTGTCACCAGAGCCTTCTTCAAGGAGCCAGTCGGCACATCGCAACAGGGGCAGCTCCTCGCACTGAGCACTGCAGAGACCTGTAAGAAAATGGCTACATACTACCAATAACAATCATTTTGGTTTGGACAGAGTTGGCTTCACTAAAGATAAAATATCACGTTACAGAATTGGGATTACTACAGATTTTAGTTTGTTTTTTCTTCAAAATGGGAAGAATAATTTCAGTGAAATCTATTAAAAGAGGTATTTTGTCTCTGAAAGTTTTTATGTATTGTACACGTGAAGAATTTAGTAAAATTAAGGAATTCATAATATTCTTCTATATCTATCTTTTATCTTTATTCATCTTTATCATCTATCTATCTACGTATCTATCTACCTAGCTGTCTATCAATGTTTTCTTTATATGTACCAATCTTAAATAAGTAATGGTCAAAAACTCACACAGGCATAATGACAAAATATTTGTTTAGTTTTTATATTTATTACTCACTGTGCAGTCTCACCACATAGGCTCTTATACAAGGAGGAAAAATATGTTGCTTTCTAATCAAATTATCTCTCTTGCTTCTGCATTTGAAACTCATGCAGGAGATCAGCCACATGAAAATCTGTGTTGGCTGGAAGAGAAGAAAGTGTTCTTGTGGTTGACTTGGGATAGGAATAAAGCTTTAGACCAAGGACATCGTCTGAAAAATTGTAAATGTTTGGAGACCAATGACCCAGTGTTTCAGCTGCCAGGAACAAGGACATGATTCAAATACCTGGGTTGGAAACCACCCACAGAGTAGTTCATATCATCTCATTTCAAGAGGAACCGTCAGATCGTTTTGATGCAAATAGCTCAGACACCTCAGGCCCCAGTGCTTGGTTTTTCTTGGTGCACAGAGCAAAGCAAACCAGGGTAGAGGTTGGTCCCCGCAAACCTCCCTGTGCCACAGTCTCTGCTCTACTGCCCCAGCCCTGTGTCTCTCCTCACAGGGAACTCCTCACAGGAACCACTTCTTTGCAAATAAACTTTAAAAAGACCTCAATTGGAAACAAAACAAAACAAAACAAACAAACAAAAAAGTCCTTTCCACATTCTCAGAGTACTTTATTTAATTTCCTACAGACCACCAGCATTGGTCCCTTTCCAGAGGAGTGACAGAGAACAGCCACCCTTCAGAAACACCCTTCCCTGCAGGACCTCTCTCACCCCACAACACCCTTCTTCTTCTGAGCCCCTGGGTCACAGAGGGCCATCTAAAGCTCATCATCAATAACGTAGCCCATTTAACCCAGAAAGGTAGGGCAAGGGCTTTATCAAAGACTCAGAGGCCACTGTTTTGTCCATTTTTATTTCTTCCAGTTGGTTAGCTTCAAAGCTGAGTAGCTGTAAGTGCTCACCACAGTGCCCACCATTTCCACCATAGATAGAAATCTTCCCTGGCACACAGCACACCTCACTTGCTTTCAGGTACTACCCTATTTTTATTGACCACCCATGTCAGAGTCTGTTCCACCGAAGTGAAGCAATCAGGAGAGAGTAAAAGCTCACTTGAGTATCCCCCAAGTAGATACTCGGAACCATTGGAGATACACCAGAATACCCTGGCTGCTGCTCCAGAAAGACATGTGTCTCCCACGGGGGGTCTGTAACATCTGCTTGCCCATGTAGATGTCTCAGTCACTTTAGAGCCTTAGAGCTCAGGTGACACCTATCATCTTTACATGAACAATGAAATCAAGCCCTGAACCATCTACTGGGTACAGTGACACTGCTCTTAAAAGCAGCCCTGAGTCCAGCAGACTCCCTTGCCATGTCCTGCCTCACAGGACCTAAAATAGGTCAGTGCATCACATCTTAAAACTGCATATTTCTCCCCACAGCTTACACAGGGAGCTTGAAATGTTTTGCAGCATATTTCCTAGGCAGGACAAAAATGGGTTGAAGGTGTAGGCAGAGTCAGCCCACTCTGCAGCCAGGCACTCCTGGGAGGAAATATCTGGCCTTGCATCCTCCATGTGGGGGTCAACTAAATTAAACATGTCCAAAGCAAGATTTGAATTTGTTCTTTTATATCTGTAGAGAATGTCTGGACTGACTGATTTTTAC
>NW_020799091.1:10297798-10305563 GCF_003259725.1 Athene cunicularia | reverse complement strand
GTAAAAATCAGTCAGTCCAGACATTCTCTACAGATATAAAAGAACAAATTCAAATCTTGCTTTGGACATGTTTAATTTAGTTGACCCCCACATGGAGGATGCAAGGCCAGATATTTCCTCCCAGGAGTGCCTGGCTGCAGAGTGGGCTGACTCTGCCTACACCTTCAACCCATTTTTGTTCCTGCCGAGGAAATATGCTGCAAAACATTTGTCCATAGAAAAAAAGCTTAGTGTGTGTATCTGTGTGTAAATAGGGTTTTAAAGTTTTTGAAATATCCTGTTTTGAGCAAGAAAGACAGCCCAGAGAAGCCAGTTCTCCATTACCACTGTCAGCTGCAATTTCTACAACTTTGTAGCAGGTGCAATTAATTTCTAATTACCACCCAGAAAATGTGCATTCAAAATGCGGTGTCCCTTATTGTACGTAAATTATTTGGTCAAAGTTAAGCCTCCTCACTCAGTCAAATTGTATTTGAGTATAAATATAAATAAATAATTCTCCTAAGGTAGGATAATCATCTAGTGCTTGGGCTCTTTCAACATTTTAAATTTTCACTGTTTTTAAACAATTCTTTGAGAGGCTTCCCACCAGATCACTGCAGATCACTTACCAAAAAAACCTTATTTTCTCTTGTACTGAGAGGTGTCACAGAAAACGTGGGGTTCCTGCACTTTTCCCTCCTTCTTGCTGCAGCCACCACCTGCGTGCCCATGTGTTCCTACCATGCCCTGCCCATGGAACATGCTTAACCTGTGCCACTGCCATTTCCATGCACAGCTACTCCTGGATGTCTGCAGGAGATGGCACACTGCAGAAAGCTTTCCTAAATATCTGAGCTTTCAAACTCCTGCTCAGTTCATATGTGATACAGAAATCTCTGATTTCCGCATGGAAAGGCGCTATCTGCTCCACAGATGAACGTGAGTATCCAGGAGAGTCAAACAAGTGCCCTAAATAGGGCAGTTTTTACATAGAATTTGTTATGAAGAATCATACCCAGATAGGCGAAAGAGATTCACAGGGCAACTAAAAAGATATTGGTATGGCAACTCTATATTAATGTTACCAACTTAATTCCTTAATGCATATAGGAGTTTTCCTCAGAATTATGCATGTTTAAAGGGAGCTTCACAAAATAGCTTAAAAAATTCTGTATGTTTTCTGTAGTTTTATTGCAGACCGTAACAACACCTTCCTCTCCTGCCCATTTCCAGCAGTGAAATGATAATACACGATTTGAATATCAGCATGCAGCTCCTTCAGTTGGTCAGCGGTAAATCTTCTTTTACTGTTTCCTACGTTTACTTTGATGATTATTGTGGGTTTAGCGCCGTCAACTTTAAACAGACAAATTCTTAGCCCTATCTTCTGTGTCAGCCTTGTGCCTAGAACCTAGAGAAATACAGATTATTTTCATACCATTGCATATCAGACAAAATATAACATTTCTCCTACTTTAAGCCAAGCTGGTATTACCCCTCACGTCAGTGCTCCATTGCTCTTATCAACACTAATTCCTATCCTCTTATTCTCTGCTCCTCAGAAAAATAAATTGGATATCTTCTGAAGAAAGGGGAAGACAGAAGAATCGCCAGTAGTCTTCCAAAGACAGAGTCTTTGCATCCAGGTCTCAAGACTTTTGGGTTTATGACTGTTTCGTACTGCATCTTTGCTTGCAAAGTACAGCAAACTAATACTTGGCAGGTTTTTTTACAAGACAGCACTATTTTTTTCTGATTTTTTCCAAATATTTTCTATTTTTTTCTGATTTTGGACTCGATCAAAGAATATATCATCAAGCCATTATTTCTCTCTATGATCTAAATTGAGCAACATAAAATGTCTCTAAATATACTAGGCGTAGTATCTTTGAGCGTGTTTTTTATGCTAACTTTAGCTACTGGAATTTGGGCTTCTTGGAAAAGCAAAAAGGACCAGCAGAACAGAAATCCAACTGAAATGGCCATAGTTGGAGGCAGGAATATAAATGTTTTCATTGGATTCTTTACTGCAACAGGTAAGTTTTCTTAAAGGATTTTTAAAAATTCTTCTTAAAACACATGCATTACATAGATTTGGGGGACTTTTCTTTCAAAGCAAGTGAACTCCTTTAATGTCAGGGTAGATTTCACCTAAGTGTGGCTTTAAAGGAGTATGGTTTCATGAATCATTTTGGGATGGATTCTTCCAAACCTCTTCACACTGAGCAGAACCTAATGTTTATGTAGATTCTTTTAAATTAAAGAGATTAATTTAAGAGTTTAGTTAAGAGTTAAAGAGTTTAATTTAAGAATGACTGAAGAATATGACACTTTTCATTAAGGAGAACTGTGGTCTTAATCTCGAACCAGTTTCTGTTATCCAGCATAACAGAAGAATTTTACTCCTAGAACAATCCAGTTCTGTGCAGAATAAATTGCTACTCGTGATGAGCATTGGACTCTCTCCTAAAGACAGAATGTTCTCCCCACTGACTGGTGCCCTCCACTTCCCTTTTCTCTCCTTGCTGCCTGGCATCGTCTGAAATTTGCTTCCCTGACCCATTTTTTGTGAAGGCTTCCCCAAGTTGTATTTGCCTAGCTAAGACACTTAGGCAAAGCTCCATGTTGTAGGTTTGCATTCTGACTGCAATGTCTGCTTGCATTTTGTTCCCTAATGTCTATTTTCTTAGACTATGTAAGTGATGCTCATGAAGGATGGTCTATCAGTCATGGCAGAATAACAAAGGCAATTTTGTTTGCTCTAGCAAAAGTCTTCCACTGGAAAAAAAAAAAAAAAAAAGTTTTTTAAAAAAAAAAAGTATATTTAAGTTGCTTGAATTTATGCTTGAATTAGTATATTCAAGTTGCCTTTCCAAAGCATCCAAGAGCTTTTCCACGAACACATAGATTTTCAGTCTTGAACCTGGGAAATTACTTAGGGTGATACTCTAATACTGTTACCTGGACACAGCAGCACATCTCAGAAGGGGAGAAAACTTTGTAAAGAAAATAGAAGTGTGATTAAATATTCACACAAACAAAAAGGTTTACAAGCTCTTAGAATGTTCTCCGAGACTAGATGAGAATATGTATCATAATTCTTACCTTTCCATCTTCCATGTTTACAGCCACCTGGGTTGGAGGAGCATATATCAATGGCACAGCTGAAATCGTCTACCTGCCTTCAAAAGGACTATTGTGGGTCCAGGCACCTGTGGGATTTGCCTTGTCCCTTGTTATTGGTAAATAATTCACGTAATCAGGACACGTAAACTTTTTTAAAAAATATATATATTAATATATTAAGATTCCTGGCAGAGTATAGAGTACATTTTAAAGGTGATTTTCTTTCTTTAGTCTTCCATAGATCTGGAATAAGCATTTAGAATGCTGTCCTCTAAACTGAAACATAAGAAACTGGGGTAGCTTGGAGCTAGTGTACAGTTTTGCCTGCTTGGAGCAGTTTGTAGGACAATAATCTTATCTGAGAACTTCAGAAGCACGTGGCTATTGTGTACTGCTTTTTTGTCAAGGTCTCTTATTCACAAACTATTGAGAGTATTGGTATAATTTTATTTTTTTGTTTGAAATTTGTGTGATGAAATAATACTATCTTGATTTTTTCACTAAAATGCATTCTCCTGAGTAGTCTTATCTCAGGATGAATTTGTAGTGCATCCAGCTTATCCCACTTTACAGTTCATCACTATTTTCTTGAAACAAAGCTGTTTCCAGTGTCCTATACCTAAACTGCCATTTCTAACTCCAAGAATTATTGGACTCATGCTGAGGTTCACCAGTCTTGCCAAGACCAAAGTTTCTTCCAGTCCACATTGAGTTATACCGTAAGTGTCTGGGGACACAGGATGATTAAAGCACGGACACCTGTGCAGACCTTACACAGGAATTTCTGAAAGAACAATAACCTTTATTCTTAAGTCAGAGAAAAGAGTCCAGCTGACGTGAATATGAATCAGGCTTGGAAATATACTGCCAGCATTTCTTATGTGAGTAATTCTTACTAATGAAATTGAGGAGTGCAGGTCTGATCCTGCAATCTTTACTCAGGTCAGTAGTGCCCAGACAAGCCATCCTGTTGGCTTCGGGGTTAGGCACAATACGTATTCTTTGGTTTTAATGAGATGGTTGTATGTCTGAAGTCTTAATATTTAGATGAAGGCGGGTGGGACCCAGCTCAATGTACAGATTAAAACAATATAGTTCTGGGAAGACACAATGAAGCCACCAAATTGAAAATGTAACCAGAAAAGGAACATATATCAACATGTTGCATCACATGGTCAAGGACAAAAGTTTGCCTCTTTTTTTAGCCAAATATGAGTCCTCAATGTCTCGCTCTGCCTACTGACATTTTCCACAACAAAGATTTCAGAAAACTTTGTGTCTCAGGTTGGTAGGTCATTGGAGATGGAGAGAAGACTATGTGTGGGTGTCCTCTGAGCTGATTCCCTGTTAGACACACAGGTATCTTATGACATTTGGGGTGCCCTAGGGACTCCTAACTAGCCTCCAGTAGCCACTCCAGAGAGATGCATGTCTGCCTAAATTGAAGGGTCATATCTGTCAGCTGTAAGGAGATGTCTTTTATAACCTGGGACATCTTACATGGGTGAAACCCCACATTTAGGCAAGTGAATTGAGGCCTCAATATCTGGTTGGCTGCATCATTCTCTAGGTCCATTATGTATGAATTCCATACTCACTATAATGGTCTGATACCCAAATGGCATAGTATTCTTACATTTTTTTCCTGGAATATAATACATGCAAAATTCTACCAAAATGTCATCACTTCTGATAGGTGGTTTCTTCTTTGTAAATCCAATGAGATCCAAGAATTATGTGACAGTGATGGATCCCCTTCAAGAAACTTATGGGAACATGATGGGAAGCTTACTCTTCATTCCACCGCTGCTAGGAGAGGTGTTCTGGTTTGCAGCTATCTTGGCATCCCTGGGTAAATACTTACTTTGCTCTTATATTTGTTAGAGGTCAACTGTCAGAGTATAATACACATTTGGGAATTGTGATGGACTAAGCTGTAGAAATTTCTGCTTCATGTATCCTTTTGTGAGAGGAACACAAATATTTCTCCTTTCTGGAAAATACATTTTGAGGTTTAAAACAAATGACAGTAGTATATATACATGATATTATAACAGAGAGGTCTGGCAATATGAGTTAGTGCCTTCCTCTTGCCTGTGGGAGAGTGGATGTAAAAGGCAAAGTGCCTCAGCAGAGGCCATGCAGCAAGGTAGCAGCAAGAGCACATGGGCTCTCCTGAGTCCTCACCCTGTCTGCTGTCTGTAGACCATGCACTTCTCATACAATGTGGTGTGCTGGCATCAAGGGAACAACATGTCCTTATTTATTCTGTTTTCTGCATGTTATGAAATCTGTCTTAAATTACTTAACTGCTGTCCTTGTCTGCAGGAGCCACAATGAGGGTAATCTTGGATATTGGAGGCTCACTGGCTATCATCATCTCGGCATGCACTGTCATACTCTATACTCTACTGGGAGGCCTCTACTCTGTTGCATACACAGATGTCATCCAGCTGGTTTTCATTACCCTCAGCCTGGCAAGTCCTGTGCATTTCTTTGTTACCTGTTTCCTAACTAAGGAAAAAAAATCCTGCTCTTGTTTTCAGTATGTCTCAAACCAAAAATAACTCCACTAATACTGGTCTTCGCCCTACAGTTCCTCTTCAGGAGAACAGGTCTGCTGAAATGTCTTACAGTCTTTATGCATTTCAGACAGTGCTCACACAAGCTATTGGCCTTGCTGGGTAAATGAAGCTGCTCGCATGAAAGGTCTGCAGAACCTGTTCAGAACAATCTTAGCTGCAAAGGAAAGATCTGTCTACTGAAAGCACAAATTGACCTGAATTACAGACTCATGTTCCTGATGATGCCATGAACCAGAAACATGTAGATTTAGAGTAAGGAAGGGAAGAAAGGAAGACTCTTAGTCTGGGTTTAATATTATGTAACTTTATGTTCTACATCTACCTTAATTTCAATATCTGAATAGATTCTCCAAGAGCAAGGACTTTGGGAAAATGGTTAACTATGTCTGTTTCTATCCTAGTGGGTCTGTATCCCCTTTGCCCTGGTGAACTCTGTAACAGAAAGTATTTATTACACTGCAACTCATCAACTTCACCAAGACCCTTGGATTGGGAAGATAGAAAAACAGTATCTTGGAAGGTGGCTGGATGACTTCTTCTACCTGGTATGGAGTATTTCTTGGACAGGTGGTTGGGAGAAGGGATTGCACAGGGACTTTCTGTCTGGAAAACTTGTGGGTTCTTCCAGCCAGGAGCCCTGTATTGCACAGTTAGCAGGAGCAGGGTGATGTGTAAAACCATCTCTCAGCCACTCCACAGCACACTGAATGGACTGGGAAGATCCAGGACTCCGCTGTGGGAAGGAAAGAAGCAGTAGAGACATTCCATCCTTTAACCCACGTGAAGGAATGTACCTCTTAAGACCATCCAGGCAACTAGTTCCACTCCTGTCACCTAAATGAGGCATTTCCTACCTTTTGAGAGGTTGGTCTTACAGCCTCAATTGTGTTTTTTTAACATAACTATGTAAAATTCCCTCTATTTGAAAAAAAGTAGTAAAATTACACAACTACAAGTCATCAGCAAGCATGGTGCCACTGGCTCCACTGTACAACTCAACTTTTGAGCTACCAATATGGCCAAGACTACAGAAGGTTGTTATGCTCTTGCTAGACAGGTAATAGGAACACACAGAAGTCTGAGCTTGTTTGGTGACAACAGAATCTCAGATATTGTCTGATGAAATTTGTCAGCTAAGAAAGTGAAAATGGTGATTTTATTTTTAATTTTAGATTATAGTCTAAAAATTTTTACAAAAGTTGCATTCCTGAAAAACTTATCTCCTCTTTTCCTTCCTCCGTGCCTGTTTCATTATGCCAAGCAACGTATTTTTCAGTTTTCTCAGTCTGCCAAACCATTAACCTGTTTTGATCAAAACTTCCCATCCATCACAATGAAAACAAAGGAAAAGTGCACCTTCAACCATCAGAAATATCATGCTCAATAGTTAAAGCTTGGCAACATTTATGCATTTGAAATGAGTTTTGTAACAATAAAGATTATCATCCATCTGAATGGATGGATGATACCCTACAGCAGCCTGCTGGGTACCACTGGTAACATCTGGATGTTTCAGGTGTTTGGGAGCATTCCATGGCAAACTTACTTCCAAAGAGTGCTTTCCACTGCCTCTCCAGGACAGGCAAGGCTCATCTCCTACCTCTCTGGACTTGGGTGCTTTTCCATGGCCATCCCCTCAGTGCTCATTGGTGCAGTTGCAGCATCAACAGGTAAAAATAATTGTTTGTCTCTGAATAATGAACATACTTTTGTCAAAGGTGATTAAAACAGGATCCAAATAAGTCCTGATTTAGACTTCAAATTACCTAATCCTGTGTACCTAAAAGTGTAGCCCTGGTTGCCAAGCTAGGTGGTCTGTACCAGAAATGTGGACACCTCTGAGGATCAGTGCACAACTACCTAGGGACATTTAAATGGCCCCAAGACCTGTTTAAATCTATTTCATTAAGATTAAATGTCTTTTCATGGATCTTGTGCCAAGGAAAGATGAAGGCAGACCCTGTAAACCCCTGTATAATCCTATTTCCCAAGAAATATGCATGCCTTCTACATGTAAAACCCAGTGATGTTACTACAGATTGTTAATAATGTTCTGAAGAAAACATGACTGA
>NW_020799091.1:10278185-10297748 GCF_003259725.1 Athene cunicularia | reverse complement strand
CCTAGAGGATCAGTCCTGTGTTGGCTGTGAGCAAGGATTAAAGAGCAGACAGATTACCAAACATTTAAAGAAATCAGTTGAACTCATTAATTCATCTGTCACTAGGGTCATCAGAGCAAAACTCCCTTCTCCTCACCACAGGGCCTAGAAGGTTGACTGTCCCAGTTCTGGAAACACAAAGCACAGCTATTTCTACAGATGCTACTGGGGAAAAGGAAAATCTTTGATCTAGTGAGAGCTCCAGCATGCTAAGGAAAATCACAAGAGATCATAAGAGAATCCAAAAAATTAATGCAAGTCCTAAAATACAGAGTGGGTCTCAGTCCTTAGCCCTGCTGTGACTGGTCCCAGTGGAAAGGCAGCTTCAAAGGCAGCACAAATGTCAGTGAAAGATTTTTTTGTGACTTTTTCTTGTTCTGTTTTAAAGACTGGAACCAGACAAGCTACGGTCTTCCAAGTCCACTCGAGAGAGGGGAATCGGCAATGATACTGCCACTTGTTTTACATTATCTCTGCCCAGCATACATCTCCATTGCTGGTTTGGGAGCCGTTGCTGCTGCTGCAATGTCTTCTGCAGATTCAGCTCTTCTCTCTGCCAGCTCCATGTTCGCTCACAATATATACAGGAAAATCCTGAGGAAAAAGGTACTTGGTTACAGCATTCAGTAGTTTTGGTGTCAAGAAAGATGCTTTCGTTTCAAGACCATTTCAAACACATTCTCTGTGGTTTGCAAACAGAGGCATCTGTCCTTCAGCTGCTGAACTGTGTTCTGGAGCTTCAAACGCAGGTCAGGGGTGTTCATATCCTTGGTAGGGATACAAATACCTACACTGGTGAGCTTGGCTCTTTATAAAATGACTAGTGTAAAAGCTGGACTAGAATATTAATGGAAACAGCATAAAACCTTGACCCTTAAAATTACAGAGAGCAGCTCTGTCTTCAGGAGTGCCTACCTTGGGTGGCTGCTGGTGACAAGCACTTCTGAAAGCAGCGAGGGCTCGGTGAGAACCAGCCTAGGGCAGAGCAGTGCTGGTCACCCCCACAAGTAAACATCATGTCTGTAACGTTACAATCTCTGTTTTACAGGCTACAGAGACAGAGGTCTTATGGGCCATGAGGACCTCCATGCTGGTGTTTGGGGCCGGGGCAGCCAGTCTGGCTTTTTACTCCAGCTCTGTCTATGACCTCTGGTTCCTAAGCGGGGAGCTGGTGTATGCCCTGCTGTTCCCCCAGCTCTGCTGCGCCCTCTTCGCTCCCAGCACCAACACCTATGGCTCGGCTGCGGGCTTCTTGGTTGGATTCCTCATGAGGCTGCTGGCAGGGGAGCCTGCCCTGAGCATTCCCCCCATCATCTGCTACCCAGCCTGCTCCCTGGTGAATGGGACCTACAGTCAGCTCTTCCCCTTTAAAACATTCACCATGCTTCTCACCTTGGGGACGATCATCGCTGTGTCGCACCTGGCTGTGGTTTTGTTTCAGAGAAACCTCCTTCCCTGCAGGTGGGATGTCTGCAATATCATGGGAGGGACCAGCACCCACATCCCCCTGCAGCAGATGGAAACAGAGATGGGTTCACCAACAGTTGCACTAGAAGAGAATCGTGATTAGATGTGGGGCCTCATTTGAAAAGTCATAGTGCGTTCAACAATTAGAGTATGGTACAAACAGCATCGCTCTTCCCTTTGCTTTCTCCAGTAATGAATTATTTAAAGTCCTGGCAGAATAATAAAGGCTCACTTTGTTCATCCAAGGAGAATGTGTGAGCTTGAAGTCTGCAGTGATTAAAGGTGTATGGTGATGGAGCACGATCTTGTGGTGGTGACCACAGGGCACCTTGGGCCCCAGCAGTGTTTTCTTCAGGGTGCCCCTGGTACCCCACCCGAAAGCAAGGCTACAAATCACACTCCAAAATTGATGGCATTCTCAAGTCACACAGTTTTCTCACCACAAAGAAGACAAATTAATGTTTAATAGATCAGGTATTCTTGATTAAAAAAAAAAAGGTGTGCAAACCTCTTCCTTTTACAACAGCTAGAGTTTTAGCATAATCATCCCTGGGGGAGCGCATCAAACTATAAAAACACAGATTACTGAATGCAGTGTAACCATCACAGCAGTCCAGCAGTAATATCCGTTCTGCATCATTCTTTGTATGCTTTACAAAGCTTTCCTTGATACTGCAAAAACTTGTGCATATGCTTCTCCCCAGCCACAGTCTCAGGGCACACAGCCAGTCTGCTGCCACATGGCTGAGGAGAGGACATCCCCTCTTGTATGACCTGGTGTGTGTGCACAGTGTGAGAAACTCTGCTGGTGCTATCATGCCCATCCACAGCAGGCTCAGAGAGGAGCCACATGTCACTCTGAACTGTACCAAGGCAAATGCAGTAGCTCAGGAAGAGGACTGGCAGCCCTACATTCTAGGTATGGCTTTGATGACTCTGCTCCCCACGGGGAGTATTGATCTCCTTTAAAATACCCATCCTCAGTGAGGTGGAGATTCTGCTCCTCATCAGAGGAGCTTTGCCCTCGTGTTAGTAAACACCCGGGTATGCTTAACTTCCCATGCACAGCAGTCCTGTTGATATGCTTTGTTAAATCAAGACCAGAAATTCTTTCTTGTATCTCTAGAGACTGTCATGAAATATTAATTATAATATGTGTCTAGAAAAGGGAAAAAACCTGTTTTGAGAATTAAAAGCATTGCCATTAACTATGGCCCTAGGCTGTCCCCCACTGAAGTCTTTCACACCCCAGTGATTTGAGTGGGAGCATGTGAGGTCATGCTTAGCTAAGGGAGACATCAAAGCTATCATTACTGTAGTGCCAGAAGAACTGGGCTCTTGTTAAATCACAGTTGCTGCATACTGATTCAAGCCTACTCCCCTGCAAGATTTAGGGGTGACCTAGTTTGGGGACCTGTACAGCGCTCTGTGTGGTTCAGACCAAAGCTGACATATTGCACTTGCTCAAGGACACAGACCTGCTGCATGGCCCAGATGAAACTACAACGTCCTCAAGCCAAGGTCAGCATCCCACTCACTGACATCTCACCCAGCAGCTCTGAAAGGCAAATGTCTGCGTTTGGAGATATCTTTTCTCTACACCGCTGTACCTAGCTTCTGCTGTTCCCCTGCAGAGTCCCAAAGTTTGACACTAAATTCTTTCTGTGCTCACACACTTGGCCTCACGGGCAATAGATCCACAGCTTCCTGAGAGAGTCAAAGGACAGCGCTCTGGGGTAGGACCTTGCTGAAGAGCGTCACCACCACCATCATGCCACCACCCAGCGTCACCACAGAAAACTCCCAGCAACTTCAAATAGGAAAGTCTTAGCGCTGTAAGGGGTATCCAGCATACTCAGCAGAGACACTTTACCCTTACAAAGCTCCTCTGAATTTCATACCACTAAAACACGCTCTGCTTCACTTAGAGAGACAAAAATGGCAAAGACACAATTACTGTAACTCTTCTGAATGTTTGCCATTTTCCATCCTTATATGACTCTCTCTTCAGAACATCCCCCAGAAGCTTAAAAAGAAAACATTCATCAAGGTCAGACAAAGTTTTGAAAGCAATTAGCTGCAAGTAAAATAAATATAAAAGCAATTCTAGCCTATACTTAATGACAAAATGCCTAGTTGTTCCAGTTCAGCACACCCAAAGTCCTTGAGGTGTTGCCAGCACGGGGGATAATGACCCAGCTACTATGAAATCATTCCTCTCACAGCTTACTGCCTCCAGTTCAGTATTCCTTTCTTTTTTTTTGCCCCCTCTTTATAAAAAATTTGCTCAGGCAATGGAAGGCTCCAGTTCATCTATCCACTTGTGGATTTACCTCCTTTGCCCCTTAGATGTGTCCATGCCAATGAGTCTGTACAGCTCTAGTTTTCATTAACTTTTCTCAGCCTGGACAGCTGCTACCCGTTTCTGGCATTTTTGAGGTTAATAATACCCTATCTGTCATGTGTAATTAAAAAAAAAAAAAAAAAAAAAAAAAAAAAAGACCTGCAATTTGGGAAGTATTTGGTTTGCAGAGTTCTCAGCATCACATCAGGTCCTCACCAGGCATCTTTGGATGTCTGTTTTATGTAGATGAGAAAAATAGGAATATAACACTTCTGAAGGGAAACCTGCATCTGTTCCCCTTTTCACTTATGCTCATTTTTAGGGCTTCCTATATGTGTCCTCACTGGAGTAACAGCCGGCATCCAGCAAGAAAGCAAAGAAACACTTGCAGGTTTGCCAGACATTTCTAGCACTGCCAGGGAGATATTTCCACATGAGCTATGAGCTGTGTGGGGCCAGGATGATCCTCTCATTGTTTCCACTCAAATGCTGTGCTTCCAGGCTTTGCCCCACATGCCGTACACAATCTTCCCTTGCAGTTCTCAGACTTTACTACAATCTCTGCTGGAGAATACACCAGCTCAGCTAGCAGAGTTTTTGGTCTTCTCGTAACTTTTCCTGCTCTAGATCACCATTGACTTTTGTGCTCCTATAACAAGGGGAGAATTGAAAGCATTAATCCCCCACAGCAGGACATTTGTAAATCCAGAAAAACAGCCAGCTTGCTTGGCTGATCCCTAAAAATGCAAAGCAATCCATCATCCCTAGGGATGGGAATGCTGCTGCCCCCCAGGTAGGGGCCAGGATCATCTTTGTGACTGGAATTTGGTCTGTCTGGAATAATCAAAAGAAGGCAAATAATGTGAACTGGAGTAAGGATTCCATTATCATACACAGAAGCATGAACATCCCAAAGTTTTCCTTAAGTCTGCTGGGAAATGTCTTTCTTCAACATTAAATAACCTTAAGAACAGACAGTATTTTGGTTCAGTTCTTTGGCCAAATGGGCAAATGGTTGTTTTGTGGGGCTTTTTTTTAATCTTTTGGCAGGTCACTTGAAGTAATATAGGATCTGCCTTGGCAGAGGTGTCCATTTTCCTCCTCCCCTCCTCAGTTTCCCTCCACCAGCTATCTTACCTGACCCTGGAGATATTGCTGCACAAGTTAGACTTTGCAAATCTACCTTAGGCAACTCACTTTATTCACTCATCATTTATTTTCCCAGTCCCTTAAAGAGGGATGGTATTTTATTTGACTCCAAGAAGGAGTTTGAGATCTTTGGAAGAATGCTCTGTTATATATGGTGAACACTTGTTTTTCTTGAGAACTTCTGTTCATAGCTGGAGGGCAGTTTTCCTGGTCAGTTTATTTCACAACGCTGGACGAGTGGAGGTACCTTTACTTTAGCAAGGCTTTTGACACTGCCTTTAACAAAATCCTCATGGGCAAACTGATGAAGTACAGATTAGATAAGTGGACAGTGAGGTGGACTGAAAAGTGGCTGAACTGCCAGGCTCAGAGGGCTGTGATCCACAGCACAAGGTCCAGCTGGATACCAATCACTAGTGGTGTGCCCCAGGGTTTCATACGGGGGTCACTACTGTTTACCTTCTTCATTAATGGCCTCAGTGTTGGGGCACAGTACACACGCAGTGAGTTTGCAGGTAATACAAAACCAGGAGGAGAGGCTGATACGGTAGATGGGTGTGCTGCCATCCACAGGAACCTGGACAGGCTGGAGAAATGGGCCGACAGGACCCTCATGAAGTTCAGCAAAGTGAAGTGCGGAGTCCTGCACCTGGGGAGGAACAACCCCAGGCACCAGGACAGGCTGGGGCCCGAGCCAGAAATGTGTCCTGGTGAGAAAAACCACCAACAGCCTCCTGGACTGCATCAGGTAGGGCATTGCCAGCAGGTCAAGGGAGGTGACTCTTGCCCTCTGCTTAACCCTGGTGAGATAGAATCCAGTAAAGGACTGTGACAACAATTAAGGGTTTGGAGCATCTGTTATACAGTGAGAGGATGAGAGAACTGGGACTGTTCAGCCTGGAAAGGAGAAGACTCGTGTAGATCTTATCAATGTATATAATACCGAGAGCAGGAGGAAGACAGAGCCAGACTCTTCTCAGTGGTGCCCAGTGAGAGGAAAGGAGGCAGAGGGCACAAAACAAAACACAGGATAATCCATAAGACAAGTTTTTTACACTGTAAGTGTGGTCATGCACTGGAACAGGTCACCCAGAGAGGCTGTGCAGTCTCCATCATTGGAGATATTCAAAGCCAGCTGGACTGAGCAATCTACTTTCACTGACCCTGCTCTGAGCAGGAGGTGGGACTAAACAATTTCCAGAGGTGCCTTTCCACCTCAGACACTGTGTGATTTTGTGACCCCTGAAGAATGCAATGACAGTCTCGTGCCATGATCTACAGCCTAAATGCCTTCAGCAGCACTGCGCTGGACTGGGGATCCTTTCAGATATGTTCTTGCCTTAGTCATTGGTAATAACAGGCTGTTGAATCCTAAAAAGTTTTCATTTTAAAGTTATCATTAAACTATGACTTTTTGTTGCTGCACAGTGGTCTGGACCCAAAATTCTCCATGATAGTGGAAGACCAGCTTAGTTGGCTGCATGCAATTGCTTAAGAAAACTAACAAAAGCTGGATCAAAAAGGCCAGAAAGGTCTGGATCATTTATGTGAATATGGGTGTGATAAGAACTCTTCAAGGGTCCTGGTGCCATTGGGGCTTATGTATGACAGTGAGCAGAAAGATTCTAAAAATGGAGAAAAGTGCTTCCAGATTAAAAGAGTGGCTGGGCTGCATTTTGATCAGCTACCTCAAAGGAGATGAAGAGCCTCTTGGACACTGCTTGTGCTGGGTCACTCCATGGAGCAAGGAGAGGAGCCAGTGGGCTCAAAGGTTATGTCTACGTGACTAAATGCTTCTGCAAGGTGGAGCAGTCCTGGGTCCCTAGGCCAAGTTGTACAGTGAATACAACCAGACTAGGGGTGCAAAGCCTGCTGGAATAGAAGTGGAAGACTGCAGAAGCTAGAGGAGTCAAATCTAGTCAAATCTCAGTCTTCTGTAGTGAATAGTCTCCTGAATAGCACCTGAGTTTGGTTTTGAAGAAACCAGTTGTTTCACTCCAAAAAAAGATCCAGGGAATGCACTAACATTCATGCAAAGTGGACAGTCAGTGGCCTGGGACCTGGGCCTGAACTGAGAGGATAAAATATTTGCAGTAGACAGGCTTAAAGAAGCAAACATCAGCATCTGGGCAGCCCTCTACTGTCATCTGGGCTGGCAGGATCCCCTGAGATATCCTTGTCTTGATTTTACTTGACATTTTTAGACTTCATCTCCTGTGGAGCGTCTGAGATGGTATCAGACAGAAATCCAATTAAGAAACAAGAACAATACAAAATCAATGCCATGTACATTAGGTGGATTAACAACTGGCTAACTGGCAGGTCTTGAAATTTAATTACAGGTAGGAAATTATCATCCAGTTTCTGAATCTCTGGTGAGGTTGATTCTTGGCATCATGCTGTTGAACTGCACTTATCAGTGACTGGGTAGGCAATAAGGAGCCGTCCACATCAGCTCAGCTGGTCAAATGAGATGCACTTCAGTATGGGCTAACGGACAATCTAACACACATGTCTGCAGACAGATCAGGTGAGTCACAGTCTAAAACCAACCAATGGCTGTGTTGCCCTGAAAGGAAGCCCCAAGTGATGATATGCACTGTAATGTCGAAACTTAGATGGGATGAATCATACACAGAGCATGTTCCTGCTACTTTTTACAATGTCTCTTTTCTCTCACAAGCAGGGCTTATGACAATATCCAGTGCCTGAAAGTTAAAACTAGACAAATTCAGACTACAGACGAGGTTCAGCTCTTTAAATGCAAAGTCCATTAAATATTAGAACAATTTGCCAAAGGTTGAGGTGGATTCTTCATCACTGAAAAATGCTACAGTGAAACTGGAAGCTTTTCTGAAAGTTATCCTCTGTTTTCCGGGGTAATTAGTTCTGTGGAGCCCTAGGGTATGTGATGTCCAGCGCAGAGTTCAGAATGGAAAACCCCAGTGATGTCTTATGTTCCTTACTTCTCCCAACCCTGTCAGAGGTGGGCAATCAGGTACTGTTCAGGAAACAGCTACCACTTTAACTTAATACTGAGGAATGCTCAGAGCCCTGCTTGTTACCCTTGAGCTCCACCAATGGAGAAGTCGAGACCATAGTGTGACTTGGTTTTGAAATCTAAACTGGGTCCTACATCAGCAGACTCTCTGTATACTAGACCCCAGGTTGTCTCTGCAAAGATAAAGGAAGAAAGTGTGATTATTAAAGAAGAAGAAAGCAGAATTTAAAAAAAATAAGCAAATTTACAACTCCAGAGTTCTTGCTATGCAACTATAAGCTGTGATACTCACACTGTACTGCAGAAATGGCATGATAGGGTTTTCTTTAATACAAACGTGGGATTTATTTTCTCCCAGAGTTCAGCTATGCTTTTAATACAGGAATAACAGATCTTGACATAAGTACAAGATTGGAAATAAATTTTACCCCACGGGACTAAAGAAAATATAAAACCTTCCACTTTTTCTACAATTTTTACAATTTTGTTGAACTCTGCAATGTTGTGTTGCGCATCATATAACACACCTCTGGCCAGGGCTCAGATCACAGCATGATGAGCACAGTCTGAGGATTGATATGTAACAGAACTGAACAGGACAGCCTGAAACAACACCTGGCAGAGATTAATTCCCCGGCATATTCCTTTATATATATTTTATATATATATATATATATTTTTATATATATATATATATATAAATATATATATATATATATATATAAAAATAAATAATATATTAAATTTTATTTTAAATATATAAAATATATATTTGAAAATACTAAATTTTCAAACCTAACTAGGATAATTAATTTCAAATATTAACTATTTAATTGGTGATTAGGAAGGAACAGGGGGGGAGCCCTGACAGCCTGAATGTGTTTGTTGGTACGGGCAAGGAAACAAGAGGGAAGAGCAGAAGAGCCACAGAAAATAAGAGAAACACACAGGAAATGGGCTTGAGGAGCACAGCACAGGATGCCCCTATGGCGACTGAAGTAAGAGTGTTCTCTCCTATGGGGAAATATCCCCTGCTGGAAGATGCTTAAAGTGACAATAAGATACTGAAAAATGGCCAGAAGCTCAGC
Source organism: Athene cunicularia (assembly GCF_003259725.1). Lineage (NCBI taxonomy): Eukaryota > Metazoa > Chordata > Aves > Strigiformes > Strigidae > Athene > Athene cunicularia. Next base: position 10,288,660 of record NW_020799091.1, on the reverse strand, counting down.
AACTAGTAACATCCACCTTCACCCAAATCTGCATGTGAGATCAGAAAAAGGACTGTGCTGCATAAATTTACCCCATTATACCATATCACCATTAATTAAAGGAGATCTGTGATGTACGAGCAGAAGTTTATGGTAAAGGGGAACTTTCAGGATATGCTTTCTCAAGTAGTATTCTTCTCAGCTAGATATCACACACACTGGACACTGAATATTAGGTGTCATCACTTCACTCAGTAGTGAAATAAAGACAGAGGAACCCATTTATGTACTGAAAGGGCTTTTTAAATTTTTTTATTTCTTGGCCTCACTACTTGGTAAGTGTAAGAAGCACTTTATGGAGAGGGAGTGATACACTGGACATAAAAAAGAGACATTCAGTTTCCAGAAATGAGTTTTTTATGTACCACTGATGTACAGCTTCTCATTGCATGGATGTGGCTGGTTAGAGACAGGATTTCACACCACTGCTCTGGACTTGAGGAGAAGGGATATGGAAAGCAATGGGGTCTGTATCAAGAATGTAGCCAGGTTGTATTAACTGTGCCCTCTCTGAGATACTCAGGCAACTGAGAATAACACAGTGTTCTGAAAATGAAGTCTTTAATGTTTATAAGTACTTGTGGCCTGCTGAATTGTAAAGCATAAATTAAAAGATGGCCTTTAACTGCACTGCAGTTAACAAAGGCCATGCCATGAATTCATGCTAACTTGCACGTAGTCTATGAAAGATTACTGCTTAGTTTCATCAAGGTAGATCTAAGACCAGCCTCGCTGAAGCTGGCTTGGCTATACAACCCCCTCATCAGGAGGAAAGTCACCTTTGCACACATCAGCCTGGGAATAAGACTGAATAAAGTGGAAATGAGGCTGAAATCAAACCTGGAATCTCTGCCCAGAGGCTCCATCCAACTAAGACACAGGTCCTCCACAGACTTACGAGAGGTTTCCCCACAAGCAGGAATCAGACAACAAGCATTTAATGAGAATCAGAGATTAATACAGATTGAATATCAAACTTTTTTCCCCAGTTGCTGTATTGGTGTTTCTACATCAATTCATTAAAAGACCACCTTTCCAAAGTACTTTCAGGTTCAGAGAATTGTTCAGGCATTTGAAATAGAAATCTGGGATCAGAAATTTACAGTTAAACAAATTTGCAGAACACAATAAATTCACAGAACTAAAAGGCCTCTTAGAAAAGTAAAACCAACAGAAAAAATTAAATGCTGTTTGAAGTAGACAAAGGCTGCAAAAACCTTTCAAGAGCAATAGATGAACTGGCCCTGCTTGCTGTCCTTAGGACCAAGCACTTCTTTTTAATTCCATTGATTGGAATTAAATGCAACTTGATTTATGGGAGTACTCCCATTCACTTCATGATGACAATTCAGATTTAGGAAACACTATACAAACTGAGGTCATGGTCTGCATGTGAGGGGCAGTACACACATATGAGGCTTCAGAAAATCCTGGGACTTTGGACAAGGCTCTGTGCTGATCAGCGGCACGTGCTGTTGTGTAGCCCCTTCTTAGGAACTCAAAACAAACCCCACAGGGTGGCGAGACCACAGCTGGGGAAGGTTGTAGAAAAGGCAAGGGTCTACTTGCAATACAGATCATAAATCTGGCCATGTTAGACCCTGCTTTTAACTTTGCAGTGAATGGAGATAATGTCTGTCAGATTGGCACACTACTGTTAAAACCAACAACAAAACTTAAAACTGGTTAGCTGGATATAAAACTTGGAATTTCCAGCTGTATTTCCACTGTGGAGTCTAACATAGTCATAGATTGGCCCTGTTACTATGAAGAACCAGACTTCAGGTCCTACACATTTTTTGTAAAGCAAGCACCATGTCCGAGAGTGCTTATTGAAATGCTATGTGCACCAGGGCTATAAGACACCCAAGGAGGGAAGGATGCTTACCTTCAACGGGTGAATGCAACACTAAAACTCGCTCGGGCTCCAAACTCCTGCAGGCGGATTCAACAGGGGAGAAGCCCTGCCCTGCTCTGCCAAAGATGGACACCACCCTACCCAGCTCTCCTCTCCCACACACAACTTGCAGGGCAATGCAAACCCTTGGTGCCAATCCTGATTTGCACAGCAAGAAAGGAGAAAGAGGTTTCTTGGGAAGCTGGAAGAAACAGGATCAGAAGGAGGGGTAGGATAGAGGCTGCACTCGCTCCCCCAGCTGTGCGCTTGTAGGGGAGAGAATGCATAAGCCACTTTTTGCTCTAATTTTCATTTGGACTGTATCACTCTAAATATTCCTCTGGTGGGAATGTCAGGCAAGGATTTTGTCGCTGGATAAAACTGGAGGGTCGTCTTTTCTTCAAACCAAATTTTAAAATGCTAAGACAATTTAAGACTCCTTTTCCTTAAACATTGCAGCCCTGGCACGTCCTGTGAGATGTGTCTTACTGGGCAGTGTTGAGTCTACCCGATCACCAACCTTCGTAAGATGTTTTAGGGACAAATGTCGCCGAACTCCCCATCCAGACACCCAAACTGCAAGGTTTTCAATATTTACTCTCTAGCACCACCTAAGCGCAGCCCCAGGTAACACAAACGAGGTTCGTGCCCTTTCAGAGCACGCCTTTCCCTGAATGCGGCTCTGCCAGTATCACCAGAAATGTCCTCACCGGGAGATGCGGACTGCCACCAAGCACCATCCCCTGCCACTTGTCACCTGCCCGGGTGGCCGGTGGCCTCTGGGCCCTGGCAAGGCACCCACACCCATCCCAGGTCACCATGCACCAGGTGTCTCTGTTAAGGTTGTTGGGAGGTCTTCTGCTGTCAGTGATGGTGCTGCACGAACTCCTCCACCAGCACCCACCTACACTGCACTCCCTCAAGTTAGAGGTGAAAAATAAATGAAGTTTCCAGCTCTGGTATGTTTGGAGCAGTTCCTAAAATCCTCCCCACACACAGGCTGGAGTGGAGAGCGTGGCCAAGGCTATAACAACCAACATTGTGATATCTGTGGCGCTTGAGCAGAAAACCCCCCATGGTGTAAGTGCAAGGGTCTGAGCTGTGACTGCCCTGAATTACCCATACTTGCTTCTGCGGGACACACCATAATTACACCGCCGTTGCTCAATCACAGTCATTATTTGAAAGGCAATATGCCTAACACACTTCAGCAGTCATTTTGCAGGGCCAGATGGTACCATGTCCAGTGGGAGTCAAGATGGGCAGCAAGGCTGTCCACAGCAAGAAGCATCAAGCCTGGCTCTCTGGAGAGACCCTGTGGGCAGACCCTGATCAGCCCTTCTGCAAACCCAGAGTGAGCCTAAATCAGTGGTAGAAAAAGAGGGTTCTGGTTTCAGCAGCTCAGTTAGACCACATGAGGACACAGCTGTGCTGACAGGGCAGGTCAAAGTAAATTCTTTGCACCAAATTTATACCAAATGAAACGTGCTCAGGTGATCCACATAAAAAGAGCTGTTGAGACTAGAGTGGAGATATTTAACTGGTCCATTTCAACTAGACCAGCTTAATCATGATTAATTGTTGCTTTGCTTAGTTATTACTCATGCTGAATTCTATTTTTCTCACCCAACCTGTACATATCACTACTCCTGCATCTCAGGACAGTGACTGAATTGGAGATGGGAGACAGGCTTGAGCACCTGGGACATCCCAAGATTTGAGATGTCAAAAACTTGTGCTACTCTGGTAATGGAGAGGATAGAATTGAACTCACAGGGAAAGAAGGGAAGACACAAGAGTCACTTTTGCCTTTGCTCCTTTTTGAGATTGCTTTCATTCTGCACACAGTGGATATATGTGTCATTTGCTTTGCTGAATTCTGCAACTGAAAATACTTACACTGCTAATGATCAACAGTGAAAGGTACCATGGGTCACCGAAGCTGAACCAAAGTACCTTGAAAAATGGGCAGACTATTTTTACATGTGATAAAAGCTCCTTTCATATTTTTTTTGTATGGTGTAACACTAACCAAGCCCTTTTCTAGACAATTGACAATAACTTCAGACACAGATGTGAGCTGAAGGGTTATATGAATGACTGACCTCCTGGCCAGACTGGAACATAAATATTTTTATTTAATCAGAAGCACATTATTATTTTGCTATTATTTTTGCCACAACACATAGTCCAAGGGCATTTAAAAGACTTCAAGGCCTTGGGACGGTTGGTAAGGGAATCTGGAGCACAAGCTTGTTTTTCCTCTCTCCATCCAGTTGCAGGCAGCCACACTGGAAGAAACAGATGGACCCAGTCTATTAATGCATGGCTTCATGGCTGGTGTCACTGACACAGTTTGGGGATTTTTCAGTAATGGGATGGTCTACACAGCACCAGGCCTGCTGGCATCAGATGGGATACATGTTTCTCAAATGAGGAAAAGGGTCTTTGCTCACAGACTAGTGAGGCTCATTGACAGAGCTTTAAACTAGACTTGAAGAGGGAGAGGGATATCAGTCTTGCCCGTGAAAAGCTGTGAGACAACATGCCAAGGTTAGAGGGATGGGGTGCTAGTGAGAGCCCTCAACCTGTTGCTCTGAGATGTGCTGGGTACACAGCAGTACACCTGAAGTCTTAAGGAGATAAGCCAGGGGCTCCTGAGGTAATACAAGACAACAGGGAAACACCAATCAAATACCTCAGAGGAATGAAGGGTTGTTCCTCTAAGAAGGTGACATGGCCAACAGCCCAGCTGAAGTGCCCTACAGCAATGCATACAGCATGGGCAACAAACAGGAGGAGTTGGAAGCCACCATGCCGCTAGAAAGCTGTGACCTAGTTGCCATTATTGAACCTTGGTGGGACAAATCCCATGACTGGAGTGCAGCTATCGATGGCTACAGCCTGGTCAGAAGGGACAGGCAAGGAAGGAGGGGTGGAGGTGTTGGCCTCTTAATCAAGAAATAGATCGTGAAGAGCTGTCTCTGAAGAATAACCAGGGCAGATTGAAAGCTTATGGCTGAGGCAACAAAGGGAACCTTGCGGTTGGTGTCCCAAATCAAGGGGAGCCTACTGACGGTGCCTTCTTACTCCAGCTGCAGGAGGCATCGGACTTCAACCACCCCAACATCTACTGGAAGAGTAGCATGGTGAGCTGCAGGCAATCCAGGAGACTCCTGGAGCACACTGTGGATAACTTCTTAAGCCAGGTAATAGCCCTACCAGAGGGGATGCAATACTGGACCTGCTGGTCACCAGCACAAGTGAGCTAACCAGTGATGTCAAAACTGGAAGCAGCCTGGGCTGCAGTGACCATGCACTGGTGGAGTTCACAGTCCTGAGGGATATGAGTCAGGCAAAGAGTAAAGTCAAGACCCTGCATTTTAGGAAAGCAAACTTCCAGCTCTACAAGGAGTTAGTCAATAGGTCCCCCAAAGACAAAGGAGCAGAACAGAGCTGGTAGATCTTTAGGGATGGTTTCCATAGAGCACCATAGTTCTTGATTGCCAAGTGTAAGAAATCAGGAAAGGAAAGCATGGCTGAGCTGAGACCTACTAGTCAAACTAAAGGGCAAGAAGGAAAGGCACAGGTAGTGGAAGTAGGGACAGGTATCCTGGGAAAAGTATAGGTACGCTGCCCAGCTGTGTAGAGATAGGGTCAGGAACGCCAAGGCATGGCTGGAGCTGAACTTGGCAAGTGACGCAAAGAATACATACTGGTATGTGATCCAGGAAAAGGATGTCAAAGAAAGCGTCCCCCGCCACGATAAGCAAGACTGGAACACTGGTAACAACAGACAAGGAGAAGGCTGAGGTACTCAACAACTTTTTTGCCTCAGTCTTCACTGTCAACCTCTCTTCCCACACCTCTCAAGTGGATGAACTGCAAGACAGGGCCTGGGGAAGCAAAGTCCCTTCTACTGTAAGAGAAAATCAGGTCTGTGACCACATGAGGAACCTGAACATAATAAGTCTATGGGCCCTGATGAGATGCATCCCAGGGTCCTGAGGGAATTGGCTTATGTAGCTGCAAAGCCACTCTCCATATTTACTTCCATGAGATTTACTTGTGGCACAAGAATTGCAATTAGTGCTGATAACCAATGCCCCAATGTCCTAGGCATTATCTGCAGGCAGGTGCATTGAGCATGACGAATGGGACAAAGAAGGAGGAAGGAAGACAGAAAAAACCCACTAATAAAGAGCTCAGTGAATTGCATTGATCATATAATGTCTCCTGCTACTGTAGTGCAAGCCTGCAGTCACTGTCCCTCTGCTGGCTCTACCCTGTGCTCATGTCACACTGTCTGGAAGGGATAAAGGCCACCTGAGCAACTCAAGAAAGTGAGAACTTTTTTTTCACTCTTTTGCCATAAAATTCCCAGAAAAAAAGCAACTTTGTGCTTTGGTTTCCCCTTGAAAGAAAATGGGTGTATTGCACTCTCTGTAATCACAGAAGGTGGATGTAACATCTTGGAAGACTTTTAATGCCAGATAGCAAAAGCCTGTTTCATTTCTGACACTCAACAGTGCCTGGTGGGGTGAATGCAACCACCCAGCTATCCCCACTCAGAGGTGTACTTTGAATACCTCCCATTTGATAAAGCTGTTTCCAAATGCCTCCTTTCTACTAAGCATCTGTGCATCCTCAAACACACATTTCTGCATCTTTGAAGGTTGAGTTTCAATTCATTTCATTTTTTCCTCTATTTTCCTAACCCCCAAAACCACAGACCAAAACCACAAGGAGCCTCAGGCTGTCTAGATAGCTTAAAAAGTGGAGGGATGCTGACAGACCAGGACTGTCCATGGTCTCTCCTCTTACAGCTATTGATTGATCTGGGGTAAGAGAGGGGATTTTTTTAACTGGTCCTCTGCCAGAAAAATAAAAAGCAAAAAGAAACCGCTGACAAAGTGAAGATTTGGCCAGGTCCTACTTCAGATGCTGAAAAATACTTCTTTTTTTCATCTTACACAGATGGAAGAAATGTTTTTACACACTGAGACCTTCCAGAAAACATTTTTTTCACTTTCCAAAGACCAGAATAAAGCAAGCCTGGACCACCAACTTCATGTGAAAGAGAAGAGTCCAGGAGAACGTTACGTATTTGTCTTCTATACCTGTGCCTAGTTCACATTTCTGTTGCTGGTACAGAAGCCTGCAGTGCTTTTCTGCTCTCTGCCAAATGTTTGCCATCTCACTGCATTGACCAAAAGCATCTGTGGCCTTCCGACCCTGCAGGTACAATGCCCTGCAGTTCGTGTTAATATTTCTTTGCTGAATTTTCCTCCATGGTTTCTTGCAGGATGAAATTACCTCTAAAGTGCTATTGCAGGTCTGGAATACCTGAGAATTTTTAACTCTGGTGTTTTTTTCTCTTTTCTTCAGCAAAAGACAAGGTCAAGCATTTTCTGGAGTCCAAAAAGACATCAAAGGAAAAGGGTGAGGGAAAAAAGCGCAAATCCTTCACATAAAGCATTTCAGAGTACTCATGCTGCATATTAGAGAGCAAAAGCAGCTTTCTGGCTCCTATCTGGCTGTTGTTGCAATTGTTAATGTGGTTTTGTTCCATTATTAATGACACCAGAAAGAGAAATCAGGCCTCCTGGACAAACTTGAGAGACTCTCAGATGGCAAAGAGAATGAAGGAAAAAAACCCTTTAAAATAATGGAAATAAACAAAAGGAAGGGGAAGGGAAACAGAAAATACAAAACGTGTAGCAATAAAAATCTGCAGATGTCTATAGCAGTGTGGGGATGGTGAACCAAATCTTTTACAAAGCTTGTAAATCATTCCCAGAGCCTGCTAGTTCACAAGCACTTTGTAATTAGACAAGGAAAAACTAATTTCTTACAGCCTGTACTCTATTGTTTGATACATTTGTGTTTCCTAGTACTGCTATTTGACAAGCAGAGAAAAATAAAATCAGAACAGAAGCATTAATGGATGAAACATATATAATCTGGAATGGCATATCATTAGCCTCATCTGAATGTGGTTGGACAGGATTTCAATAAAAAGCTTTGTTAGGAAAATACATCATGACTATGCCAAGGTAAGTAATCTCAGGATTAACACTCCAAACTGTCTTTCCTGTAAAGTTACCCTGAGTTAGCTTGCCAAAGCAGTATCCCCGCAGAAGAGCCGGGCAGGGCACACCCCTTTGCTCCAACCCAGCAGACACAGCTCCACTGCTGAAGCCTTGCACTGATGCTCAAGCGCTGAAGCTCAGGACCCAGCACCAGCTCATTCCCAGGATCCTCTTCAAACTCCATCCCAACAGCAGAAGATATCTGCTGAAGCTCATCCTCCATTGCATTTGGGGTACTGGGAGGAAGAGAGATGCTGGGAGGACTCAGAGGCGCCAAGCATCAAAGTTAAATTCGGTCAGACTGGCTACTAATCAATAATACAGCTGTCATCGGTACTCCTTGAAGTCAGGCGATTTTCCCTGCAGCCATGTGTTGACAGGGCTGCACCCCGTGGTCCCCAACACCAGCCTCTATTGTGCAGCTCACCACAGCCATGCTGTGCGGGCTGCTCATGGGGAGCCTGTCTCGAAAATCCCCTCTGCCCCCCGTGGCTTGGCTCCTTTGCTCTGCCAGCTGGTTCCCACCCTGCCCAAAGTGCTCACCCATTGCGGCCATCTCACCCACAGCCACCTCCTGCTTAAAAGAAACCTCCTCCCTTGCGGAGGGGATGTTTGCAGCACAGCAGGAGAAAGCGTTGCTTGCAGTGGGCTCTCAGGGAGAGGGGAACCAGCCGTCTTTCAGATAAATACAGTTTATAAATAAGATTATAAAAATCGGATTAAATGCTTTCTTAATACTGGGCATTTTGTCATATGTGCCACTGTTTTTCTTGCGGTGCAGTTTATATTAGAAAAACTCAACCTCTAGACAATTTATAATTTTCCCTTTAAAAAGAAGGAATCTGAAAATTCTTTGCTGTTAATTATTGGTGCTGAAAACAAACACTCATTTCTTATGCCAGGACTGAACATTTGACCTATACTGTAAGCCAAAACTGCCAATATTTGGGAAGAACTCCAGACCTGGATTTCAATTTCATGATTAACATCTGTCTTTCCAACACAGTGGATTAAATCAATGCAACCAGTGTGATACATTTTAAATTACTGAAAGTTCAATTCATTTTATATGTGTATGCCTCATATGTTGTGCTGCCAAAATAGGTCACTGGGCCAAGAGCTCAAAAATAATTTAAATAAACGTTTAAAGAAATTTTAAAAGAAAATTACATAAATTTACATTACCATGAGATCTTCTTTAATGCTTTGAGGAATAAAACCACCATGAAACAATGGGGTCAGGAAGAAATTTTGCTACAGGGGGGGTCTCATTTTCAGCAGGGACACCCAGACAAGATGTTGGCCTGGTGCAGCAGAGGAGATTTGGCAAATCACAGGAGCAGCTCAGACAGATGGGGTGGAGGGGAAGCACTTAGTAGGCTGCTTTTGCAGATTAAGTGCAACCATGCTTTCAGGCACCTCCAGCACCACGGCAGGCTGCAAGATCAAACATTTGGGCAGTGTGTCTTGGATGATCTCTCCTCCCGCTGTCCCTCCACCTGACTCCCATTACTGAAGCTTCTAGAGATGCACCAGAAGTTAGGGAAGCTGGAGATGTTATTGCAGCCTGAATAAAACGTGGACCCTGGTAGTCCATGCAGATTGCACCCTCTCTTGCCAAGGCCTGACATAAATCTTACAAAGTCCTCCCTGAGGTGTGCAAGTAGAAAACCCTAATGTCACATGAAAGTCAGCTTTCCCCTGGCTGCACATGACCGCATCACCTGTGTTGGAAAGCCCCAGTGGGAGCAGGTCCCCTGCAGCCTGCCCACGTTTGCTTCAGCCACCCAGACCCTCGCAGAGCTCACTTGTCATCCTCGCAGACAAGCAGCATGTAGGGAAACCTGCGGGACATTGCCCCTTCCTCCCCCCCACCCGAGAAGCCCGAGGTGACTCTCTTTTATCCACTCCCTACTAAAGAGAACTTGAGGACGAGTGGGATGGACGATGAGCGAATGGGCCACCCAGGCAGGTAACTCTTCTGCCGGTCAGAGGGGCAGCTCTCCTGGGGGTGCATATGGCCTCTGGCAGCATTTGCCCCCGAGCGAGGGTGAATTTTCAGGATTGGGGCGCTCACATCTTTTCTCATGATGCTTCTCTCTGACTCACGCTGTCCCATGTTTCTGAAAGAAGGACATGCATTTCTGGGGATGCCCTCTGGATGACAGTGGAATGGAAAGAGGAGTCCCCAGTGCTTGTGCTGGGTATGGTGGGACGGGAACCGGACTCATTTTCCAGCGTGATCATCTGAGGTGACCCCTGGGACCCCCACCCAGCGCCACCACCTCACCCGCAGCATCACCAGACCCCTCGGGGCAGTAAAGTTCTTATTAACACCCGGAAGAGGAATTTCCCTCGGGGGTGCGCGTTTCCTTAACAATCACACACCCCCAAAAGCGTCCTGGGCCGAGTGTCCCGGTCCCTGGGCTCGCCCCCCCGCCTGTCTC
>NW_020799091.1:10257273-10278135 GCF_003259725.1 Athene cunicularia | reverse complement strand
AGAGACAGCGTCACGCCATCCCCTTCATCATCAAGGGGATGCACCAAGCAGGACACTGAAGGGCTGAGGAACTGTCCCCCAGAGTTCGAGATCCAGTTTAGAGCTGTGCCCCCGCTTTTAGAGCTCCTGCGTGGAGGCCTCTCGCTGCAGCCCCTGTCCACCCGCCCCCAGCGCGCTGCGGCCCCGCTGTGCTGCCCCAGCCAGGCCTGGCACACAAAGCCGCGCTTCCAGCCTTGACTCTGGGCCAGGCAAATACTTTGGAGTGCAGCAGCATGCCAGGGTCAGCAAACTCACCGCACTTCGAGTGGCACTGGTGCTCTCCTCTCCTCGGTGCACTTTTTACTGGGCATGAAGGGTCTGGTTTTGCAGGCAGTGGTGTACAGTGGCCTTGCGCAGGGTGCTGCAAGTGGGTGTGATGTTTGCTCTCAAGGCTGTCGCAGTTCTGTTTGGATTAGACCAGTTCAGGCGATCTAGGCGGACTGCGTTTTAAAAATATTTTTGAAAGGTTAGATGTTGTATTGCCTTTCTCAGCTTTGTGTGTGCTCGGCAGGGACAGAACACGTTTGCAAATAATTTAATGGAAGGATTTAATTTTTTTCTCCACATTTACCTTGCAATCACATATTCAGAACAAAGCCATGCCTTTAACAAAACATAAAAGGGTCACTGTGGTGAGACACTCAGTTCCTGTCTGGTCAGAAACAGTTCGAAAGGCCTTTAAATAAACACATAGAGCAGAAAACAATTAGAACTATTTGCAGCGATTACCAGAGGTTCCTGTCTGTTCTGTTTCTTTAGCTGGCACAAACCCCTTTTTCACAGCTCTGGTTAGTCTCTCCTGAACACAGGCAGAACTGCAGACCACAGCTTAGCTGAGGATGCACTGGGCTACCCGGGAAGTATGGTGTGCCTGCAAGGGGACAAGACATCCACAAAGGGGGAATCCCTGGAGTATTACCTTGGAAAAAGCCTAGATCCTATCTAGTTAAAAAGATATAGAGTGGCTGAGGCTTTCTCCTGTGCTGTCCCATAGGTGAGGACCTGGGATTCAGACTGACCTCTCAAACTTCCCTGCCTTACCTTGACAAGCAGAGTTTCTAAATTCTGCTAAAGAATCCAAATAGAACAAAGTCAGCTTGTAATTCATCTACCCATCTCTCCCCAGTTGTGGTTGCTCTGGGGTTTTGGCCATGGGCAGCTCTTATGTTTTGATAAGATTTAAAAAAAATCATTTCAGTCCTTCAGAGATATTTTTTCATTGCCTTTTTTAACCATTCTTTTCCTTGGAGACTTTTGAAGAACCTCCAGGAGCATCCCCAGGGGTCCTGCTTTGCAGTCCTTCAGCATAGCTGAGACTCTTGTCCTGCCTCCCCACTAGGTTACAGACATTTGCAGCTCAGCATTGTTTTTTCAGTTCTGTTCTTGCAGTCAGGCTGTTCCCACAGTATGAGAGGAGAGTGGGTGAGCTGCTCCAAAGCCAAACCAGGAAATAGCTTCAGTGGTGAGGCTTACTCCGTGCTTTATCTGCCTTTTGCTTGGTTTGATTTTTGTGGGTAGATAACAGGATTTCAATCTCTATTCACTTGTCTCAAACATGCAACTAATTATTAAAAAAAAAAAGTATGCTATTTGAAACTCAGATGTTTGGTGTTCCTCCAAATCTTCATGCAGAAATACCCACATGCAAGCAGAAATTATTGCAGTTACACATTAAACTAAATGGTCAGTTCAGTTTCGCAGTGTTATGAACAGCTCCACAATCACAGCAGTAGGATCTAGATTAGAATTAAATATTCTTTCATGTGCATTTTTTCCTGGAAATCATCAGGAACATGAAGTCCCTGACTTCACATGCAACTGTAGTTTTGATTACATGCCGTTTATCTGCACTGGCATATAACTGGCTATCTTCACAGAAATGTTGTCTCAAACATTGATTATGCATCCTGAAAATATGATGAAGTCTTTGTCTGCCAGAGTTCTTGCTTTTGGGGTATGGCAATTAATATCATAGGTTACCTTGGCCATGGTGATTAAACTTTCCATTAAATGTAGGATTTTAAAGGAAAGCCAGTTACTGATGAATACAAAAGCATTGCTCAGTTTTCAGAAAATGTTATGCTCCTTTACCTAAAAAGACTCCTTCAAACTGTCCTCTTGGGTATTGAAACACTGAAACACATGCAATTACTTGTCCTGTGCGGTGGAAATGTTTCTCCTGACTATCACCGATAAAAAATGTGGATTTAGTCTTTAAGTATGTGTGTTTCTTTTATGATCAGCAGAAAGAAAGAGAAACTGCAAAGCATAATCCATACTCTCTTAAAACAGACCACTGAGATAGGTAGGATGAAATCATGCCCCAGAGGTCCCACCCTGGGCTGGACAGTTGGTGCAGCATCACGCCCACACTCATCACCCTCCTTTGTCTTTCAGCTCCCGGAGGAGTATCGTTAGTTGTCCCACAACCCAGCATCAACGCAACAGTGGCACAAAACATCCTCCTCTCAGTTGAATACTCTTGCAGAGGTGTCGCCACCATTGAGTGGAAGCACGTGTCAAGCTGGGGCACCACCAAAATTGTTGAGTGGAAAAGTGGGAATTATGTCAACATATCCACTGTCTACAAGGACAGAGTGAATACTTTTGAAAATGGTTCTATACAGCTTCTGAATGTGGGCATGAGAGATGCTGGCTACTATTTTATCACTGTAACAGAGGAGTATGGAACCAGCACCTACGGCACCATCATAGTCAACGTTTACGGTACAAACTAGATGGGAGTTCTTGGCTTTACTCTGTGTTTAAACATTAATCTTCTCATAATCAATCTAATGTTATTTTTTTCTGTCCTCCCTGCAGAGATTATCTATGAAGATTTACATTTTGTAGCAGTTCTCTTTGCATTTCTTGCTGCAGTATCTGCCATTTTGATCTGCTTCATGTGGCTGTGTAATAAATCTCTGCATCTGTTTCAGAAGACGACGACCCACAAACTAACAGGTATCTCCCTAAGAATGCAGTCAAGGTATGGGGTTTTCGAGTCTGAATTTTGAGCCTAAAATTAACTGGTGATTTGATCCATAAAGGTGCAAAGCAGGGACACTGAGAAACAAGACTGGAAAGGTTCAGTTCAGTTATCCCATTCAAGTCTTTACTAGCTGAGGCAACTGAATAAGAGGTATTTAGTTGCAAAACAATCCACAGGACATCTACCTTACACATTTCACACCAGAAACCACAGAACACTTCCCAGCATTGCTAACTGCAAAACCGAGGGAGAAAAGTCCAGAGCCGCAAAAACCTCCCATCAGAGGGCAGGAGACAAAAGTCAAGAGCATCAGCAACGCTGTTAGGGTCTGTACCAGAAGAGTATCTCCTAAGGGAGAGTACTCAAACGGCCCTTGGGAGTGGCCCCCACCTCACTTCATGGAGGACTGCACCCCTCCCTCTCCTATCAAAGCCCCCTTTCATCTGTCCTCACATTTGATCCAGTTGTAGACTCCAGCAAACACTAATACCAAAACCAGACTCCTAACGTGCCAAAGACACCTGCCGTGAAAAGCAGATCAAGGGAACACAAGGGATGCACTGAAGGGAACATTCACATATCAGAGAAGAAATTGCCGAGCCACAGCCAAGGATATTCAGCCTAGGGAGCAAGACAAGGTGCCATGCTACAGGCCTGGGCTCAAGTTCTGGGCACATCCTTGGAACAGGAGGTTTCTTTTACCACTTCATTTTGGGTGTTTACCTCCCTTCAAGTGCAGATCCACTAGTGGTTTCTTACCCTATAGGCCTGTATTCTCTAATAAATGCTGTTTAAGCTGTTACAAGCAGCCTCACTATTTTACTGGACCAACACATACGCTCAAGAATCCTAAGCCTCATGGCGCAGACTTTGTATCAATTCTGCAAAAACCTGTTACAAAAAGAGATGAATTTGGCTTGAGCTGTCTCTTCTGCCACTCACCTACAGCTCTAAGGGCTGCTGCTGTTTTCATGGTGCACACACTGCTCACAAGCTTCTGTATCTACTGAAAATTGTCCTATCATGCCAGAATATACAGGCTGGATAAAGCCTCTTCTTCCTCCAGTTAAAGCCAATCTTCCTACAGAGCTGCATCAAATACATTTTTTTGGCAGAGTTCAGGAAGATCACAGTTCTGGAGACTTGCTCTGTCATCTCCCAGCACATGATCCAAAGTAGGAATCCAACTTCTGCCCCAATTCCACCTTAGAAGAGCCCTCCTTTCAGAAGCCTTAAAGAGAGGTATAAGGACAGGCCCTATGGACTTAGTTTTCATAGCACATTTAGTCTTGTATTGGAAGAAACTAGTGTCACTTTAAAGACTGTGAGGGACTCTTTATGCAGTTAAATATTTCGAAAATATGTATTTAAAACCTAATTGTAGATGAGTAAGCTTGAGCTAATATTAAAAAGTTCAAGATGTCTCAGCTATTAACACAGCGTTGTTAATTTTGGAATGCTGGCCTTCCAATCCATTTGCCAATCAATAATAATATCCTTTTATTTGCAGCAAGTACAACTGAAGAGATTGAATTGGAAACTATTGAGTGTTAGTGAAGGACTGTCTCATAACAAAAATAACAATTCTACCTCAGGAGAAAGTACTGGCAAAGAAATCTAGAAGAAACCTAAAAGGTAAAAATGTTTGTGACTACTGTAGAAACATCCTGACTTTCTAACTAATTGGACATTAAATCAGCAGTGTCTGATGGAGCTGTTTTGACCTGTTAAGTTTTCGGCTCTGTTAGCCAAGGTCAAAGTAAAAATGCTTTCATGCTGAGCACGAATATATTTTTGTGGCTAATTAATAAAACCTACAGCCTCTACTACTCTTGAAACCAACCAACCAAGCCTCTAAGATCAGCCCATAAGGGAAATGATCATGGTCTTGGAGGGCACCTGTATTTTGGCTACAGCAAGTCTCCTCATTACACGGAGAGAAGCCATTAGCATCCTTCAACATAATAAATTTAATGTCTAATTACAGTATTACATTAAAAAATTAATTGCAAGGATTGAATCCTATTTATTGCACCTATACTGCTACTTTTGGGCATAAGGAATTTCCTGAAGCTCTGAAGACAAACTGGAATTTATGAGACAAAACTGGCTTTGAAACAATGCCGAGCTGGTCAAAGTTCCCCCACTTACATTTCCAATTGTTTACACTGCCCCGAGATATTAACATGCATTTTATGACATTGCCAGAGAAGGTTGTTAAACAAGGAACCACACACAGGCACTGAAGAGGATGCTGTCTATAATGATTAGAGGGATCAGATAAAATACCGGCACATCAAAACCAGCAGGTGGCAAAATACTAAACAGTTCACTGTGAAAGATGTTGAGTCCTTTGCAAATTTAGCCCACCGACAAATAGCCTATCTGGTAAGAAAGAGCATTACTTTGAAACATAGTATTTACAAATAGTTCTGAAATTGCACTTATTGAGAAGCCACCTTTGCTTTCTTATGTTGTAAGAAGAAATGAAGTGATCTAATGTTTTCTTGAATTTGCATATTACACTTTCCACCTGCAGATCTGCTGGGTGGAGTAACATTTGCTTTTGTGAGTGAGAAAGCACTAAACTGACCGAGCTTCAAATTATTCTGGTTTGCGTTTGTAATGAGAATTTTGCAATGTGAAATAAACTTTGAAAATCTAAGAGACCATGGACTAGTCTGTGTCTGCAGATTGCCACGTGGCTTTTGGAGCCAAACTGCTGCTACTGCCTCTCTCAGACTGCAGCTCGCTTGTTTACAAAAACCTGTACGATGCTCAGGTGAAGAGGTACTATAGGTTAGATTTGGAAAGAATTTCTCACCAAGTGATGCAGGTAGGTGCCAAACAGGCTTTTTTTCAAAGCAGCCTGTACATAATACCTTTAAAAAGTCATCCCCAGATTGAACTGGCCATTTGTAGTACAAAGGGCCTCCTCTCATCCACTCATAAATTCAGGTGCCAGATTCAGCTGGTTCTTCCTTCCTGCATCTAGATACAGCTCAAAAAGGGTGAGAAATAAAAAAAAATAAAAATCCCAGCTATAGCACAGTAATTGTTTGTTCTAAATCTTCACTTTAAGTATATATTACCTATATCTTTGAGTGAACTAAGCTTACACTGTCTATTTCAATTACCAAGCTTGAAGTACTTTGTAAAGTATACATATAACCTACAAAAACCTTTTTTTTTGGTCCCTGATTTTTTTTAATCCCTAAATCTTAGAACTTGAATGTGAAGTTATTCATTAGGCTGAGCATATAGCAGATGCTCTGCCAGATTTACTTAGAAAGTGCGAAAACTGCAGCTTACACATAGCACCATTACTATCTGCTGACATTGACCTAAATACTGTAATTGCCAAAGGAGAAGTCAGGAAACGTGTACAGAGGTGAGCGACCATTTGAATGCATTGTTGGCATTGTAGCCATGACTTACACTTTTAAACTACAGTATTTGAAAGCTGAGATAGTTAGGAAATGACCACTTAAAATTCTTCAGTTTAAGATGCACTATAACAGCAGTAAGTTTCCAACTAGCACAGTTGCTCTACCTCTCTCAGCCTGGCTAAAGATGCAGCAACTTCAGGTACCCAACCTTGGCTATTGATGCTGGCGCCAACCTCACGTTTAGGTAGTAATATCTTAGATATAACAATGGGGATTCAAGTAATATTGAGTGAAGACATACAGTACAGTTAGCCTGTGTACTGTTTTCCTTATAGACGATTCCTCACCCACAAATTTTACACAGAATTTAACATGCTTATTCTACACAGGTAGGGTGACTTAGAAAATATTCACATTTTCTGAAACTAATGTTTGTCAATATGCATTATTAATGTCAATATTTGATATACAGAACACGAGGCTAAGCTGTCTGTAGTAGCTGTTTCTTGCTACACTGGAGGTGCCTGAAGTATCTAAAGTCTTAAGTCTTACGGCAAGCTGTTCAGAAACTAATAGCTATTCTTACTCCACTTGTAAACTCCATGCAGAACAGCAGCAAATTTAATATTTAGAGCATTCCATGTGATCAAAAGGATTAAGCCATTTTGCTTTTAGACTTTAATTAAAGAGATGACCAAGTTCACAAGACTGCTTTGGCAATCAATTGTAAAGGTCTTAATCATCCACTAATGTCTTCATTTCATGTTCAAAGATGCATTACCAAGAATTTCAAGACTATCCCTCTGTTGGAAGCCTAATCAGTCTGTTTCCATTAAAATTAGGACTCCTTGCGTATTCAATGCTAAAAGGCAGTCTCCAGGTCCCTAATCATCTTTTTTTTTTTTTTTTTTTTTTTTTTTTGTATATAGGCCTCGAAGTCTTCACTGCTAACGTGCAGTTCTTGCACTTCTGCAACACAAGAGTCCTCTTGCATCCACTGTTTCTTTTCAGAAGGGGAGAAATCCCACAACGATGAGATCATAATAGGTCCACAGTGATCCTATTACTTTGTAATGAAAAGCTTATTTGACAAAAAGGCTATCACCACATGCAGACCTGTCAATTTAGGTTAAGAACAGTGAAGCGTAAAGACATGGTTAAGTTCCATGTGCTCATCTTCTAATTATTAGTAAAAGATTTGTTGTGAAAACAGCCTCATATAATCAGATGCACAAACAGATGCATCACACTGTTGACCGAAGCATTCACCAAGGAGCAAAAGCCCTCTCTGCCTGTAATCATACAGTGTCTCCTAGCCAAGCAATATGGGACTTGGCATCACAGGGTTGCATAAGGTTCACCCATCTTTCAAGTAGATGAAGAGGCTATTTTCAACCTGTATTTTTTAATTTTTCTAAGTTGTCTTGCGTAACTCATCAGAACCTGAAAGGAAAACCCTTTCTCTCTCATAGTTCAGTTGCACAGAAGAAAGTCCTTCCAAGGAATCGAAATAACAAAATGTTCTACACTGGCAATCACCAACCTAAGCACCGCTTTGGAAACACACTGAGCAGCAGCTTGCCACAAGCAGTTGCTTAATATGTATTTCCTATAACTACTCTTTATTGCTCAAGAATACAGCAAAATAACAACTGTTGTCATACAAGTATGATGTTCAATTCAAACATGTTCTCTATGCAAGAAGTTCTCATGTATATACACACATACATACACACATACCTCATAACACACAATATGGACGTAAGTCTAAACCAGTTCATACAGACAGGTTTCAAAAAGACCTTTAGCCGTTAATCATCAAACAAAAGAGAAGCTTTGTGCAACACCTTACTAGAAGCTTCAAAAAGGCTACAATTACAAGGAAAAACCCCCAAATCATTATTTTTTTATTTTAAAAGAACTCAAAATAGCTGATCTTCAGGAGGACATTATTGTTTCTCTGGATGATAATGAGTGACAGTACAGAAAAAAACCCAACAAAACAACAGCACAAGTGTGGAGATGCAAGGTCTCTGCATGAGTTACATGCTTCTATTTGGACACGAATTTACACAAGTCACCTATGAACTCCAATTGCCAAAATTTTGCAAGCAGAGTAAGACCCTTTCCTCTATGTGCTTGCAAAAAACAAGAGAAAACAAGCAGAGTAACTGACATTGCACTGGCTCTATGGCCATTGGAAAGACATTTGCCACGAGCTGTGACTTCATAACACTCAAATCACTAAGTAAATATATCTCTTAAGAAGAAATGTCACCCAGAAGCCACATCAGTGTACAAAAAAAACTTCCACTCAAGAATGTCATGCAGTGAAGACTGTTCCTTGATTCTTAAGTTTTGTTTGGCCTTGACAATGCTTCTCCTCTGGTGTCCCACTGCTCAAATGAGTTCATTAGCTTCCTCAAAGATAGCCATTCCCTGTGTATAAGCCAATAAAAGGCTTATCAATAGCACAATTCAATTCTAATAATTTTCATCTTGCAGAAATACTTGCAAAGATCTCTTGAGAAAAAGTAGGGGCATGAGGGGAAATGGAATGACTCTGAGAAGACACCTTTCATGTAGGAAAGGACTACTGCATTTAATTTTATACAAGAAAAATACATTAATTAGCTATGTTACTCTAGATAGCACAATCTGCAAAGATACAGCTGAAAGCTGTATTTTATATGTCACTGAAAAAAGTTTTATTACAAACACTACAGTGGATGTATCTGTACAGGAAATAAATTGTTTTGCTTTCTTGTATTGCCCCATAAGTTCCACTTCGCTTTGCTGTACAGGCAGTGCTTGTTCGCAGCACAGCAATGATTCAAAGCCCCCATGGAGAGGCTGACAGAGCGTTAGCATGGAGTGAGGGCGGCCATGAGGAGTTCCATTTTGTACACAAAGTTACGCCCTTCCATTTTATTCCACTGCACTTCCTTGAACGGCCCTCGAAGATGGTTCCACTTGTTGTCCTGCAGTACATCACCCTTGGGGAGATCCTTGCACTGACTCCGTGGAAACTGAACCATAACTTTGCTGCCACTTTCTGGACCATTACGTACTGTGATGAACAGAGATTTTTATGAGCATTTTTACACTGTAGAGATTCCTCATATTAAATATCCTCCCTCATACATGTTATACATTACTCCCACTCAATTCCAAAGATGCTGAAAGCTAACAAGGGTAATTGCCTTTTTTTAATTTTCTCTTCCTCATCCCCCACTTCTCTATAGTTTTGTTGCTTTAGCGTTGCATGCTCTTGGTTAGAGCAAACCAGAGAAAAACACTTAACAAAAAACACCACACATACACCTTACAGATATATTTATTTCTTCCTAATGATGCCAGGAAGGACAAAGGGGTTTTTGCCAATTCTTACCTTGGATGTATTGCCCACAATTTTTTTGAAAAACATGATCAAAAAGATATTGTTTCTAGTGGATTTATCTCAAATGGACAGGAATTAAGTCAGTCAGGATAGTTGTTGCTTTTAATCACAAAATTCTGCAAGATTCATGGAGGGATGGTGGTGTTCTATTGGCTTAGATAGGTATTTTGTGTTTTGATGTTGGGGGGGGTGGTGGTGATTGTTTGTTTTTTAAATAAGCAGTTAGGGCAATAACACTTAGCTTTCCCCTCACCTACCAAGCTAGACTTTTGTAAAAGAGATGACTATGAGGCTGATTGAACATAATTTCTCCCTCATCAATCGCTGACTATTCACCCCCCCCCTTCTTAGTATGTTTGGAAACTGCTTCTGGAACTGTTTTTTTGCCCCATCTTTCCAGCAATTGCAATGAGGCTGTCGGGACTGTAGTTCCCCAATTGTCCTTGAATATAGGATGTGACATCTGCCTTCTTCCAGTCCTCAGGAACCCTTCCTGATCACCACAGCCTTTCAAATACAATCAAGAGTGGTCTTACAATGATATCAATCAGCTCCTTCAGCATTCGTGGCTACAGCCCACCTGGTCCTGTGAACTTGTGTACGTCTCGTTTATTCAAAAGTTCTCTAACTTGATCCTCCTCTACTGAGGATAAGTCTTCTTTGCTCCAAAATTTCCATGGGTCTCAAAGACCTGGGATTCCTGAAGGCCAGTCTTAAGACGAAAGCAAATAAGGCATCAAGTACCTTGGCCTTCTCCATGTACTCTGCTGCCAGGTCCTCTCCCCATTTAACAGCAGGCCCACATTTTCCCTGTTCCCCTCTTGCTGCCAACAAAGCTTTTGAAGCTCTTCTTGTTGCCCTGTACATCCCTCACCAGATTCAACTCCAGGTGGGCTTTACCTTTCCTATCCCCATTAATGCATGCTTGGACAGTCTATCTTTCTCCCAGGTTAACTGATCCTGCTTACAATCTCTTGCAGCTTCCTTTTTGTCATGAGTTTAGTCATGAGCTCCCTATTCATCAACACAGATCTTCTGTCACCTTTGCACAAATTCCTGCACACAGGAATGACAATTACTGAGCTTGAAAGAGGTGATACTTGAAAAAAAAAAAAAAAAAAAAGAAAAATAATCTACCAGCTCTCTTGGACCCCTCTTCTCTTCATCCCATAGTATTCTTCCAAGAAGATCCCTGAAGAGACCAAACTCTGATCTCATTCAGTCCAGAGCTGTGATCCTGTTTGCCTTGTTCCCTTCTCTCAGTATTTTGATGGTTTCTGTAATCTATTTTTTCTATGCTAATTCTAAGAAATATTTTCAAGCCTGTTTAAATTAAATCAGAATTGCATTAAGTGGCTTACTGGGCAAAGTATTGATTCAATTTAGGTGTCAATTTCATACATAAAAGTGGTAAGTCTCTAGGTTTTTATAGAATAATGTCAATTTATAGCAAAATACTCTAGAAACGATCTCAGAAAGACCTTAAAAGCTTGTAGAATTCATTTAAGAATTTTAAGATTTTTTTCATTCATTTGCAATAGAAAACACTACCTGAAATGGCATAGTCTCCATTTGGTGATGCTACAGTTATTGCTGATGCATTGCCAATACTCTCCACCGGCCCCAGACCAACATGATTACTGAAACTCAGCACGTGCCATCCCATAACTTTCGCAAGCTGCTGAACTGCATGTACTTGGTGCTGTGACATCTGAAAGATAACAAAAGGGTCATCTTCTGCTATTTGCACACCACAGAAAGACTTACTGGTTTTTACCAAGATTTTTTTCTTCTGCTGTACAGTAGTTATTTATAAAAGTGACTTTGTCTTGTAAGTTCTCTAGTTTGAGAGAAACTTTTATTTTCTTAACATATATGCTATGTAAGTGCTAGTAGAGCTTTGTGTTACTTGAATTTAGACTAGCTCCTCTGCAGACACAGAAGACCACTGTATTAAGCACCTATGCAGTTAGATTAATTTTTCATAGGTATATGGGCTTATGCATTTTATTTAAGTATTGCTTTCAATTTACAAAAAACTCATTTAGGTCTCAAGAACTAACTCAAGTGATACAAACAGGACTTTGAAATAAACCTTTATTTGAACGGAAATGAGACCTCTGCTGTAAGATATATAAAATCTGTGACAGTATATCATAACAAATTCAGGGGAAAAAAAAAAGGTTGAGGTTCTCAGATGCATGATTATCTGCATTAATGCTTAAGTGTAAGCACTGAGCTTTAAAAGCTTGTAAGTTTAAATGCTAATGTTTTTCTGTGTTAAGACTTGAACACTTGTAACAAAGAAGTATCTAGCACTGCTTAGCAGTTTTCAGTGAACCAACAAGTCTGAAAACAAAAAGAGATACCCTCAGCAGAATCTGTTTCAACTTGTTTTATGTTGTGGACTCTTGTATAACTGCAACAGGCCAACCACTGTTATTAAAGATCTGTATTTTGACTATTTATAATGCATAGCAGGGAGTCTGCCACTTCTGAATAGAACCAGCAGCTTGCTCTAAGCAATTAAGAAAACATAGTTCATTCAAGTATCAGCTGATTTAGTAATGGCAGATGCAAAGTGAACATTAACAAGACAATACTGAAATGACAGTAATTGTGGGTTCATTAAGATCTCTACTCTAGATAGGACTTGGTCACACTAAGGTTCATATATTGAATACCTTATTGTCTGCTATGACTCTCACTAACTTTTTCTGAAGTAAGCAAAAATCTCAGTGATCCTATAATGAGTAGCATGAAGAAATATATTTTAAGTGGGAGAGAAATAATATTATTGCTGACCTTAGTAAAAACTGGCATTTTAGTAACAGTTCCTAAAGTCACTATACAAACATAGAGAAAAATTCAGTCATTCACCTTTTATGTTCACTATCTTTAGTTGAAGTTTTCTGACATTGATAAAGGTGAGATTCTAATTTCCTCTGTTTCCCAAACACTACAAGAAAGGTAACAATAATATGAGAATACCTGAGATAAAAGGAAATCCTGTAGCTCTTGCTCTTGATGGGATAATGTAATAACTCTTCCATCTCTATGTACAACTCTGATCTGTTCAATTCCAATGTTCAGCTGTAGTTGAATGGATCTTTGAAAACAAGATGCATATTTATTCAGAATTAACTACAACACTTCAGAAAACAGGAAGGTAAGAACAGAGAATCCCTCCCATTCACTGACATGAACTCTAAGATGAGGATGGTGCAAAGTCTATGAAATACAACGGCAATTCCAAACATTTCAGTTTCATCACTCACCACAACAGCTCGCTCTGTACTGTGGGAAACATATTCTGTGCCATGTTCCCAGACCTGGACCACTGCTTGCTCAGGTCAAGGCACCTCCTGAGGTGCCTCACAGCTCCCTGCCTGCCACTGCACTCAAGTTTCCTTCCAGAGGTGCAAAGGAAAATGGTGTGTACTCAGGGCCTGTTCTATCCCACAGCCAGTACCTGGGCAGCATATGTACTCTGGAACTGAGACTGCAAATTGCACCAATGACCGCAGTCTGCTCCACACTGTGGACACAGGCAGAGAGAACAGCTCAAAATGGAAGAAACAACCTCATCATCCACTGTCAATGCATTAGTTAATTCACTGCCAGTCAGCATGCAGACGTTTCTGGAACATGAAATCTCTTTATTTTGATGACAATGTCCATAGCATGAATTACATGAGTTCCACATCTCAGTACCTATGCAACCAAGCTAGGGCTGTGCACCCACTAGCTCTCTATGACCAGAATGGAAGTTTAAAATGCAGCACATACAAAAATACTTTGGATAGAGATAACTGAATATAAAGTAAATCCCCCTTTAAATGGCCACTTTCAATTACTTGTTTGAAAGTAAACTGTGCTAGTTAATGACTTACTAATTTTCTTCATGAAAGGGTAAAGTGGGTGAAGAGTTTTCTTAGGGCAGCTGTTCCCCCAGCTCAAACACTCACACACAAATAACACAGACTTGTCTGTCTGAAGAGAATCTAAACCTGTAAAATACAACTTGAAAACACTCTGCCATTGCCGCATGCCTCTATAAGATAGATCATTTTCATACTTACTTGCATATCTGTTCATACCCTTGAGAAGTTATTAGAACTTTAACACTAGATTCATAAACATCATTTATATTGGACCAGTGGGCCTGAATCTGAGGATCCTCAATACGACTAGCCAGACTGTCAATGGTTCGAGCAGTTCTAGAAGATAAAAACATATTCCATGCACAATAATCTAGACAGTTTGTGCTGTTATCTTGTTTAAATGAAATGAATAGGCTTATTAGTTTGGGTTGGGTTTTTACGTGGCACACCAAAAAAAGAAAAAAAGGCAAATTTAACAGAACTTTGGTCCACATCGTTCTATTTCAGCAACATTCTGGCACTAATGAAGCACTCTTGTATACTCTGAATATTCCACATACATTCTGCAGCAGTATTAAAGTCTTATTACTCAGTATTGGCTACTGTACAGCAAAGAATACTAAAAAATATTTATGCAGTTTAAGAAAAATAGGGACAATTAGCAGAAACCCATGTCATAACTGTTACAGATCTCCAAGAAATCTTGATTTTATTTTTTTTTTTTACTAGCTGAGTGTTGTTTATTCATGTTTCATTATATGCTACTGGTTCTTAGTACTTAAAGACTATTTTAACAGTGAAGGAAATCTAGCTAGTTTTAAGAACACTGAAAAAAGATCAATTGTGTTCTACATAATGGTACATTTTATTGTTATTTTAACAAGAATAGCTTGTGACCTACCTGCGCCTCAAAAAGATATGTTTTGCTTGCTTTATTATCTTTTCCAGAAGTCCTTCGTTCGACTGTAAAGAACTGATATCATTTTTATCAAAAGCCTGGGGTCCTGCAAGTCTCATTCTCTTATGGCCAAAAGGCGCACTAGCTGGATGTGGCATCACTGTTGAACTCAGGGTTTGCTTGTGACACTGCAACAAACAACAGATGTTATAAACAGAAGTGGCTAAATAATATATCTGCAAGAAATAGTACATATACTACAATATGCTACTCCATATCAGGTTTAAATGTACACATTTTCAAAAGGTGCAACTTTTTACTTATAAATTTGACAGCACTTTAAAGCCAGCTTTACATTCATACTTTGCCCCCCATGTTCATGCAGGTCTTGCAAACCTTACCAAAAGTGATTTTTAAAAAAAAGATCCTAGCTAACAGAAATTTGGTAGGATGGCAGTAGCTCCTAATAAGTCTGCCCTGTATACATCTCTAGAAACAGACAGAATGGTCAAAGAAAAATAAAGGAAGCATTTTAGAGATAAAAATTGGAGATACAAAAAGATTTAGTAACCTGTTCAAAGTCAAGAAAGGAAATTCGCATCAGAGCGGGGCACTGGACAAAGCTTCATAAAACCTAGTTCAGTATTTTCAACACTGGACTATTCCCCACAACTGCATGATTTGCAGAGCCATGCTCTAAGGATGTGAACACTCTGGAATAGGGTTTCACAACTGCTTAGACATCTAAAATTGTGCTCCCTTCCTGAACAGACACAACTTCAATCTTTTACCACAGGTCCTTCTACTAGATTATATGAGAATCTAAAACACTGAAGCAGAGAAGTGGAACTCAAAATAAGTAAAGTTAGTATGGTAATTGATTGGTCTTTCTTCATGGGAGTATGGTCCGAACAGATGGTCACTTCAAGTACTTGACAAGCACTAATATACATTAAGACAAAAGGGAGACTGATGAGTTGTACTGCAAAAACCTTGCAAAGCTTTTCTGAAGTGAGCAGCCGGACCTTAGGTTAAGTAAAGAACTAGCGTTCCATGAAAACATTAACTGGAACTCCCTAACCACCTAAACACACTAAAACTGAACGGTAGGTTGCCTTACACAAATGGATGGAAAGTGACTGGCCTCTAGTGGTACTCTGTTGTTACAACAGTGCCACACACTATGCAGAAGACAACAGAAGTCCAAAAACTCTTCAGGACTTGACCATAAATGCATTACCTCTCTGATAAGTTGATGCAAATTATGTTCCAGAACATAAAGATGATCCTCTGGATTCTGTTTTTCAGAAGCAGACTTTTGTGATTTTTTGTCATTGGAAGAGTGACACAAAGAAATAGACAACTGCAAACCTGTACAGAGCAGATTAAAAAATAAAAATGAGGACACCAATAATTTTCAAGGAGGACACTAAGAATTGCTTTTCTTCACCTTTTATAGCCAGTAGTTTTACAACCAGTATTTGCCATATCAGAGAATCAAAGAGTGATGTTGCAGAGCACAGCACCAAAGGCAAGTAAGACCTGCTACTCAGTGAAGCATTGAAAGGCCAACTATTAACTCACTAGGCGCATTTCACACCAATTTCTATGACTCAATCCCCTACAGAAAAAAAAAAGTCCCTAGGACCCCATTCGTTCCCCAAAGAAGGAATGATTTACCATCATAAGCATAATCTTCCCTTGATATAATCAATTGTGTACCCCTTGTAAGAACAGAGGATTCACCAACGAACTCTGAGCCATCTTCATGCTGTTTAATTACCCTCACTGAAGCATATGAGCCTCTGTTCTTCTGAAGACCCATTAAATGAAGTCTTAAATTTCACCTGCATGCAATTCA
Organism: Athene cunicularia; assembly: GCF_003259725.1. Lineage (NCBI taxonomy): Eukaryota > Metazoa > Chordata > Aves > Strigiformes > Strigidae > Athene > Athene cunicularia. The sequence goes on along the minus strand of NW_020799091.1, from coordinate 10,261,672 downwards.
GGAGCAATGACTTATGCACAGCTCCAAACTGCAATGTGTCCATGCCGTTACAGTTGACAGCTTTAAGTGCTGCTGACAAAAACCATAGTAACAAAGAAAACCAATCCAAAATCCACACAATAAGAGACAAGAAAATCAGACACTAAAGTGCAAGAGTTGAATTCTTTTATAATTAGTAAGCAAAATTCAAATTCTGGGAAAATCTGTTTTTCAAAACCTCTGAAAAACAAAGAGACTACTTTTTTCTAAACAAACCTGAACACTAACAGAATCACATCAATCAGACTTCCAGTTCACGTTTAAGCAAATAATTATAGATGAAAAAGTCTTTAAAAGTTTCTTACCTGGGAAAGGCTGAGAGATTATCTGATTTTTCACAACAATGTGAGGAATTTGTGATTTAATTTGAACAGCTTCTCGTGACAGCTGGGCAAAAATTTCTTTACATAAAAGAACATTCTGTGCAGTCTCCAACTTTGTCTGCCAGTGTGGAGAACCTGAAAAATACAAATCAACATTTGCAGAAGCAAAGAGTAAAGAGAAGCTACCTTTTTGTTCAGACAAAGTACTGTGCAGTAGCTCTGAGTAACTACTAAGGTAGTCAGTATCTATCTTCTATACAAATTGAATATTATCTGAATTTTATCTCAAGATTAAACAAGCACTCTAGGATAACGCTAATGCATTTTACTTTGACTTTACATATATGTATACTGTGAACTGCAATCCCTTCTGGAACTGCCTGTTACATTCACAAGCCTTTTGTGAACTCTGCTTAAGAACCTCTGCTTCGTAAATTGCAATTTGCTATTCAATTATACTTCTAGTTTTATTCAATTCACTCTACAATGAACCACCAAAAAATGTTAAATTCATGTATGTGCTTTCACAAGATTTATAGGTCCAAAATCCTTGGAAGATCCTGGTCTGAGAAAGCCCACAAGCTCTACAGTGTACCCTGAGCGCCACATGAAACATCTACATAATACAGCATCCTGTATACGTTCAAGACAGCACAAGCATCTGTGTCAGAGACCACTGTGAAATGAAATTCTGCCATTCTTTATACTCCTAAAGGATGAGTTTTTCATCCCAAAGGTTTACAGCTTCACATATTGACATCAAATAAATCAATCTACTATCTGCCAGGCAAGCTCTTGGTAATTAAGGCACATACTGCCAGCACAGTTTCAGATCCAGAGGAAACTTACCAGCTCCAGAAACAAACGATGCATTCTGAGCACAGTTAAGAGTGAACAGTCATTCTGTTCAGTTGAACTAATTGAGATGTAATTGGCTGAAACACAATACCTTGGTTTGCTTTTGTTTATGTGCTCAAACTTTTAATGACTAACAAAAGGTGTTTCAGAATACTTAAAATACAAATGTAGTAATTTTGTTTCAGAAATTCAGTAAATGCATATGAAAAACTGAAGAATTATGCTTTGAAAGCATTGTATTTCCAAAGCCAAAGCAGCACCTAAACAGAAAAATTCAGTTTAAATATTCTTGTTCACTACTCTTTCAAGCTATATGCTAAATTTTTCAGGTAAACATCATATGAAAACCCATTTCTTGAGAACATGTTCAAAACCAATATATAGCTAACTATACCTGGTTTTGATTTCGGCATGGGTCTTTTAAAGAGGTTGACTGTCCCAAGGTCACCAATGTCTGGAGCTTGTTTCTGAATAGACACCTAGGCAAAAGAGAACACTGCTTGATGTTGTTCTTTGTCGCAAGCATACAGATACCAAAAAAAACCCCACACTGCATTATTAAAGTTTCTCTGGCAAACCTTGATATAGGCTGATCCCTCCAAATCACTTGGAATTTGAACATCCAAAGGACAGTAATCCTCAGGTATCTTTTTATCCAGGTCAATGTCAGTGTTCTTTATCACCTCAAATGTGCCATGATGAAGAAAAAGGGAGCCTAACAAAGGAAGGACAGAGACATACATACTATAGATAAAGCATCTTGTGCAAATAATGAAGCTCTTACCTCTGTTTTGGAGGAATAGGTATTTCTAAGTCTCCAAACCTCCACAGTTGTGCTTGTCTCAAATTTCTTAATGATTTATTAAAAAAACAAGTGAATTAGAAAGCTCATTTCAGCACAACAGCATCTCAGTCCTCTAGTGTGTGATGTGTAATGTTTTACAGTAACTTAGCAAGTAGTATTTAATGATAATGGGAGAAAACTAAGTGTTTCAACATGGTGTCAGAAAAAAAAAAAAAAAAAAAAAAAGGTATTTGGTTAAAACAAGACCAAAAGTTAAGTGTTCAAAATTTTCGAAGCATTCAAAATTTTCCAAGCAAGTAGCTTAAGATGCAGCACCCTTACTGACTTAAAGGAATGCTGTTGCTGTTTGGCTTGAAGTCTTAAAACTATGACAAAGGCAACTGTACAGTCATTCAGGTGGGATTGATGAAAGCAGATGCTTACATCTGTCCTAGCTGCATCCTTTTTACATCCAGGGCACGGCTCATCTAGTTTAGGTTAGATCATCTAAAAAGAGACATATCCTGGGTTACATCTACAGCTTCTTCATGCACACAAGATAAATAACCCTAAATTTGTCCTTCCCCTCCTTCACCATCGACAACAGGAGCCCAACATAACCAGTTCAGATGCCTGCTTTGTCATCTACATCTGAAGTTTTGTGAGATTCTGTATTCACTCTTTCACTCCATAATTTGCTCTAGAACTCTGGGCTGGTTACTCTCTTAGTGTAATATATGAAATAATCATATTCGCAGTACCATTTCTCACAAGGACTAATAGATATAATAAACCTATCTCTGATTACACTCTTTTAGTCTTTTTTTTTTTTTTTTTCTTTAGGTAGTCCTCCAAGAAGCAGGCAGTTAGACACGATCCTTATGAGTCCCTTCCAACTTGAGATATTCCATGATTTTTGCTCAGAGAAAAAGCATACTCCTCAATTTTCTTTTTAATGTTTTACAGACCAAATGTAGATAAAAGCCAAAGACTTACAAGGTCTACCTGTCAACTGATCAACTACACTGTAATGCAGAATTGTTTCTGTAAAGTGATCTTCACTAGAATCCTACACACTTAGTCTTTAAAAATCACTTTCTAGGACAAGGATGACACAATATTTTTCCCCGATAATAAAACAAGTCTCCTCCTTTTATAATCCTGTCTCATAACTACAATAAACTTTTATTAAATTATATTATTTATTATTAGTGATATTCCACCAGTTTTTACAGTTAAAAAAAGTCAAAAAATAAAAATGTCCACTCTTGAGAAAAACAAAAGACCCTACTGTTTACCTGCACTTCTGTAGCTCAGATCACCAAGAATTTTGTCTCCCACTTTTCTTAGCTTCCAGTGTTGTCTCAGTCTTAGCAGCTCAGAGTTGAAGTCTCTTTGTCGCTTATTTTCCTGGTTTTCTGCAACCGATTTGGATAATCTTTCTGCACCTTTCAGCAGGATTTGAGCTGCTCCAGCTAATGACTTCTTTTTTGAAATCAACTGTAAAAACTGAGGATTCTAGTAGCAAATAAAGAGAAAAAGCTATTTACACACTCTAAAAAAATATTAGTGGAAACAAACTGACAGTGACTGATAATTTGTTTTTACTGGATGTGCAATAATGTGATTAAAATAACTTTAACACCAGCATTATACAGCCACAAGTAGTATTTTAGCTTAGAGCTTCAGCAAAGGCCTTTGAAATCAGCATCACCTGGCACCTGACATTCTCAGCCTTACGCTGACCCATGAAGTACTGCACCAGCACATCACAAGGAACATTTTACTAAATCTTTATGTATCATACACGAAAAAACGCCGTGAAATAAAATCTTTAGTATCAAGCCATACAAACAACACAACTAGGTACAATATACCTGTTTTGGAGGAAGGGGATCCTGCACAACTGGATCTAGAGTCATGAACTTTTTATCCTTGACAATGCTAAGAACATCGTACAACACACACATCTCAGTCAAGGCACTTCTTAAGTTGTTTCTCACTGAATCCCAAGGCCAGAGGGATGGCTGAAACTTGACCAACCCTAGAAATAAAACCAAATAAGGGAAAACAAAGGTACGGTGTAAGGCTCATTCTAAAGCCACTGAGAGAACGTAGCGGCATGAAATACAACGCAATAGCGTTCTGGAGCTATCCTTTTCCACTCTACCACTGTAATTGCCAGGACACGGTCACGAATACCCTGACCTGATCCACGGCCAACCGCGGGACTCCACGGGGGACGCCAAGCCACACCCAAGCGCCTGCGGGGCTACAGGCCGGGCACCGCCACAGCTCGGCAGGCCTCCGTCAGCCGCGTCCCGCCCCGAGAGCTCATGCTGCGAGCCCAGCCGCAGGCCTACTGACAGGGAGCCGCGGGCCCGCCGCCCCTTAC
>NW_020799091.1:10177709-10257223 GCF_003259725.1 Athene cunicularia | reverse complement strand
GGGAGCGGCGCTGGGCGGCCGCGAGGTATTTCCGCGGGCGGTTTCCCGCTCCCTCTCCCGGCGCTGGCAAGCCCTGCCAGCGTTTACTTCTCAGGGGCTGCCACAGTTTTCTTCCACAGCGTTATTTCTGACCAGAAGCTGCTTTAATTCCTCATTCTAAACATAACTTCACATCTGGTTCCCCATCATCAACACAGGAAGCTCAATCAAATAGCAAGAAAAACACACCATTAATAACATTGCAATGAAATTAGTGATTGAATTCGGTCATAACCATTTCAATTACATATATGCCTGGAATTTCTCCCTTCAACAAAATTAAGAAGTCAGCACTTCACTGCTCTCATATTTAATTCTTCTCTGATAAATGTGCATAATTAAAAGCGTTATAAAAAAATCAGTATTTGCATTTTAGAAAGATTAAATTGCTACGCCTTCATCAGAGCCCACTTCTTTCAGTCTCTCCCGACCAGGTGCGTCTCCTGGGGCCTGTCGATGCGGAAGAGCAGCTCTGCGGGCAGGAGGTACCCCAGGTACTGCACGCTGTCCGGGCTGGTGTCCTGGTGGTAGTGCCCTCCTTCCCCGTGGTGGCTGAAGCAGTGGGTGTGCTCCACGCGCAGGTCAAAGCCCTGTCACCAGAGAAAGGCCCGTGAACACACACGTTCATGTGACATGAGGATAGTCTGTCCTTTATACTGCATTATTTCCACCGGCTCAGAGCCTGCTCCATCCATTAAGCAGTGAAAACTTGCAAGATGCTTGTGAAACTAGTAAGACAGACAAAGGGGAGCTGTACAAGGCTTTACCATAGGGCATCAAAGAGAATTTAGAGACCCCAACAGCCCACAACTTTCAGTGTCAATCTCCCAGAGATTATTTTTTCCCCTTTCTTTCTACTGGGATTAAATAAAGCAGTCACACCAGGGAACCCCTACTGGAAATCAGAAGCCCTTTGCACTGAACACCACAGACCCATGCGACAAAGGGACAATCTCTACTCCAATTCTGAGAGCCATCTTAGATTAAAATAGGAAGAATAGCAAATAAAATAAAAATCAGTTTATATACCATAGAATCACAGAATGGTTTGGGTTGGAAGGGACCTTAAAGATCATCCAGTTCCACCCCCCTGCCGTGGGCAGGGACACCTTCCACTAGCCCAGGTTGCCCAAAGCCCCGTCCAACCTTGAACACTGCCAGGGAGGGGGCAGCCACAGCTTCTCTGGGCAACCTGTGCCAGGGCCTTACCACCCTCACAGTGAAGAATTTCTTCTTTATGTCCAATCTAAATCTGCTGTTTTTCAGTTTAAAGCCCTTGTCCCTTCTTTTGCTGCTGGTCCTGGTAGAAAGTCTCTCTCCATCTTTCTTATAAGTGCCCTTTAAGTAGTGAAAGGCCACCGTAAGGTCTACCCAGCGCCTTCTCTTCTCCAGGCTGAACAACCCCAAACTCTCTCAGCCTTTCTTTCTAGGAGAGGTGTTCCAGCCCTGTGACTATTTTCATGGCCTCCCCTAGACCCGCTCTAACAAGTTCATGACTTTCTCAGAATCCCAAAGCTGCAAGCAGAACTCCAGGTGGGGTCTCTGGAGGGGGAGAACCACCTCCCTTGGCCTGCTGGCCATGCATCTTTTGATGGAGGTCAGAATATGATTGGTTTTCTGGGCTGCGAGCAGATACTGATGAATAATGCTATCTTCTACTGCTGTCTCTGAAGTGACGCTCAAACATTTCCAAAACCACAGGCTTAGCCCAGTTCTGTTGAGCTTGCAGTGGATAAAGATGGGAGCAACCCAGATACATCATGTTGCTGGTTGGTTCTGAATGAAACAGTTGTTGATGGCTGCTTTCAATGTACTCCTCAGTTGATTCTGGGAAGATGCCCACAGTTTAGCCTTAGGCCAAAGGCTGCCACATAATGACACAAAGTCACACCCTTGAACATTTCCAAGCCTACAGCATGTCTCATTTAACTTTGGAAAAATGTATTTTATATTACTTATGACTACATTGTTATTTATAAAATAGTTATTTTCATCTATGGCTTCCTGGTTACTTTCAAATAGTCTTCCTAATGATGAATATCTTAATGGCTTTTGAAACAAGACTGAGTTTTATCCTGAATTATTTGCTTTTGAATTTATTGCTGTGAAAGATACTAGATCATTTTCTAGCACGAGGCTTTGCAGCCTTCAGTTTTCATTGGCAATTATGAGATACATGCTTCATATATTTCGACACAGCATCAGCAGAGGCAGTTGTTATGAAAGTGAACTACATGAACACACAGCTGAACAAGCTTCCATGCTCTTGACATTTTTCCTGGCATGGCCAGCAGTGAATCCTGTGGGGTTTGTGATACACCCACTTCCACACTTGCAATTGGACTGGGACCATTAAATTCAATCCACTATGAACAGCCACTAGGTTTCAGAACAGATTGACCTAACCTCATTCAAATGAGTGACAGAAATGAGAAGCTTCTATTTCATTACACCACCTCTGGAAGAGTTTAACACAATATATACACACTCCTGTTCTTAAAAGAAAAATCACATCCAGGACAAAATTCATTACAAGTCTCAGTTTACACTTAGAAATGAGGAAGAGACTCACTGGATCTCTGGAAACTATTACAGGCTGACAAATCAGTGGGGCCTTCATTTCAAAGAATTTGAGCCAGTTATTCACATCCTCATCAGTATTCAGAGGGCAGGCAGAAAATTCTGGAGGCTACAGCAAAAGTAAAAACTCTATAAGCAAAAGGAAGACACTTCTATCAAGATACTTTTTCTCTAGCAACTTTCCTTCGCTTTTCTCCTCCCCACTAATCTGTTTACACTTGCCTAAAAGAAACTCACCAGTGCCCATTACTGTGTTTCTGTTAGAAATGGAAGTGACCAGGATATTGTTTCTCTCAATGCACAGTGAGGATTCTCCTCCTGGTACATTTTAGAAACTCAGTTATTTAATTAACTCATTTTACAATAGTTCTACACTCCTTTAGCTGCTCACGGATTTCAAAAGAAAATATGACAATATTAAGGCTGAGTAATACAATGTAACTAGTTTTGTAACATCAGCAACTTACTTCAATACACTGCTTATCCTAAGAGTTTATGCATATATTGAAAAATACAAAACAAAGTCAAGGCACTAAGATGTTACACCCCGATTTATATTTCTGTTTTCATAAAGATAAGAAAAGTTATATGAATTGAGAACAACTTACCATAACATGAATCTTTGCTTTCCCCCTCTGAATGATAAATGTACCACCCATCCCAACTGGCTTTTCTCCATAGTGTTTCTCTAAAGTTTGTCTCAGACAAGACACAAAGTTAAGTTCCCCAGTTCTTCCATTGGCTTTCACTTCAATGACCTGGAGAATAAAGTTAATTGTCACTGCAGTCTCCCACTGCAACAATCTGCAAAAGTCCATGAAAGTCGCTCTGAAAATCTCACAAGTTTATAACCCAAGATTACTTTTTGAAAATGTTAGTTTACCTACAAGTTCTGCTCCACTTGCATTCTTCCAGTACTTGACCAACAATCTTTCCTGACTTTCTGTGTCAGGAAAAAGCTCAGCTTTGCCTGTGAAGGATGCTGGGCAGCAAGTCATTTACTCATACATGAGTCAATGATATAAGCAACTCCTTTCTGTCGACTAGCTGGCTTTCACTCTGTTATAAAGAAACTCTTGAAAACAGAGAAGACTGCTCAGTTTCCATGCACTAGTCAGGTTGTTGACTGCTTCGCCAACACCTCTTTGTGCTAGATGTGCTGGGAAGAAGTATTTCTACAAAAAACTAGACAATTGCCAATCTGATTTACAGGGGTCAATTGTACAACCATTACTTTAAATCACTGCTAGTTTGGACTGGATTTGGATAGGTGATTTATGATGGAAAAGGTTTAATAAACTAATAACTCTCCGTCAAACTATGTCCGTCTCCACCAATTCTTCCCCTTGTTCACTGCCATCAGTTCCTTATATTTGGATATTTCTTTCATGGAATTACTACTTACTATTATCATAGAAAACTGACAGGAGAATGCTGAACCATGAGTTTCTGTACAGCCACAAAGCTCTACAAGCAAAGTCACCTTTGATCCAAGTACTTACCTTACCAGGTTGGCCCTCACTGGCATAAAGGTTGGCCAACAGCCCAAACTCACAGTCAGTATATTTACTGCTATACTTCTCAAGCAGGCACCCTTTATCTGCAGGATTTATCTGAGCAATGTAGCTCCCATTTACAGCAGGCTTTTTTTCACTCTTAGTTTGAACAATAGGGATAAGCTGAGAAAAATAACATGTAAGAATAAGTCAAGCAAGTCAGTAAGAATATGTAAGAGTCAGTCAAGTGAACAGAGCTCACATTAAATGCAATATAAGCTTTGGACCATGACCCCAAGAAATAATCCCCTTCGTCACACAGCTCTGCCTCTCAGGATGAGGCCTGTATTGCTAAGAAAAATGCACTAATACTGTTAATGTAATTGAAAACTCCAGAGACAGCTTTACTTTTTCTGGACAGTTAAATTTCATGTTTGTCAAGATGAATGCTAGTGTTAAAAAACAAAAGTAAAAAAAGAAGAAAAGAAGTCCAACCATTGAGATCTGAGGCCTCCATGCAAGTACTGGAATTCTCTGTAATACTTTCTCAGTGTACAGTAACAACCACTATTATAGTGGCACAAATATAATGCTGAGATGGACTATCTTATCTGCCAATAAATGCATCAAAAAGAGATGGCAAGACCAGAGGTTTACACTTGAAAAGGCTTTTGACTAACCAAAGCTTGCACAAGCAGTAGTTTTCATCTCACGCCTCTCCTGCAGGTGATCTGTATATGTATCTTTAAACTTTAAAATAGTAAAACAAAGCCCTCCAAGAGGGCAAAAGACAGTATTTCAAAGGCATTTACCAGTAACTTTGTCAAGCATTTCTGTATCTTGTCATTAAAACCTCTGGTCAGGTCTCTCTCAATCAGTTCCAAAAAATCATGTTTCTTCCACGCTTCAAAGCAATCACATGCTTCCTGAAGAATTACAAGTTAAAAATTAATCTTCAGTATCTCCAGTGTATGCAACTCACTGGCTGGCCCTCATCTGAATTCCTTCTAATACATTTTCTGTGCTTTTGGCATAAATGGTGTTTATTAAATGTTTTGTTGGAAAATGGAGATACCCAGCATGATACTGCTCTACTATTATAATACTTCCATGAATTCATTGAGAAACATCACACTCATTTACTGACCTCAGCATTTACTCCAAGAATATTAGATGAAGCAGCTCCAGCTCCAAGAATGAAAGCTCCAGGCAGCTCTATGTCCTTTGCAACTGTATTTAGATCATAAATCTGCAAAAGAGAAACAATCCTTTGATTTTGGTGTGGTGCTCTAATTTGGAATTGTCATTCCATTCACTGTAACCTCTGGATGCATTTAATTCACAACACCTTCATTAGTATTTTGTATAATTAGTTTGAACACAGTTTCTAAACACCACAACATTTGGTACTAACAAACTGGGTACATGTCCATTTGCTTTCTGAAAGATAGAGTCTGCCTGTATGTTCACCTGCCATTTTACCCAAACCCAGAATTATTTTTCTTATTGAAATTTATGTTTGTGTAAAATAAAAAATGGAAGGGAATATCATATAGAAACAGATGAGGTGAGGTGTCAGAAAGGAGACATAATATTCTTGGAAAAAGACAGTAATGTGAATCCAGTGTTGGCCTGAAAATACAAACACGGACAGTTTTTACACAGAAACGTGGCTGTGACTTGAAATCGCAGGCATGCAGCAAAACATATATAAACATGCAGACAAGCCCCTTCTTTAGTAGTTCCTTCCATGGCTCCTGTCACAGAGGGTATGTATCCAAAACTATCTTGTATTTGAGGGCAGGAGAAGATGAACCATCAACCACAATATTGCTATGCTGTGTAAGATTTCCTGACATATGCTACGTTTAACACAGAATCAATCTCATGAAACGCTGAAAAGTCTGGTTCACAACTGGAATCTTACAGTATCCATTAGTCCTTAGTTTTGTTTATATTTCAAGAAGATATTCCTTTTCTTTTGACAAATGTATTAAACCCCACAGCTGCAGGAAAAACTCACTTTTTCTTTTTGTACAACAGGTATGAGGTAAGGAACACCTCCCACATCTGCTATTCTAGGCTTTCCGCAGATTCCTGGAAGAATAACAGCCAGTCAGTTTGGTAATCTAATAATCTTGGTAATTTAACCTAATAATCTTAAATGAGCATGCACTCTAATCCACCAAAGAACTGGTTCCTCAAACTTCTAAAACCCTTTGAGAACACTGTTTCCCAAGCATGCTTAGATAAAGTGTTGCACTATTAAGAAGTCCAAGGACAGTAAGCCCTAAAATGATTCACAGTAGGATTTCATGCTAGGCAACCTGTTGTAAAATTAACATTCTCTAAGCACAAAAAAAATATTACAGTGAGCAACAACTGCCATTTGCCAGTTCTCCAGTAAGATGCTCTCACCACAGAGTGGATAGCCCCATTGGGATTCCAGTTGCAAAATTTCAGCAAAGCTGGATGCCCAAGTCTCAGGACAATTCATCCCACTTATTTGGACAGGTATTTTAAGAAAGGATGAATCACCTTCTGGAGGTGTTTCTTTCACTACGTTGATAACAGAGGGAACTCACATAAGTAGCACAGATGGCATTGTCTGTCTTCCGAACAGCTAATGTCAAAGAAGATCAGTCCCACTTAGACACTTTCACTTCTCCAATGTACATGAGCGGTAGAAATTTAAAAATGAATGGAAGGTTCAGACAGTGATTGGCATGGATCTGAAACACTTCTCTATCTGCAAGATAACTTAATTTCAAAACCTCTTCATTGCACTAAATAAAGCTTATTTCATAAGTCATTACTGCAATAATAGGTTAAGAAAAAAAATTATGACAAGTACTTGGTAATGACTTGTCCTTGTTCATACATCAACTAGGAAGCAAATCCAGAAACAAAATTTAGCTTTCCTCTCATGCATATTCTTTACCTGAAAAACAATTTAAGCTCTCCCAACATCTTTAGAAGATCAACACCAAGTAGGATCAGGTAGAAAGAACTGGAGAAGTCTTAGTGGAAGACAGGAATGCGAGGTTACCTTTAGCAGGAAAGTTGAAGGGTTCCTGAGTCAGATCAGGACAGTCTACAACAGAGACTTGAGTGTCGGCAAAGTTTTCTTTAAGCCCTTTCTGCAAAACTATAATAAAGAATAATGGCAATGTTATTGACAATGAAAGGAATGAAAAATTATCAAGAGTTTGACAAATTACTAACAATAATAAATATATCTGTTTAGGCTTTATTTTGGCAAGATCCATTAAAGGACTTACACCTACCCTAAGTAACTCCATGGCTTTAAATGTTACCGTTTCTAAGCACTTGTTTACTGATAATTTTTAGCTACCATATTAATTCATTTGAAGAATTTTTAAAAACCTTTAAATTGAAATACAGTAACTGACTGCTCCTAGTAGCACTAGGAACAGCACAATATGAAGTAACACAGATAAACCATATTCTTTTAGTGGCTTTGCTTCGCAAGAGCAGACAATTATGATCACAGCCAAATATCATGTAAGAGCAAAGGAGGAATTAAGTTTTAGCTGAAGTGACAATCAGTTCTTTAATATATTTAACTAGGCTGTTTGCAATAGCTTGATTATATTCTCAAACAGTGTCTGCTGTCTAGAAACTTCTGCTGTCACAGGATACTGCCTGTCATGTTTATGTTCATATGGAGATTTTCTGGCAAGTGACACTGTCAGTACAAGACTGGTAACGAATGGTTTAGATGATAATGAGCAGACCCAAATCTAAACTTTTGGATTTGCTCCGTATCAGTGTTTTTGGGCTCAGAACCTACAAAGTCACTCAAACAACAGGAAGGATTCTGATTTAGACAATTGCACTGTTTGGAAACAACTTCCAAACCTTGAGTGTAGGATTGCCTTCACATACACTGCTCCAAATACCATGTTAAAAGGTCCAAGTTCTTTCATGCCTGGGGGTCTGCTTTAGCAGATGTCTCAAACTAAGGAATAGAAAACTCAGTCTGTGATCTCAAATCAGGCAGTTCCTTATTTACTCAGAAGACTTTCCTGTGCCTTTGTTTCCTCCAGTCAGAATCTCAGCTGTACCTTACTTCTTTGGAGCAGATTTACCAAGCTGTTGACCACAGGGCCAGTAGTAAGTACCTGGCAGGTTTCTAAATACATCTCAGTACCTTCTGATAAGTGGAATAGGACAGTAAAATGGCATTCCTCAAATTATCCTCAAGAGCTGAACAGCAACAAAATTCACAGCTTACAGGAGGTCCTCAGGACAGACGGGGAAAAAAAAAAAGAAAATTCTGCTTCCTGACACATCTTTTCTGATACTGTTTTAAGCTGCTCTACTTCAAGTACACACTGATCTTTGCTGAGCCCACAGATCTATAGCAGCCCTGTCCTACTGCCCCAGCCTGACAGCTACTGGGTGAGAAAAGCACTGAGAACCACTGCTGGGACCACACTTCTCAAAGCATGGAAATGTCAGACTGACGCAGATTTGGGAGAGTGGCAGACTGAACTTGAGGACCTCTCAAAGAAAAACAACCTTTAGTACATCTGCTGCGAGAGACAGACTGCCAGAAGGAATCATGTCTTCCTACTAGGACAAGGAAAGAAGCACATAAGGAGGTGGGTTGGACCAAATCACCTCCAGAGGTCCCTTCCAACCTCAACCATTCTGTTACTATGAGCACATTTCGTGAAGGCTTTGGAAAGAAACAAACTAAATGTTTCCTGTGACCTGATTCTAAGGCAATCACCAAAAGAGGAGCCAACTAGGTTCAAGCAAGAGGACCTGCCATGCTATACTGCATCTTCTCAGCTGTGTTTTGAGTAGTCTTGAAAGAGAAAGGGTAGAGGAAGACATATGATCCAATATGTGTAGTAAGTTTGGTCTGTAATTGTTGAACATTCACAACCCATGCACAAATCTGCAAATGCAGCCAACAGTTTTAAAGGGTTTGAGAGCCTGTGTGTGTGCTTAAATATAATTGGGGTTTGGGAGAGGAGTCATTGTTTGCTTTAAGGAAATAACAGCATATAGAACAACACAGCTTTTCTTTACAACTCAGTGTGCTAAAAGCAGGAACATTCTGCATGTGCTAGCTGTAGAAAGGTTTTGATAAGAGCCTTTAAGTTTGAAGAGTACGTTACAAGTTTGCAAAATTTACACGCTCTATGACTTACCCCCAGCAAGCTCCTCCAGACTTGGAACGTGAAAAGCAAACCTTTCGACTTTGGCCATTTCCTAATTGGTGCCAATTTCTTCAGAAATTACAATATATCACACAGTAGCAATGACTGATCTGTCAACAAGGATAATAGTTTAACAATTAAAACAGGCCATTTCAGTATGTTACTTATTGTTTAATTTCACTCAAGAATACATAGACAACAGTAGTATTGTAGTTCTGCCATAAAGGAAAGACTAGCAGCTTCAGTATTAGTGTTAGTTTTCTTCAGTGCTTTGGAAGATGTGTCTGTCAGCTCTAGAGCTAGCTCGGAGCATATGCTAGTCCTCAAGCTTACAACTGGGTGTAGGCAAAACACATCCAGTTCAAGGGACAGGTCTGGAGATTTATCTGTTCTCTATAAGCCTGGAGTCATAATTCATTTTTGAAAGAAAACTGAGGTTTTCTGAGCACATTAGCTGCCTCCTCCTGTTCTCCCTACCTTGTTTACTTTTCCAGCATTGGCTATGGTGGACTTTCAACTTCAGCTGTAACATGGTCCCCAATTGATTCTGGGCATGTGTTTCCCCTTCCAGAGGGGAACAGGCTAGCAGCAAAATAAAAAACAAACAACAGCAAGTTCTGCAGTATCAGGCTCTGTACCTGTACAGAAAGTTTTGTTTGAACATAAGTTTAAGAATCCCTTTACAAACGAACTATATTTCAGTCAGCCTTGCAACAGCAGTCAGCTACTAGGGCAAACCACTAGCTCAGGGCAGAAACAGCTGATTATACACTACCTACAAATAAGCCACAGCAATCATTAACTCCTTAGGCACATGTTTGCTGCACACAGCAGAAGAAAATGGGTCCCACTCATCCAGACTTCAAGCCTTGGAGGAAAAAGCCAAAAGCCTAAGTACAATCCCAGACCTGACAGAGCTTTTGTTATAAAGCCATTTATGTATACTTTTAGCTTCTATTTTTAAAAAATCCTAGCTTTTATGATTTTTGACCATCATAACTGTCCTTATACCATCAGCCTCTTGAGTCTGCATAAAGGGAAAAAAAACAGCAGAAAAACAAAGTAAAAAGAGTTGGGAGATCATAGCAGTCAGCTAATTGAAGTCTTTGAGTTTAAAATTCAGCCAACGCAAATTACTGCTGCAGCAAGCAGTAAAGAAAGGGAGAAAGACAGCTACCTGTGTATAGTAACTCTCTATTACTTGGTCTTATCCATCTCCACAGGTGATTCCCTCCCTCCTCTGGCTGTGGAAGAGAAAGTAACAGGCTGCATTTGGTGCCTCTGGTAGAAGCCTATTGTCAGATGGAACAATTCATACCCTGAGACTTTAAGTGTGCACCAAACACAAAAAAGGGAGTAATTAGAGAAAGATAGTGAGAAGATGGCTTTGGCAGCTTTGTTTTAGATGACCCTCATCCCCTCAAGAACTTATTGCCACTTCATGAAGGAGGCTTTGTCAGCACTCAAGACACCAGCTGAAAAAGTCCTGAAACACACTCAGAAGACAGGCTAAAACTACTGTTGTGCAAAAGGCAGAGGCAAGACTTGGACACAGTTAAAATAAGCAGGCTCAGCTAGAACACCTAACCATCACCTGCTGCTTAAAGGACAGGAGTCAGTTCCCCACAGTCAAGAAAGGAAAGACTGGGAAAAGCTTGATGTACCATAATAATCCAATTGCCAGACAGTAGTCCTTACCTGGAAGGACACAAAACAGAAGTAGATCTATGAGTCACCACATCAAGGACAGCATTCACAGAGGAGTTTGTGTGGTATGGGAGAGGGAGAACCTGGAAGGAGACAATAATTAAGATCCATCATGAAGGAGTGGAGTGACATGGAATTACTACAGAAGACTTTCAAAGAAAGAACACTAATACTAAAGGGATAAGATTATTAGATCTGTGATGGTGCAACAAGAATGGAGAGAACAAGCATCTAAAAAAAACTTTAAAAACATTTGAGTAATCAAGGGCCATGAGAACGTAGATGAAATGGGAACAATTATATTAATGAGGTGGGGGGAGTTCTCTAGTAACAAAACCTGAATTAAAACTAGCTTGGAGGGTAGAAGCCAAAAAGGAGCAGTTATACGCAGGGTAGAAATGAGTCAAGGCGAGAGAAGAAGAAATATCAGGGAAAAGTTGAAGGCGTGAATCAGTAAGAAAAGAGAAACGTGGCAATGGCACCAAGAAGAGCAAAACATCTACAGACGCATCTGCAGAGGTCGTGTTCCTCAGCTGGGGCGATGTAAGGAGATCCCGTAGTGGCAGAGGAAAGCTGCGGGACGGCAGAGACATCTGCCCGAGCGGCTGGGATGCGGGGAAGGGGCCGGGAGGAACAGCCGAGACTGGGCTCCTCCGGGAGAGCATCCAGGCAGGCAAAGGCAGCAAAGAGCGCGGGAGCGAAGAAGCACTAGAGCTGGCACCGCACTTGGCACGGCTGCGGGAGGAACTCAGGAATTACTCAGGCTGGAGCCGCCAGCTCGGGGGGAGATTCGGCGGCAGAAGGAAGGAGAGGCAGGAGAGCGGTAACGAGAGGCCGACCGGTGCAGTGAGCAGCTCCGCAGAGTCTCACGCCGAGCGGGGAGCACAGACCCTCCGGGCGAGGCGGGGAGCGGCTCCGCACACCCGAGCATGCAAAGGCGCTGGGGGACGGTCCCTGACCCCACACGCTGCCGCCGCTGCCGCCTGACCGCACGTACCAACCTTACCAGCCCTGGAAATAAAAAGAGAAATTTGACAGTTATTAGGCCTGTTGGGATATTGCAGACAGTGGATTGAAGGATTTAGTGAAAAGGTGACTTTTCTTTACGAAAAACTGATCACAGAAGTAGTAAAATGGTCTGTAGAAGATAAAGAAAAATTTAAACATCTAAAAGAAATATTAACCAGAACTCCAGTCCTGAATTTACCAGACTTGAACAAACCATTTCAATTGTTTGTAGACACTAGTAATCATACTGCTTTCTTTTAATAGTTTATATTCCACATGACATTCGAGGAGTGCTCCAACAAAAGGCAGAAAAGTGGTTAACAGACAATAGGCTACTAAAATACGAGGCAATCATGTTATTTTCACCTGAATTAGATTTAAAAACCAGAATGGCTCAGAACCCAGCACAATTTCTATATGGAGACTGGGAAGAAATGAAGGGAGAACACCATAATTGTATTGATATGGTAGAATTACAAACCAAAATAAGACCAGATTTAGAAGAAGAACTAGAGGAAGGGGATAAGTTATTTGTAGATGGATCCTCTCAGGTTATAGAAGGGAAAAGGAAATGAGGGTATGCAATCATAAATGGGAAAATGTGGAAAGTATTAGAATTGGGCCCACTAAGCACAAGTTGGTCTGCCCAGGCTTGTGAGCTATATGCTCTATTACAGGCATTAAGAAGACTAAAAGGTAAGCAAGGGACCATCTTTACCGACTCAAAATATGCTTTTGGAGTGGTACATACCTTTGGAAAAAATATGGGAAGGAGGTTTAATAAATAAACAAGAGGGCTAATACATGAAGAATTAATTGAACAAATACTACAAGCTATCAGGGAACCAAAAGCTATAGCTATAACCTATGTTAAAGGACATCAAAGGGGATTACAGTTTCAAATTAGAGGAAATAATTTGGCCAATGAAGAAGCAAAAGGGGCAGCACTCCTGACGATTTTTACTGTTGATAAATTTACAACAGAAGAAAAGGAGGAATCCGCTGAGAGCCCCAAAATATATCCTGAAACTGAAACCAAGGAATATGAAAGATTAGGGGTGAAATTGAAAAGAAATAAATGGGTACTTCCTGATGGACGCGAAATGTTGCCTAAGGGATTTGCTAGAAAAATAATACATAGATTACACCAACAGACTCATTGGGGTACAAGAGCATTAGTAGACCAGTTCTTAAAATTTTAGGGATTTTTGAAATAGCAAAACAAGAAACTCAAGGGTGTATGACCTGTCAGAGATAAATAAAAAACACATGAGGCAAACCCCCCAAGGAGGAAGACCGTTGGCCCATAGACCTTTTGAAAGGATACGGGTAGATTATACCGAACTACCCAAGGCAGGATGGTATAAATACCTGCTGGTTATAACAGACCAGCTTACCCATTGGGTAGAGGCCATGCCTACCACCAGGGCTAATCAAACCTTGAAACAACATTTGTCAAAATTAATGATTGAAACGAAGATGTCATGGATAAAGTGCTTGCCCTTGGCATTATTAAACATTAGGACTATGCCAAACTTGGTAACTGGGATTTCACCTTTTGAAATGTTGTATAGAATATCCTGTACTCACGAATTGCCCCTTGATCATCCCATAATTGATGATATTACGATTCAACAATATATTACAGTCTTGAATTGCAATCTGCAAGAATTTAGGGTTAAAGGATTAGTAGCACAAAATACCCCTCGAGTTCTTAATATATAAAATGCAACCAGGCGACTGGGTATTAATTAAAAGTTGGAAAGAAGATAGCTTATCCCCTCGATGGGAGGGACCATTTCTTGTTCTTCTAACTACAGAGACTGCGGTACGGACAGCTGAAAAGGGTTGGACTCACGCCACTTGAGTTAAAGGACCAGTGAAGCAGCCTTCAACGAAATGGACTGTGGTATCTAATCCAGGAAGTCTCCAAGTGACTACAAGGAAAGACCAGAAGACGACTGAATGATCCACTCTAGAAGGGAAGTAAGAAATAGTCTATACCAGTGCTCCAGATAGCCCCTGGGGACACTTTACAAAAAGTGTATTTTGCACCTTGGAGGAGAGAAAGGATACCTTACCAAACGGGGGGGCGGGGTTATATAAGTTAACGGGAATTCCACAGGTCCATCCTTTCTGTTGTGAAACAGAAACTGATATACCTGAACTGCCTGCAACAGAAGATCTATTGGAAATTCCATGCATAAAACATCCTACTTCTGGATGCTCATGTTGGGTTACTTGTCAGTGTTCAAATTGTAATAGAAAATGGTCTTGTATTTCATTTAAAAGGCAACGTTACTGTATGCAATGCTGAGATAATATAATAGTAGAGAACAGTTTGCTCAAGTAGAGATTTGTACTTTATTTTGTGGATGGGAGTTGGTGATACCTACAACTTGGGAAGTATATCAAGCAGATTGGCACAAAGTCTTAAGACAGTGTGCCACAAGATTTGCTTGGAAGTGGGCACAACAACAAAATAGGTGGAAATATCAACAAATTTAGATTTTGAAATTGATAGGTAATTATGAACCTAGAATAAAACTCAGAATAGACTGTGTGTCTTCAGGTAATTAGGTTTATGGCTGAAAAGAATAGCTCCTGAAGAATACCACTGCTTTCGAGAAGAATTCATACCTCGTTGCTCCAAGCAAAGGAGTAGACAAAGGAGACGGGTATAACGGTGGAGATAAAATCTGGATAAAATACATCCACTTCTAGTAGCCTACGACTGAACACAATGCACAGAAATATGAGTGGTATTCTAGTGTTGTTATACCTAATCTATATTAAAAGTGTAACAAATGATTGGATACACCAACCTTTCGAATGGATTTTAGCCCGCTTTGAGGATTCAACAGTAATTCAAAAAGTGATTACCTCCGGAGCTCCCATATTCAATGTCACAAATTGTGACTTACTGAGCCCTACTTTGGGGTCTCATTGTAACTTGGAACATCAGTGGAGCTGGGGGGCGACTAACCTAAAGGCCACTTATTGGTGTCCACGTTCAAATCCTGGAAGAAGTTATTGCAACTCACCAGGTTATTTTTATTGTGCCTATTGGGGTTGTGAAACTATAGCTACTGCTTGGGATGTATCAGAGAAGGACAAATATCTAAAAGTCGGGTGGAGTCCTGAACACTGTGAAACTCCAACCTATGACTATTCTGGGGGTGTACTCAACGCTGGAAACTGTAAAAATTTGACTCTGACAATACAGAAACCTGAAGAACCTGGGTGGATTGTAGGAAGAACTTGGGGCGTAATGCTGAGGGAACCTGGAACTGATAGGGGAGGATTAATCCTGATCCAGAAAAGACCTGTCCTACTGACACCTAAACCTGTAGGCCCGAATAAGGTAATATCAAATGAAATTGGCCAGAATAAGACAGTAGCAGATAAAATTGGAAGTAACATCATGAATACCCAGGAAAATATTACTCCTTTGAGACGCACAAGAAATACCCAAGAAAATATTACTGCTTTGAGACGCATAGAATCTAACCCCTTATGGGGATTGGTACAGACTGCATACCAAGCCCTTAACCATACCAATCCTAATGCTACTCTTGGCTGTTGGTTGTGTTATGATGCAAGACCACCTTTATATGAAGGGATAGGACTTAATGTTACATACAGCCTAAGTAATGAAGCTAGCCCAGAACAATGTAAATGGAATAAAAAGAAAATTGGGCTTACTATGCAACAAGTTAGAGGGCAAGGGACATGCATAGGAAAAGTGCCTAGAAACCAAAAGAATTTGTGTGGAAATAAGATACAACCATTAAACAAAGCTGGAAATAAATGGGCTATACCAAGAGAAGGGGGATGGTGGATTTGCTCAAATACAGGACTAACTCCCTGTTTGTCCCTAACTATGTTTAATGAGAACAAAGAATTTTGTATACAAATAACAGTCATGCCTCGGATTTTATATCATCCAAAAGAGACTGTCTTTAAATATTGGAATAATAATAACCTCAGGATAAGGAAAAGAGAACCACTCACTGACCTAACAGTTGCGACCCTCATAGGTCTAGGAACTTCAGGGGCAGCGACTGGAATTACTTCTCTAGTTCAACAACATAAAGGGTTACCATCCTTAAGGGCTGCAGTTGATGAAGATTTAGAAAGAATTGAAAAATCAGTATCATTATTAAAGTCCCTTACTTCCCTTTCGGAGGCTGTTTTGCAGAATAGAAGGGGGTTGGACTTACTGTTTTTACAGCAAGGAGGGCTCTGTGTAGCTCTAGGAGAAGAGTGCTGCTTTTATGCAGACCACTCTGGGGTGGTTCAGGAATCCATGACCAAGCTGCGTGAGGACATTATACAAAGAAAGAAGGAAATGGAAGCTTAACAAAACTGGTTTGAATCATGGTTTAATCAATTAGGGTGGATGACCACCCTAATAACAACCTTAATTGGACCCCTGATAATTTTGTTACTAAGTCTCACTTTTGGACCTTGTATCTTGAACAAATTAATTAACCTTGTTAAGAACAGGATTGAAACTGTCCAACTCATGATATTAAGGCAACAATATACTGACTTAACCCAACAAGAACACTGATTAGAGACTGAACTAGAAGATGCCACCTTTTTAGGGGCTGCTAAAGAAGCTATTTTTAAGCTTAACCAGCAAATTGAGGTATAAAAGAAAAAGGGGGGGACTGTAATAAACCATTGTAACTAGTTTGCTAAGTTAAGCAAGGCGGGTTCGTTATGCCTGAATGATTTGTGAATGTTAAACCATGATACCCTGCTGTCTGAAATATTATAAAAATAGAATATGGTACCCTTTGTGGATCTGAAATGATTTGTGATCACTATAACCTATATTATAACTAGATGGATAAAATACAAAGTGTGCTATTTGCTTGGAACAATGTAACCACTTCTTAGAAACCCCACCTAGAGCTGATATAACTGCTGCTTGAAAAAGCCCACCGAAAGATGGGATCATGAGGCTTTCAAAAGATCCAGTAGGAGAAACGCACGCCAAGAAACCAAGGCTTTGAGACTTTCAAAAGACTCAATAGGAGGAGGACACGTACCCCAGCAACTCGGATGACCCAATGGAAGAAGAGCAGGACAACTATCTGACAAAAGGGGATTGGTTAAGATGGTGGTACAGGAGTATAAAAGACACTGCTTTTTAGAACTTGGTGTGCGTATTGGCGGAGCGGAGGCTCACTACGCACCCAGCGCTGTTTTGCTTATTGCCTTTTTCTACTAATCTATAATAAATCAACATTTTTTTGTGGATCAGAATCTTGGTCGTTTAGAACACTCTCAAAAAAACACCTTCATGGTGAAGGGCAGGTTGGCCCCTGTGCTTATGTAAGTGTGTTAGGGTGAGTTTAAGGTCTAGTGTACTTCTAAGCCTGCATTTAATGCCATTTGGGAGTGAAATATTTTCATTTTGAAAGATGCAGTGCGGTAGGTTGCAAAAAGTTGTCTAAATGTAGACTGTAAAAATCACTGATGGATGGCTGCAGCACATTTATGTTATTTTTATCCTCTTTGTTGTGAAAATAACTTCAAGGTCACTGTAGCAGTATGGGTTAGAGCAGTCGAAATTAATATTGTGAGCAGTCCTGGCTGTTCAAGTTCTATGGCCATTTGTTCTGGCATGCTCTTCTTATTCTTTACTGCTAGTCTGTATACATCTATTGTATTTTCAAATTTCTCAATCTGCTGTTGCACACCTTTGTCTTCCTGTGCATCTTGAGTAAGTGGTACTCTGAAAACTGTTGTGCAGACAGTAGCAGGTTTCCTGAGGACATTAAATGAGTTCTGCTATAGTGTCTTCAGATTGTAAATTTTGTGTAACTACATTTGAAATAGTGGGTTGTGAGAGACTGAAATGTCCTATGACTGTGAAAGCTTACTTGTGTCTGTGCAAACCTCCAAGAGAAGCTGCTGCGGCCTGTGAACTGGTCTGGGGGATGCTGCCCAGAGAAGCGGGAGTGTATTGAAGGATGCAGTCTCCACTTATTGGCGGTTGCATTGTGCGGACTCTAGACACGCCTCAAAGGGGCAGACATGGACTTGAGATAGCCCCATCCTGGAGCGTTTTGTGACTGTTGTGTAGGCCAGACCCCATTCCTGCATTGTTAATGAACTGTTAAGAGGCAAACTTTTCTTCCCTTGAGGCAACAAAACCTGTTGGACCAGAGGAAAAAAAAACTCAAGGCGAGCAGATATGCTGGCTGGTACAATGAACTTAAAGGCAGCAGAAAATCTTGCTCTTGGCACATCTACCATCAAAGCCAGATCTGTGTGCATCCACCACCGAAGCACTGAAGGCTGAGGACCAATGGGACGCCACTGGATCCATGGTGGTGACTTTTCTTGCAGCCCTATCCCACATCCTTGCTTTATTTCTGCCTTTTCCTTCTATTCTGTACTATTGTTGGCCCTCTTCATTTTTTTAATAATAAAAACCTATTTTGGCTATGTGGCATTTGACCTTGTTTGTGTCTTAATCTTGCTCTTGGGATCGTATCAAAGCCTTCCCCAACATTGGATCAGGACATGGGTACGATGATACGGTTTTGTGAAACTATAAGTGTAGTGAAAAGATACAGATCTATAAGGCTAGTAAATAACAATTGAGCAGGTAAAATAACTCAAGGCTGTTACCTAGGAAGGAGTGGTTCCTCTGCTGCGTGTTTCAGTCCCTTTTGTGTAGACCAGGGCAGCTGAAGGGGTAGCTTGGGTTGTCTTGCAGATTCAATTGAAAACAGGTTTTTTGTGGCGCTAGTCCACATTTTGATTGATAACCAGCAAACAAAGGGTTGATGGATTGTTAGAGGAGGAGGCTTTAGGTATCATGTAGCTAGCAAAAGAACAGGGAATATGGTATTGCTAAGTGATTATTTATTTATAACTTAAAACTTTTAAGATGTTGGCTACATATACATGTGCTTGCTTAAAGAAAAACAATATTCTTAGTAGGCAGAGGGTTAAAATATTCAGATCTCACCTCTACAAGTTTCTGAACTATCTCATGCAGTTCTTAAGTTAGCCTTGATTTGAGCAAGAATTGGACCAAAAGAGCTGTAAAAATCCCTTCTGACTTAAATTATGCTATGAATATCTTGAGATAAGTGGCTGCAAAATAACTTTGAAGGTTAATACATTTCCTCATGGTTCAAAGGAAAATCTTGAGTTGAAGTTCTTATAAGTTGACCCTATTAGATGGGAGTGGTGGAAGTCTTGTTACCCGATTGACATAAAATATTCTTTAATTTTTTGAATTGTCATTGATTTTTTTAGGGCAAACTGGAACATGACTGATGCAGATGAATCCAAGGCTTCTGGCTCTGGTAATCTTGATGTAGCATCATCAACTGCTTCAGCTGAGGTTTTATTGGACAGCAGTGATTCAGAAATGTGAGTTTTTATCTCCAGAATTTTTCATGTGAAGAACCTGCTATCATAAAAGTACACATTCTTTTGAAACTAAATATTTTTTCGTCTTCATTGATCTCTTTGCTGCTAGTGGCAGTGAGCACCATCCTAAGTGCTCCAGTGCACCTTCAAAGCGAAAAAGGAGATCTCCATCTTCAAGGCAACAAGCTGAATCTGTTGCAGGAGCACATGACAATGAAAGCTCTTCAGATTCTTCTCTGGCCCCTCAAAGTCCAGTGAAATCATTGGAAGGTTCCGAGAAGAAGTCAAAACTCAATTTGAAAGCCATTTTTGCCTATCACTTCAGGGGAAAGAAGTTTAAGGCTGCTGCACACCGAAAATACAAGGGTGGGTCAGGGAAAAAGAAGAAGAAAAAAAAGTATGAGAGCACAGGGAGGCCTAGAGGGAGGCCACGACTGACAGCCTCACCTCAGGAGCGGAAGAGAAGGCTTAAAGACAGAGGTTTTCAGTTCCCTTTTGTTGAAAAATATTATGGAAAAAAACATCTTCCCTTAAAGAAGGTTCGTGAATATGAGGTGAGTCTTCTGTTTTGTGGGGTAAGAGTTCGTTTTTTTACTTGGTCTAAAAATAGTGAATTTAAATTGGCTGTGTTGTGCTTCTGCTTGATGTGCTACAGTAAAACAGTCAAACAGTTCTGTTAAACGGGACGCTTCATGTCCTCTGTTTAATATTGCTAAGACCAACAGAGCTAAAGTGAGGGTGTAAATATAATACTAAAATTCAGTTCATAATTTAAATGCTTCATAGTGGTATTTTTAAGATCTCACTGGATGTATTTTTTTTTCCTTTAGCGAGCAGCTATAAAGGGATTTTTAAATTACGTTCAACTGCTTAAATATGAAGACCATCTTAAAGAATCTTTAAAAGCCCTTCAGGCTAGTGAAGACTTAGAAAGAGAAGGCCTGATAGCACGGAAACACAAATACTTAGATGATGAAGGCTCCATTTCCCCTATTGAGGAGACAAAGTAAGTTCATCTTTATTTTTTTAGGTGGTATAAAACTTGCTTTTTTGTTCTGAACTAAATAATTTTGTGTGTATACAGGTAGGTGCATCACACCCACATTCCCCCACCCCTCCAAGCTCTTGGTCACCCCTGGCCTGTTTGCTGGCATGGGGAGAGCATCAATGCTGCAAATCCAAAACAGCACTATGCTGCTAATAAAGAAAGCAAACTCCATACCAGCCAGCTGCTACTCCAGTTGAGGAATTCAGGAGGGAGTACAGTTGCTTGTAGTAGCACATGATTATTGTTCCTACCCTGTCCTTTTAACCTAGATCAACATTGTATAATCTAAATGTGAATATCTGCTTATGAAAGCATTGTTTAGTTTGGGAACAAAATGCTCAGACACTTGGGATTCTGTGCTTCTGAATGTGACTTGTAGAATGAGATACTTCTAATCTGAAGACTGATCATTGTTTCAAGTAGTGATTTGTACTGTCTTATTAAAGTGATGTAGAAATGTTTTTTAAAAAAATTAAAATAAATCCTGAAACTAGTACTTGTGATTATCCCACATTAAGAAGGGGGGAGTGTTTTATGACAAAGACTAAAGGCTGGGTTTTTTCATTTCCTTTTTGCTTTATTAAACATTGAAGTATCATCTTGGGTCTTTATGGTCAAACAGTTACATGCAATAAAGGGATCAGTAAATTGGCAAGAAAATGTTTTAAATATACTCAGCGCTTTAAAACTAGAAAGCCTAAAGATAGTGTAAAGGTAGAGGTGCTTTTCAGCTACTGTTCTCTTCAGTAATCACTCACACTGCTAATTTATGTGAGTTGAAGTATTGGGGTGAGTCTGTAAAAGGAGTAACAATTAATTTGATCACTGACAAAAGGGCAGAAGAAACAAAGTTCTGTAGAATAAATGCAAGTTAGGTCACCTAGACACTATTCTTTATATGAAATGAGTAGTAGAAGACATTCTAGGTTTTAGAACCAGTCCTCTGTGCTGCTTACTGAAACCATAGTACTCAGATGGTTTTGTCTCTTTCTAGGGAGTCCTTTCTATCTTGAGAGAAACTTGTGGTTGATAGTGGAATGGAATTTCATACTTGTGTTTCATGGCAGTATGAAGATAATATTTCTCATTTATAATATCAGGATGAAAGCTGTGTACTCATGTTAGCTGAGGCCTGTCCTCTTAATCATTATATTCTGCTTGTTTTCTAACTTGCTTTCTAGCCTGTTTGCTGGTGTAATCCAAAATATCTTGATACTACTATTGATGTCTGCTACTAAATCTTTGTTCTGCTGTGAAGCACTGCTTCTGTCCTGCCAGTGTTGCTAGTTTTACTCTTCAAACTATCATTTGGGAACAAATCTTATGTAGAAGTATATTACACCTATAAGCCATAGCACTTCTATATATATATTAAGAGAAACTAGGGCTTGTGGTAGGAAAACAGTTTATGCATTTTAGGCTACTATAAAAGTACAGAGCTTGATGTGACTTTTTATATTTCAGTGATGATAACAGCTTGAATTCTGAATATCAAGATGTCAGAGTAGTGGTGAGTAAATACCCTTAACTTCAGAAGCTCTCTAACCTTCTTTCTGTTCTGAGATTAAAGAATTAGTATATCATGTTTGGAATACTTAATTCTTGATCTTAGATTCAGAGTTAATTGTGTGATACCTCTGAATCCTGATCTGTAATGCAGAAGGAAGCTGTTTTGAGAGTCCACACTCCCTCTTTGAAATAATGCTGTAATGTATAGGAATTCTGGAGTTCTCTGAAGAGTTCTTAACTTCTGCAAAGTTACTACCAAAATCTTAACCTTTGAATACTTTTCTATCTTCCATTTTCTTAGGAGAACAGCTCTTTCATTATAAGCAGCAAAATTCCCAAGAAGAAAAAATCAAAGCCAGAAACAAAACGTGCAAAATCAACTGAAGTGATTGAAACGGAGAACAGCTCTTCCATTATAAGCAGCAAAATTCCCAAGAAGAAAAAATCTAAGCCAGAAATGAAACATGCAACATCAACTGAAGTGATTGAAATGGAGAACAGCTCTTCCATTATAAGCAGCAAAATTCCCAAGAAGAAAAAATCTAAGCCAGAAACAAAATGTGCAAAATCAACTGAAGTGATTGAAACGGAGAACAGCTCTTCCATTATAAGCAGCAAAGTTCCTGAAAAGAAAAAATCTAAGCCAGAAACAAAATGTGCAAAATCAACTGAAGCTAAGCCAGAAACAAAACGTGCAAAATCAACTGAAGTGATTGAAACAGAGAACAGCTCTTCCATTACAAGCAGCAAAATTCCTGAGAAGAAAAAATCTAAGCCAGAAACAAAACGTGCAAAATCAACTGAAGTGATTGAAATGGAGAACAGCTCTTCCATTATAAGCAGCAAAATTCCCAAGAAGAAGAAATCTAAGCCAGAAATGAAACATGCAACATCAACTGAAGTGATGGAAACGGAGAACCGCTCTTCCATTATAAGCAACAAAATTACAGAGAAGAAAAAATCTAAGCCAGAAATGAAACGTGTAAAATCAGTGGAAGTGATGGAAACGGAGGAGAACAGCTCATTCATTCCCAGGAAGAAAAAATCAAAGCTAGAAACAAAATGTGCAAAATTGGCTTAAGCGATTGAAATGGAGAACAGCTCTTCCATTATAAGCAGCAAAATTCCCAGGAAGAAGTCAAAGCCAGAAGTGAAACATGCAAAATCAACTGAAGTTATTGAAATAGAGGAGGAGGAAGACTGCTGCTGAGAACTCTGGGCTTCTGCAAGGTTCACCTTGGTGAACAAAAAACTTAGAAATGAGGTGGCACTGGTCACTCATCAGACACCTTTGTCACCTACTTGGTTTAAACCGTTGGTCTGAAGTCAGTGTTGAGCTATCAACTGACCAACCTAGTCAGATTGTGTTTAAGGTGAGCATCTTGGGGTGGTGTCTGAGACCATTACAGAACAAGTATTGTGTGTCTTTTTGCTAGGCTTTTAAGTCTTCTGTGCTGTCCTGCATCAAGTGTATAATATCCTTGATTCAGTGGCAGATAATCTTGCTGAAATGCTAGCTTCTGCAACTTGCCTTCTGCTAACCAATGATCATAGAATGTATGTAATTAAAACGAGGAAAACAAGTTCTAGGTACTGCAACATAGCAGCAGCACAGTGAAATGCATGCATCTGCATACATACATACATATGTTCCAAGTTACGGAGGGCAGTTAGGGTGCCTTTCTTTCATAGCTGACTTTTTTGTGAGTGATACTTCAGAGATTATTTTCCTGTGTCTTAAGGAAATGTAGGTTATGTTTTGAAGTACTTTGAGAGCTAAGTGAGGGTTGAAGACAGAATCGAGGCTTTAATGCGCATCAAGTGCCAACAGTAAAAATGCAGAAGTAGTTAGTCAATTTAGACAAAGTTCTGTTGCAAAATATGGTTAATGCATTTGAAAGATGATAAAATCAGTTTGTTTGATGTTGTGTATTCCATGTGGAATAACTTTTCAGAGAACTAATTCTCTGCTCTTGAATGTAATGCAATAATCTGAAGTTAAATTGTCTTTAAAATAACTGTAGCAACATAGTGAATCTTGGATTAAAAGATACTTTTTCCCCTCTTGCCCTCCTCTGTCCAAAATGGGTTCTGAGGTGAACGTGAATGACTAAGCAGATAAAAGCTCTTTATAATAACAGTACTTATCAAGCATTGCCCCAATTGCAAATACCTTTCTCAAAAAGTGTTTTAGACAGTTGGAAACATGACTAGTGAATGGTTAGAAATGGTCTGAATATGGCTAACTCCTAGATGACAAGGCTGTCTTGGTAGCAGTAGAAATAAAAAAAAAAATTAAAACGTTTACTTGTGACTCAACAAGATTTAGAAACCAGAGGGTGGTCTGCCTCACTCACATACTCTAATAACCAAATCGCTGTCAGCAACAAACAAGCTGTTCAGCAGGTAAAAGTAGTCTGTGCCAAACGGAGATGTTGTCAGAAAAATACTTACTATCTACTGGCTTAATTTTTTTTCAAAATGTAGTTGACAGTATGAGATTTATAGTAGGTCCTCAGTATGAGAGCAGGTCAAGTTGCATTCCCTATATCCTTGAATTAATGTCCCCAATCTTTGTAAAGGAGGTTTGGGGTTTTTCAGTTGCAACTTGGTAGCTCTGAGGACTAAAACTGCAAAAATTACTCTCTTCAGTAGTTGAAGATTACATTTAATATTGGTCCAAAATTAATGGCTAAATGTAACTCTTTCAGGCATCTACCTGAGAAATTCTGTATGGCTTGAAAGACTCATCCTGGATCTAGGAGTGGGGTTCTTGCTTGGTAAGGCGTAGCGAGGTGGTATGTGGAGTCCTGCTCATTCTGCAGTTCGTGTGATGAATTTTTCTGTTCAACTGCTGAGTGACTCAGAAATGAACTAAATTTCAATTCTGATTAGAACTGGATAAACACACATGAAAATCAAGCTTATTACAATTGCTAAATTGATTGTGGAAACCTAGCTTTTGGCTTCAGGAATCTTCAGTTATTTGACCATATCTGATAGTTCTTATCACTTTTATTGCTTTTTTTCCTTGTAGTTTATGTTGCTTTTGGAAGATGAAACACTGCTTAGTTCTCTTGATGTGCAAGGTAAGCTGTTAGTTTGCAATTCCTATTTTATTAAGGTAGCTTTTTTGCTTTGCTTCACCTAACATTTTGGAGAAACAGTATTCCGTAGTTCACTGTGAATACATGAGTGTTTCATAGCTGTGCAACTTCAGTGTGAAGCTTCCAAAGTATTGAGTTAACTGCACCATCTCGTATCAGTCTGACCAAACTTGGAGCCTTTAGCCTCTGCCTGAATGAAGACTAAAACTTCCAAGTTCTTGAATACTTGTTAATAGGTTTTGTTGGAAGCTACTTTGTTTTACTTGGTGTTGAATGCTGCAGGGCAGCCTAATCTTACCTGATTGGATTGGTTTGGACACTACCTGGGACCATCTCAGCTGGAGATGCCAGAGAACTACTGTACACTTAAGTCTCCTGGTTGGTGCCCCACCCACGCTTTCTGTACCAGGGTGTATTGTACAACTGCAGCTTCTGATCACTTCCCTGTGGTAAAATTTCATCTTGATGCATGTCCCATGCAAAAACAGAGGGGACAGCAGAAAGAAGCCGCTGGTTTTGCACATAGCTCATTGCTAAAGCACCATACTGCAGTGTGTAACTGTACTGCAGGGTGTGACCTTACAAGTTCATGTGGCTTCAGGAGAGCCGAGGAAATAGCATGGAAGAAAACGCTGTGTAAAATGGGATAGGAAAACATCTTTAATGTGGGGAGCAATGAGCTAAATCTGGGCAAGTAATGAAACTTCACAGGAACATATTTGATAGGATTAGGGCATCGTTGCTGCAGTAAGGGTGCTGGACTAGAAAACATGAGTTCGATACAGCATAAATTGTTCTTATGTCAGCATATCTGATACTGAACCTCCTTGCTACAGTTATTAATTCTGAGTTTATAGCAGACTGACAGATAACTTGATTTTTATGTACTGCTAAATGCTGTTTGAAAAATAGTGAAAAATAAGACAAAAGTTGATGCAGTCAGTCTGTTCCAGCACGTGTTCAGTTTTTGTCTGTTACTGTAGACAAAAACCTGGAACCTAGTGCTTAGAAAAAACCCTTCTTTTGCAACCCACAGCTGATGAATATATTAGTTGTGTTACTTATATAAAGGGACAATATTTGCATGTATTCAAACAGCAGTTTGAACGCTGATGAATCTAGGGCATGAGTTTCATGTTTCCAATTTGCAGAAGTGTAGTTCAGTTATATTGATTTCTTTGCAGACTCTGCAGATGAACACACCACCTCTGCAGCAGTGAGCAGTTGTAACTTTTATGGTGTGATTGAATTCTTGCAGCTGTTTGCCCTTGTGATGTGCAAGATCTCTTACTTCGGTGGACTTCTGTGGAACATGTGAGTGAAAGCTGTAAGCTTTGTGTTTCTTCTGAGCTTCAGCATAAGACTAGTAGATTTCCTCAGACAAGTACTATTTCCACAGCAAATAATCAGACTAATTAGTGCACTGTATGGTATCTGCACCCAGCAGTGTCTTCCTGATGGGGAGTTCAAAAAGCAGTGCTACAGTATTTCAGCAGCTGGCATCGTTGGTTTTCGTGCAGATGTGCTGGTTAAACTTGGTATTCCTGTTGAAACAATTAGATTGAAAGTTTCTCATTGGGAAACTTGTCAAATACAACATTAAAGAACTGTTGAACTGTTATCAGATAAAAGTAGAGTTAAATCGATGACCTTATTCCAAAATATTTCTTCTTGAAGGCGCATTCCTCTGATGTCTGGAACACACTGGAAAGCCTCTACTTCAGAGTAAGTATTGAGGAAATAGTTTGTTTTTCCCTAGGTAAAGGTAGTTGGGTGAGGATATAAAAGTTCAAGTCTCTAGCTTTTTGGTTGCCTTTTTACATGGAAGCAATGTTTTATTTTGAAACACAGATCCAAGTACCAGATGGCAGCTAGTGACATGCTTCTTTTAAAGTTAACTGACTAGGCTTCCAACCAGAAACTATTCTGCAGACATGGTGAAGAGTTGTTATGCCTCGTTATTCAGCAAATAGACACAACTCACTTGTGTCTGAAATGAAAAACGTGGCTAGAAGAGTAACAGGTTGTGCTTTCCTCACTGTAAAGTTAATTGCAGTGGTGACAATGAGACCTGTAACAGGTTTACTTAGTGGGACAATTATACAACCATATTTCAAAATGCACCTACTGTAAAATCCCAAGGATTAGATTGGTTTGATGTTTTTGAATTCTGCATCCTGCCTGCTAATGGAAGTAGAATCAGCAGGTAGAGGAAGAATACATGTAGTGCTGCATTCTTGTAGATAATTTATTAGAGCGTATTTGTAAGCTGTCTTAAAATGGTGTCTCTTACATGTTTTCTTTACATCACCCTATCAGCTGACTTTTAGGTAACTCCCTTAGTTGTACCTTCTCTGCCATAGTCCTCTGATTGCTTAAATTGCAGGTAGATGTTGATAGTTGTGTGATAGACTGGGCTATCGCCCTGATTTGAAAAGCAATGCTTTGTTTTGGCATTAACATTCAGGCAGCATAACTGGAGTATTAGTCTGCCTGCTTCATAGTGAGTATTAGAGTTCCTAAATCCTAGTAAATTACTGAAGCAACTTGGAACTACTACTCAGATGCAACAATTTATTACTTTTCAGGAAATCCACATGAAGGTCAACTCTGAACTAGTATCTTGGTAAGTTACTGTAATTGTTTTAACCCTTGCCTGTTGTAGGTTAGCTGTCTTTCACTTAGTAAGCTGGCTATATTACTGTTTTTTCTTACTGAGAAGATGCAGTGTTGCTTTAGAAGACTGAAGGGCCTACCTTCCCCCAAACTTGAGAATGCTGTGAGAAACTTGTTGTGATGATTGGCAAAATGTTCAACTGCTCTGAAGAGAGTGAGTGAGACTAGCCTTTCTGAACAAATCTTACATGAGTGTCCTTTTCATGTCACTTCATTCTGAGCATCTGAGTATTGAAGACAGTGTTTTGTGTCGGAGAGCAAAGATCATGACTCTGTGACTTTCTCTTCAAATCAAATAGGATAATATTCAAACATTATGGTAGCTTTAAGTGCAATTCTAAACAGAGGCTGTCAGGAATGCCTGTAGGTGTTAGAACCACTGAAGTACCAAGTACTGCTCTAGGTTCTGCTGGTTTGTATGCACACACGTACAGTTTGTAACCTTATCTTGCCTTTTCAGGTGGCATGGAACTAGAGAAAATGAGAGAAGAAATGCAGGATGCCTTTTCACAGAAATCTGAAGCCTCTTAGGGTTAGTATGACATCTAAGCTCCACATATTCTTTAATGATTGAAGGGCTATGGTTTTCAGTGGTTGGAAGTCTATATCAAGTCAAACTTACTGACTTGTAGAGGGTTTCAGAGACTTATTTCAGCACCATGTTACTGTATTTAATGTAGCATTCACTCTGTTAAGAATTTATTTTAACTTTGATTTGTCCAAAGAGCACTCATACAAATTTCTCAGTCAAACAGGAGGTGATCAGCTTAACTGCTTAAACTGATAGTTTTGCTTCTGCAAATAAGTTAACACTTACCAGTAAATTAAAGGGAGGATTCTGTTAGAGCATAATTCAGTAGTTCATTTCCTTTGTTGTCTTCCTTTCAGGAGTTACTTCATCTTCCCCAAATGTTAGTGTGTCATTTACCTTCCTTACCCCAAATGTCTTGAAACAAGTAAAAAGACACTTGGTAGGATCTGTACGAGAGACATTTCCAGTCTGCTTCATTTTTATCTAGAGTGTTAATTTATAGCACTGAAAATGTTGAGGTCTATCCCGACAGGATCTCTTCTGTAGGTTTGTGTCGTTGGAAATGCCTCATAGAATAAATTTGTGGTTTCGCTTTACCCATTGAACTACCTGTTAGCTCTGTGGGATAAAACTGCAAGACAAATCTCTGCAGATGCAGCATCCTAGGAACTGTAATAATGCGTTATGTTCTCCTTTAGGTACTGACTTATGCTGTTGATACAAATGAAAAAATTTATTCAAAAGGAAAAGCTTGGTAAGAGTCAAAATATAGTGTGTTCTGGGACTTACAAGTATAACTAACATGTTGAATTACATGGGCTGGACTTACTCTTAAGCCAGGTTTTTGTGTAGGTACCTGATTTCTAACACTTTCTTGCGGTTTGAGTTTCCTAGATGGCGTGAAACAGTTTATTCCCCCTTTGATCACAAAGGGAGTGATTCTTATTTCTTGTCTCGGTGGCTGTGGCTCTAGGTAGGAAGAGACAGCACTGTAGTCTCCGAACTTGAAGTAACTCAATAAACATGCTGCATTTCTGTTGTGTGTCAAGAGATGCTTGGTAGTTTTATACTGAGCAGCAATATTTGGGTTATCTTTAAGTTTGGGTTTCAGAGTTCATTTCTAAGCAGCTTAGCCAGTTTACTACTAGTTAAAATTCCTGGCTTCTGTTCTATTAAATGCAGGGTTTAAAGTAAAACAAGCAAAATATTCTGGAAGAAGTATAACTCCTTCACAGTAGGATTATATAAAAACTTAAAAGAATTCTGGAGCTGCTCTTCCTGTTAGGTGAAATTTCTGGAGTCTGTTTTCCCTTTTAGCTGCGTGGCTGCTTTTGGGAGATGAAGATTACTTCTGTGTAGTTTATCGCTAGACACCAGCATACAAAAAGTTTGAATGTTAAAATGAGCCGTTGCAGATGAACTACATCTCTTGCACTGTGTGGTATCTGCACCCAGCAGCATTCTTCTGATGGGATGTTCAAAAAACAGTGCTACACGAGTTCAGCATTTGGCATCGTTGGTTTTCATTCTGTTGTGTCTGTTAAACCTGGTATTTTTGCTGATACAATCTTTGTCCTCTTCAAGGATTGAGTGTGCTTGCTTTCTATTTTCATGTTTCAGTGTGAGAACTAGATACTGGCCTCTGGAACTCAGCAAGTCCATTCAGTTTGTTTCCTTTTTTAAACAGGTGCTTTAGCAAAATCCACAGTTTAGTTACGCTAGGATGAGCGGTGGAACATAAGAGCCTGACAGGGAAGTGCTGAGTTACTTGTCAGTTCAGAAGGTTTCATGCACTTCATAGAAGTTTGTGTGTTAACATGGGGTGGTGAGGAGGACTGTAAACATGCTCAAGTGACTTGCAGCTGGAGTGTTGAAAAACACATCATAGAAATTGTTTTGGTTTTGTGTACTTCACTGGTAGAACATCAGTGTTTAGATAACATAGGCCTGTGATAAGGTCCCTAAGTCTATTGAACATGTTTGGGATACCTGCCCTGCTGTGGGGAAGATAAGAGCACAGTGGAAGACTATGCCTGTGAAAATCTCTGATACACAGGTGAAAGCAGCAGGTTCAAGATCTTCTCTTTTTGGCTAGCAAGGACTGAGCTCCGGTGCCTGTGTCCCTGCCTGTGTGCCTCTGCCCGGCTGCTGCTGTGGAGAACCCTGGGTCATGAGGTAACAAGAATAAATTTTGCCATTTCATCCATGGTTGTGTGGTAGTTCCTGTGTCCTGCCTGTCAGCTCACACACTTGGTATGACTCTGAAACATTGAAACTTCAGGGAACTGTTCTAAAAAAGTCTAGAAGTTAATCTGGTAGCAGAGACTGTTGGGCAGTGATCACCCCAGATTTTGGCAGTATCTGAACCAGGGTGCTGATCAGTCATTCTAGCGTGTGTATCTACTTCAAGTGGATGTCACAGTTGTGCAGCAAACTGTAGTACCGGTTTCTGAATTAGGCTGCTGTTGATTGTGAGGAATTCCTCTTGTACTTGGATCTTAGGCTTGTTGGCACATGCAACTTGGCTTACATATTGACAGGATTGATTGGTCCTTAACAAGAAAGGATAGGAAACTTGATTTAAGTCCCAGCGTTAAGGTGGTGGTAACAGCAGTGAGAGGAGAGCACCTGGTCATTACCAAGGCTGCTAGGATTTTGCTGTTTCTAGCGAGTTGTGGACATGACCAGAAAGCAAGGCCATCAGACTCTTGAATTGCCACATGATGTGGCACCAAGTCTGCTGGGAATAAAGCTTTAATGTAGGTCAGAGAGACAAGTGCTTCCCTTCTGCTCTTAGGGTGAGAGCAAGTTCTTGCGCAGAGGAGTGGGCATGGGGCTGTATGCTCAGGCAGCTCCAGCATTTCTGCAGAGGAACTGAAGTTCTGGTTAGAATCTTTGTAACTGGGTCTCTAGAAGCTGCTTATGAGGGCTGTGGTTGTGCACATAACAAACAAAAAGGGAGACAAAAGGCTGCTCCATGCAACTTACATCCATCTTCTTTGTTGCTAACTCTTCACTTGCACTAACCAAATCTGATTTTAACCCATGGTGTCCTCTACCAGGCCACTGCATGCCACCAGAAATGCCACCAGGCCACTGCATGCCACCAAAGCAAGCCTGAAGGTAAGAGTGCTCAGCAAAATTGCTGGTACTAAAAATTTAATTCAGGGTCACTTCAAAGAGAGTTTGCATGGCTGAAAAACCAGCAGCTCTTAACGCGGTGACCACATATTGAAATCCTCTGCAGGATGCCGTGGACACTTGGGTGTGTGCTATGGTCTATTTATGAGGAGATAACACCTTATGGAGTCATGCCTCTTGGAGTGATGTTTGTCAGTTGCTGTTGGGTTTCTTGAGATGCTGATGTAGGGAAGAGGCTGTTCAGTTTATTTGGAAACCAGCTGACTTCAGCATCTGAAGCTGCAGAACAGGTTGATACAGTTGTGGCATGAGCAGTCTTGTAACTTAACTGCTGCTTGTGTGTCCAGAGAAGGGCAGCAAAGCTGGTGCAGGGTCTGGAGCAGGGGAGACCTCATCATCCTCTACAACAACCTGAAAGGAGGTTGTAGCCAGGTGGGTGTCAGTCTCTTTTCCCAAGTAACAGGTGATAGGACAAGAGGAAACGGCCACAAGTTGTCAGGGTAGGTTTAGATTGGAGACTATGAAATGTTTTTTCACTGAAAGAGTTGTCAAGCATTGGGACAGGCTGCCCAGGGAAGTGGTTGAGTCACCATCCTTGGAGGTATTTAAGAGATGTAGATGTGGTGCTTGGGGACATGGTTTAGTGGTAGAATTGGCAGGTTAGTGGTTGGTATCATTCTGAAAGGTCTTTTCCAACCAAAATGAATCCATGCTTCCTTTTCCCTCAGCACTGATACATTCTTAAGAGTTGCATGGAAGTCTTAGAGTAGATAATCCTGGAACAACTAGGTAAGGGAGAAGTGCAGAGTGGGAATTATGACACTTTGGGAGCTGGCACTGGAAAATCATGCTTTTGCCCCTCAACATTTTAGTAAGGGGGGTAAGCATGTGCTCTGTACTACTGCATTTATACCAGCACCATGTCCTCAAATTAAATTGCTTCAAAGGAAGCCATGTTATGCTAAGGATGAGGAATGGCTTTGCTTTTCTAGAAGAACACTTCTCTAGAGTAAAAGTGCTAATAGATGCTTTTTCTTTCAGGTCCTGATGATGCTGCAAGTCTGCTGCAAAGACCAGGGCACAGCTTTTCTAACTAGAGACAGAACCCTCTCTAGAGAGTTTGTTGCAGTAATTCAGAATTAAACATTCAATTTCCCCTTACTGCTTTGTAAATTGAAATAGTTAGTGCCTGCTATTTGGAAACCAGTTCAGAAGCACAGGGACCCTTTCAGCTGTGATGTGCCTGTTTTGCCCTCCTGGGAGAGCAGCAAAGCTGCAGAAGACCTAACTCTGTGGAGTGGATCAGCTTGTAATTTGACTGGAAAAAGCTTTACCAACTGTTTTCCCTTACTTCTCTGTTACTCAACTCTACTGAAGCTCCACAGAGGTTTTTATTTAAATAAAACCAATGTCTGAAAGCTGTACCTGGGATTATTTTCTGTTGCTATACTGTGAGCAAACAAGGAAGGTAAGTCATGGCTTACTGGTAGCAAAGTGTGGGCTTGCCCTCTTCCCTTCTGACCATAAGAGTATTCAGAAGTCCAAGCCAGAGCAGCCCTTGTGAGCCCTGAGGGTAAAGGGGGGAGAACTGCCCCTACTGTACACCTCATCTTTCATTGCAACAAGCCTCCCCCTCACTTAACTCCATAGACCAACAAGCTCATTTTGGCTTTAAAACATTGCTTTAGCTACTGCACTATGGACTGAAAAAAAAATAAATCCATGAAAACAAGACTTAAGTTATAGTTAATAACTCATCAGAAATAGGCTAAGACTCTGCTTCATTTCAAATGAACAGGCTTAAGGAAATGTCCCTGCTCTCTTCCATGTGCTTATAAAAATTTATTCAACTTTTGCTATAAAGTTGGACTTTGTCCCAATGCTATAATTACTTAGCTCTGAAGTGCAGTTTAGGAAACTTGGATACAAGAACTACATTGAGAAGTAGTAACCATATGAGGGTTTTATTCTCTTCCTACCTTCAGGTGCTTTAAGGATATATACATTTTGAGTGCAGGAACCCACACTTCCTCATCTTAAATCACATAGTGCAAACAACAGATAAAAATTTCAACTTTACAGAAGAAAGCAGTGTCTTGCATCCTGAGGATTCAAGCCTTAAAAAAAAATTTATTTCAAAGTGGTTTATACATTTATATTACAAGAGTTGGTATTATCTTCCTTGAACACTGAAAAGTCTACTCAGTCAAACCCTGTTTAAAACTGCAGTTGATCTGCTGCTGCAGTGATTTTGGATACAATATTGAGGGTACTCCAGTACTCCACCAATTTTATACACTTAGTTTTCTGTCAGCTTAAAGCTGAGGATTCCTAAAGGCTCCACAACTGACTTAGTGAAGTCTGTGGTGTTCAGTGGTCTCTTCAATGGTACTAATACAGTAGTGTTCCTTGCTGCTTAAAGTCTTGTGCTAGTCACTGCTTCTCAAGTCTTCTTGGCTCGTAGTTTCTCCAGCATTTTCTGCAAATAAACCATGAGACTACAGTAGTGTAGCTTAAGTGACCACTAAAAATGAGCATAGTTAGGTGGGCATAACTGAGGTACTACTTGCATATAACCTGAGCATCAGTAACAGACAGTGCAAGTCTGGATCATGGGGCAGACTTGCTACTGCTTTAAGGAAGCATGCAGATTTCAGGGAAGAGGTGTGCTTATTTATATTTTAATTATGGAATTTGTATGACAATATAAGAGCAGCAGCAATTTGCTCCACCACAAAGTAGTTGAGGTGGTCAGTGCCAGAGGCAGGATTTGGGCCTGCAGTCCCAGCCTGTCAGGGTTATCAAGCATTTCCTTCCTTCAGTCATCTGAGGTGCAGGAGGGGAGAGGCAGTATGTATTAGTTCTCTTGTGCAACCCCCTATTCTAGAGCAATTGCAGGCAAACCCAGGCAGGATTCTTGCAACCTGAAGTTCAGGTGTGCTCAACCAGGCAGAATCTTAAGCTCCCTGGAGTAGCCAAAAAACCCCCTTAAATCTGCCTTATAATGCAGATTTGGTCAAGTTTGGACAAATAAAACCCCTGCCTTTCTTTTTGCCAAGTAGATTTTCTAGCAGCTGGGGTCAACCTTGAGTCACCAGAAAAATTCAGCCTGAGGCAGACACTTTTTGAAGAATATTGCAGCTCAGTCATACTGTTGACAAGGAAATTCTTAAGTGGGATATACCAATAGCATCACTGAAAATCCAGGCTCATTTGATGGTCTCAGTTTCAGCTGCACTCACACCACAGAACTGTCTGTCTCAGTCTGATTAGAAGCTCAGTGAAATCAGAACTAACCAGGCAGAAGAACACTGTAGCAGACTTACCTTTTGAAAATCTTTAGCCTTTTCTCTGTTTTTAGCATAAACTTCTTGCCTTGTTTTTTCTTCCTTTGCAATTTTTACTTCTGCAAGTTGATTATAAAGTCTGTCAAAACAGTAGGAAAAAAATTGTGTCTTGAAGAAAACTGGCCAAGCTGGAATAACTTAACAAGTTTAAAGGTTTATACTGTCTCAATTGCTAGGAATTAAGAAAGGAAATTTTTACTTGGCTCTCCAGTAATCTAGAATCACTACAAATTCTTCAGCTGCATGTAACAAACACCCCAGCCAGGAGCTGTACTGGCTGCATGTTACCAAGTGCCCACATCCAACTGTGAACTTTTTAATCCAAACTTGTCCCAGTTGTGTTCATACAATACCTTGAAGTACGCTGCTGCATTTCAGTTTCTCCAGACTTCTTGTCCTCTGGAGAAGACACTTTAACTTCTCCTACTTTCTTCAACTGATGGACAACTGTACCTTTTTCTCCTAAAAAGAAAGCCAAACATATCTTAAACTTGAATCTCTAGTCCAGCTAACTCAAAAGCATGAGAGATTTTCAAAGATTTTTAAGTGACATTACAAAAAAGAAATAAGCTAGCCAGAATGGACACAATGGAGATGTCTTGTATTAAAAATAAATCTTCAGTCTCACTCATTAGGCTGCAGCCTGTACTTTAAGCCAGCCATGCTTCTCAACAGCCAGCTTCCAACTCCCCCATTAACAGACCTTAGAGATGCATCAACTTCACTTAATAGGGTTGTTCTTTGATAAACAACTATTATTTCAGGACACTTTATGACTACAAAGGTGTGGGCAGATTGTAAAAATATGAAGAGGACCTGCAAGGGCATTTAAAACACTGAAGAGGCAGCCAGACAGCAGAAACAAAAGCTCCTCACATCCCTAAGAAAACAGAATATCCTAGCCCACAATAGCAAAGATGCAACAAATATGAAATCTATTCTTCGATACAAAACAGCAACTGAAAGGATACCAAATATTATGTCTTGTCTCCAGATAAACCTACCAGACTCTTTTTGCCTCTTTAACTTCTCAGACTTTCCTCTTTGAAACTGTCTTGCTTCTGGCTTTTCATTTTCTCTCTCCCTCTTTTTCATTTCTTCTATTCTCTTCAGAGATTTCTGGATGAAGTTGTTCTTCCTTTTTAAAAAAGATTCTTGCAAACTTCCGGGTGCAGGTGCAAACTCCAGCAGCATCACTGTGAAAGAAAATTCTAAGCCTGAACATTTCTCACTTTTAGCAATGAGCAGTATCACCTTTAGTAAGTCATACATTTCAACATATTTTTCCTGAAATGCTGAAGCTCAACGACTTTCGTAAATCAGATGACATTGTGAACGCTGAGTAATCTTGTAAAACAAGCAGCAATTCAGATCTATGGGATCTAATAACTAGCAGGTCTGTCAAGACAAATACTGTGATAAATACTGCATCAAAAGCATCTTGATGCCTCAAAACGTATCAAAGGACTGAGAAGTCCTTAACACAGTTAAGTTCTGTCAATTCTTGTCTTTCATGTTACTGCTGTTCATCTCGGACAAAAAATATTTCAGTATTTACCAATATTCCGCACTATCATCAGAACAGAAAAAAAAGACATTTTTGGTGACAGAGCTTGGGGACTAACAGGAAATAAAAAATAAGTGAGGGTGCATAAATTACATGACAAACAAACCACAGAACACCAGAAATTTTTTTCAAAATTAAGTAGTAACAGCACAAAAAAAATCCAGTGTCCTGCAGGTATTGTGAACTTTCATGAGAGATAGCTTGGCATAAGAAGAGAACAGTCAATCATTCCTTGTCAATAAGACATGTCTTAAACCTGGGTCCTACAAACCAAGCCTGAACAGCAAGATGCATCTGGCCAAGTAAGAGAAGCTGTATGTTTTCCAAAGAAGTATATTTTATTAATGATTTTAAAATTATAAATGAAGACTTTCTCTATCTCACCTTCACTATATTCAAGTTACACACACCTACCTGCAGTCCGATGTGATGGCAAGTGACTGTCATTGGGACTCTGGGCTGTGGAAGAACCGTCAGGCTTTAGGAACGCTGAATTATCTGCATCTGGAGCTAGTGGTAAAAATTCTTTCCCCTGTTTCAAAAGGAACCAGTGATTGGAAATACTTAAAATATACCATAAATTTGAGTGAAATGGTAGTGCTGTACCACTAGCATTAGACCCAATGCAAATAAGACATAGTCTTAATAGCAGATGCAAGAAAAACATCAGAAAAGAATCTCAGTAGTAAGTATTAAAAAGCTACTTTCTACAAATAAGTAATTTTGAAACTTTAAAACAATCCATTAAAGACTCCTTGCCCACCAGATTTCAACTGCTGCTTCTTAATACAGAGCTGCATAATTTCATCTCAACAGAGGTGATTTTCTTTCTTCCTGTTTGCTTTAGTTCTCCCCCATCATTCTCTTACTGCTGTGTCTCCTCCCGCCACCCCCAGCAGGAAGGTGACACTCACTGCAGCAGTACAGCTTCCAGCTGCCAATCTCAACCTTACCCACATTTCAATTACTTTATAAAAACCCATTCTTAAGCACTTTTAGGATCTTCTCTAGATGCCTTCTACAATTGAAACATGGTTTCATCTAATCTATTCATCTATCAGACACACATTACTTTTGTAATGTTGTACATTGATCCAGCACCCAAACTCTTCTCTCATTACAAACCAGTCCCTCTATAATTTATGGCCTTTACTTTATACAAGCAAACAGCAAAAAGCATCCCACAGGCAAATTAAGCATCACAGTATGATGAGCTGCTCATATTTTCCCCATAAACCTCAAACCGCTGCGTGGTCCTGTTGTAGCTCCATCCGCTAGGTAGGGATTTTTCCTTTCTTAGCTGTTTGTAGCTTTTGTTTTGTTCCACCCTCTCCTCAAGTCTTCTACTAATGGGACACAATTTAGTCTTGCAAACACTAGTAAGATGGTTCTGTTTCTCAGCAAAAGTCTTCCCAAACTCTATCTACACTGACATAAGGTAGTGATTTTAAGGAACAGCCCAAATTTAAGATCTATTAGATCTGTTTGGAAAGCATAACATCAAGCCAATATGAT
This sequence comes from Athene cunicularia, assembly GCF_003259725.1. Classification (NCBI taxonomy): domain Eukaryota; kingdom Metazoa; phylum Chordata; class Aves; order Strigiformes; family Strigidae; genus Athene; species Athene cunicularia. The sequence goes on along the minus strand of NW_020799091.1, from coordinate 10,219,352 downwards.
CTAAGCAATTACTAAGCTTGGATACCCTAACATTTTCTCATTTTGCAACAGTGGATTAATGATGCTACAGTGGGAACTCTCCGTAAGACAAAGTTAAAATTGGAATTACATTAGATAAAGACTCACCTCAGTAAAAGCATTAAATTCAGACTGATCCACACATGCTGGGCGATTGATTTTATCCTCCTTAATTTTCTCTTGGTTAGTATGTTCAATGTCTGATTCTGCAATGCTGATGTCATTTGAGCTTATCAAAGTGAGTTCAGGTTCTTCCATAATACCACGCCCTGACTCAGTCTCCTAGAAAATAAATTATACAAGACATCAGTATAAAAAATAAATCACTATTTTCAGCAATAGCAACAGCTGTTACCTTGTCAGAAAGAGGAGGCTCATTAAACATGTAGAAGAAAGAAAATCTGCTCCCAAGCAATAAATGAAATACAGAAAGAGCATTTTGTCTGAGGTTTTGATATATGTGAACCCTGGAACTTAAGTCCAATGCAAAGTTTATATACGAGGGTTAAAAAAACCAAATAACCCAAAGCGACCAAACAATAACAAAAGCTCCACCTCTCCTCCACTCAAGTTTAAATTACTTAGTTCTAGGGCTTTTTTAAAGCTACATCAAAACTATTTCCTTAGGTTCACTTATGATTTGGTTAAATTATTTATTTCCTTCAGGCTTCTAAATGGGGTTACTTCAGTTAGCTAAGTGTGCCATGTAGTACAGATTCATATGCTGTACCAACTGATGCTAGGAGATAGAGATGCAATAGAGACACTATAGTTCCTCCAACAATCATGGGAACTCCAGCTTATTTTAGCTACTGCTAATTATTTCAGTGCTATGATCTGCAAAACCTAGTAAGGCAGAAGTCCAGGAAACATCCAAGTCTTAAACCAGAATTGTAAAATCGACATTTGCCAAGCTTTCAGATATTAAAGGTCTAAAATAACTTCGTGCCACAACAAAAAAAAAAACAAACAGCAAAAGCGCCTGAACAAATTACTGCTTTTGGAAATCTGCTTTACTCACCCAGACTGGAATACAACAGGAGCTTCTGGGCAAAGACATAGAATGTTTTTCGTGTCTTCCCAGGGAAGACACATTCTGTTGTACAACAGCCTGTAAATGCATGTCTGAGTCTTCCAAGTTGGTTTCTCTGGGAACCCCTGAAGATTTCTGTACTTCTGGAAAGCTTTGATCTGGCTCCTTTACATTTGTATTGCATGGAGAATCCAGCTCCACTGCTTTATTTGCTTCATGTACATCAACTGATTTTTCAGGAAGCTTCACATACTTCTTATCAAATGCCTCCACAGGTAATTTTTCAGAAGACACAGTCTCTTCTAATAAGTGTTGAGGGAAAGTTTCATCCACTGTAACTGGTGTGGTATTTAGCTGATAAAATGATTTTTGCTCTTCCATTGGATTCAGACTTTCATTTCGCAGCTCTTCCATTGAACACTGGAGATCAATACATTCCATATTTCTTGCCAGTTCTTCATACTCTCTGGCAGATGAAATACAATTCTCATTGCCCCATTTATTAATTCCAGGGGTTTGTTCAAAAGATCTCCTTAACATAGTATTAAGGTCCACCAGCTGATCTGCATTCTGACAGTGATCGCTCAGAGTAGATTCTAATTGCAGTGGGTGAAAAGACTCTTCAGACCCTGTTTCAAAAATTATCAAGAGTCAAAATTCTAGCAAACACACACAACAGAATTTCAACTTTAAAAAGTCCCTCTGTAATAAGACTCCTCAGTAATGTATAGTAAGTCATCTCAAACAGGAAGAAATATTTTGCTTAAAATCTGCTTAAGTTTCTTCAAACATAATACCATTAACAGTACATAAAACGCTTTCTTCACTGTACACAAAACAGCTCCAAGAAACAGCACTTTTCGTTGCTTCTTAGAAAATGTTTAGGGACAGACTGTCATGGTCCTGACATAACTACTTCAAAAGTCAATGGATTTTACAATTTATACTCTCTAAATGGAAGTCCTTTGAATTCCTTTTGGGCCTCCAACAAAGTCTCTAAACAGGAAGAAAACAATTCAAAACACCATTACTTGGGCAGGAACTCTTTGAAGTAGAAGAAAACATCCAAATTGGAAAAATTATTGCTGTTCCTACAAGTTACAATATTGCACCCTAAATTATTTTTCCCTTAGGATCTACACACACACATACACACACACATATATCAAGAATTATTTTTTTTTCTCCCCAGAAGAGGCTAAGAAAAGAGAAAGATCAGGTATCAACATTTTAATTACTGAGGACGCATTTCAGCAGTACAGCATATGCCAAACAGAAAATAGGGTGGTGTTTGTTTTTTTTTCTTTTGGTTTTGGGTTTTTTTGTGTATTTTTTTAAAAGTATGTCTCTGACCCAAGTCTGATAAAATTGGTTATACACACTCCAGCATCATGCTATCAACAGGCTTTTTATACACATAGGAATATACCACATAAACCTTTGGGGTTTTTTAATTTTTTTTTTTTTTTTTTTTTTTTCCCCATTCTTTGACACCTACAAAATACTTAGTTTTACATGTACAAAGAATACTGCCTCCTGTTAATGGGGAAGGAGGAATTGCACTGCAACACCAGCCATAAAGAGTTTTCCATGATGGACTTATACATCAATCTAACCTTGAACTGACAACCCAAAATAATTTTTACTTGCTTAGCCTGTTGCTTATATTATTTTCCCCCCCTTTTAAAGCACAACAGTGATTGGTTTGGGATTATAAAAACACTTAAAGAGATAGGGAGATATTGCAGTTACATTTAAAGCACAAAGATTGTTTCCATAAGCAATTCAGAAATAGAAATTTTTGAAATTAGAAGGGAACTTTCTAAATCCTATTTGCTGTGACCACAGGTAGTCTCAAAATCTAAGCCTCATCTGGCATTTTTTATTACTTTTTTTAATATCAGCATCTGCCAGCTAAAAAGAAAGAGAAGTATAATAGACACAGAGTAGTTGATTGCAGCTTTAAACGTGAACAGTATGTGTTTGCATATATATATATATATATATACACACACACACACACACACACTTGTTTGGAAATAACAAAGATAATTGACTAGGAACATGTACATTATAAATACATCTATTACCTCAAATACTGTGCTTGTGTTTCCTGTTACTGGTCAGCTTTCTGTTGGAGTACCTTAAAACACTGAAACACCTGATTCTTGGCAAATAATAGCTTCAGAAGTATTTAGATTACTACTAGCTACATTTGGAATTTCAGATTGGTCCTTTTCTTTAGAATACATGAAATATCCAGTTAATTTGAATTAAACTGCAAAACATTAAAAAAACCACTTTTCCTGCTATGAGCTGCAGTTAACTTAATGCTCCTGTAGAATCATAAGACTTTTAATCTACTAATTACTACATTGAAATCTTAAAAGTTCCTTCCTTCCTCTCACTTTCCCCCCTTTATTTTGTAGATAGATGAAGCAATTCTATAATCAGACCAAATATTGGACTGTGCAGTTTATAATGACTACTGGTGACACTTAACAGTGGAAAAGGAAAATTCAATGGTTTCTTGAAGGACACAATGTATAAAAGCCAAATCAGTAAGACCAAAGAGATTCTAACACATATACCTCAATTTTAATCAATTTTTCAAACTTTCTTAATTTCCTCGAACTTAAACTGATGGATATGCATGAACAAATATTTGGAAAAGTACTTAAACTGACAGTTTCAGCCAGAGTTGATATCTATTCACTAAAATCATAATTATAGTTTAAGTAATAAGTAACATAATATCCATACAGTCACTTGAATATGCAGGTCTGCTTTTGTATTAAAATCACAACTGCTGAGGAAATGAAGAACTTCACAAAACTTAGGAGTTCTACTCATTTAAAGGTGGTGGAGAAGACAGTGTGTGAGAGCAGCAGCAGAGTTAAGACATTTCAGAGTAGGACTGATAGAAAAGTGAAGAGTTCCTTCCCGGTTTCAATACAGCCAACCCGCCTTAAGGGTTGGTATTTACATACTGGCAATAAGTTGATTTTTAAAGCATTGATCTAACTATACTGTACATACCTAGAGTAATATTTTCTTTAACATACTCTTCTGATACAATGTTGTTTGGCCCATGTGTTTCAAGACTAGAAGGCAAGCTGCTTCTTTGTATATTTAAACTGGAGTTTCCCACTTCTAGAAACATTGGCGTGTCTTGACTTTTTGTTGAAAGTTTTGAAGTCTTGTGTCAGAAAAAAAATAATCTTGATTAAAATTAATTTTTCCAGAAATATGAAGGATAAAAAAATTAAAGGTATTCTTTGATTTTTGGATCACATTTCTACTACAACCAGCAAAAAAAGCTTCCAGTTCTATGTATATCAAAACTGTGTTTCTTCTAAAGAGAAGACAGTATATGGATTATACATTAAAATCATACAGAAATCTTAAGCCAAAATATTTCCTCCATCAGTTTTTCTGTAGTACCTTGCTAAATTCTCTGTCTTGTGAAATTCTGTATTGAGAACAGGATGATGAAGTATCAGAGTCAAGTCCTGGTTCCAAAGGCTGAAAGAGCTGGTGATGGAAGTTTGGAAAATGTCTCTCCATTTCAGGGAAATCAAGTTCAGCTGCTAGAGCTATAAGACAAGAGGTTATTTTAAAAACAAAAACCCCCAAATCAACCCCTCTCAAAAAAACAACAGACATATCACACCTTGCTTCTACATGCAGTAAATAAAGCATATAGAATTCTGAAGGTATACAAACACAAGCTTGTTAATAGTGTTTACAACATCCAGGTCTCACTCTGATTCAAAATTCAATGCAAGTACAAAAAGTAGCAAGGAAGAGCTACACCAATGCTTTTCTTTTTTTTTCAATTAAAATCTTAAGTCCATAAACTCTCTGTTCAGCACTTGTGAGACTATACCAGAAGTAGTGTGGGCTTCCCAGTACAAAACACACAGTGACACAGTCACACAGTGACAGTGAAGTAAGTCCAACAAAGAGGCATAAGAATAATTAAAAGAAGGATGAAGTGCATTATGTTCAAAGAGAAGCCAAAAAACTGTATTTGCTCAATCTTAAGAAAAGGCTTGAGGGTGCGGAGGAAGGGGCACGAAAACCTATGCTGTCTACTGTATCCTAAGGTACAGTACAGAGAAGATACAGTCAGTCTTGAACATGCTTAGTGAAAGAAAAAGAGATAATGGGACACAAGATGAAACACAGGCATTTCTGGGTGGATACAATTTTTCAAAAAAAAAAAAAAAAAAAAAAAAAGGAAGTTGTTAAAATGTTGCCCAGCAGGGTACAGAATCTCTGTCCTTGGGAGATATTCCGAACTTGCCTGGACAAGGCCTTAAGCAATCTGGTCTAAATTGGCTCTGCTGTGAGCAGGAAGGAGAACTCAGATCACATAACTAGAAGTCCTTCCTGGTCTAGACTAAACTATAGTTCTATGATTCTAGGTTTTCAAACATTCCAGGAAGAAGTGATTCAATTTAAAATACTAGCATTATCCCCACGCTAGGTCATACAGATGTTCTTATTTTCACAAACAGTTAAGAACTCCAACCAGTCTGTTAATCAGAGTTTCATCAGCTATGTGACCCTATGTGAATAATAAGTATTATTGTCTCTACCTTCCTGAAGAGAAAGTTGTGCATTAACAAGTGATAAAATTGACACAGGTAAGGGTCTAAGCCATGGTAGGAGGAACCTGCACAGAACTAGACTATGATCAGAGATACCTGATCAGACTATCTTTTATTTTTCGCACTACACTACGCTATGTGGACAGGTACATAAAGCAAAACATGAAGAACACCAAAGCAAAAGCTCTCGCATGCAGAAACCTTACTGACTTTAAAATGTAAGCTAAATATAAATAATACAGATTAACACAGAACACTGAGTAAACTTCTCATTCTGTAAGTAGCTCAGCACAAGATGCTTTAAAATGGCAAATACCTCGGAAACATGTGCTGTCCTCAGAGTAAGAGTTCAAGTGTTCAGTACGTTTCCCCAAGGTCTGCTGTATCTGACTTCCTTTATAAAGGTACATCTCTCCTTCAGGCAACTGAGTTTCAGAGGCTCCAGACATATTCTCTTGCCTCTGCCACAAGGTAAAAGGCAGCGAGGAGTTCCAAGGGCAGCTTGCTGTTTCTCTCAAAATTCTACCTTCTGTACCATCAGAAGACAATCCTGAAATAATAAGCTAGATGTTCACAGTTTTGCATATAAACCACTTACAAAGTCATCTAAAAGACACTAATGTCCTGAAATATTCATATAGAGCTTTGTGCTTGTTTCTTTAATTGTCTCCTCTCAATGCTCCCACAAACCTTACCTCGGATTTCCACAAATTTAAGTTAGTAATATCTAATTAGGTAGTAGTCAGTCTAGTTTAGCACTTTTAGAGTATGCAGACTTAGGAAATACTGAAACAATAAAATTAAAAAAATGAATACTGTTATTTTATGCGAGCTAGTGTATTTTTAGCTCCTATCACATATAAATGTATCAATGCTATAATGGGATCTTGAGTATCTTTATGGCATTGAAGAGTAGTTTTATGCATGCTTAAATAGAAATTGCCTGCTACCAACAAAAGAAATCTGAGAAAATCAAGGAAACCAAAATCATGTTCCTAGTTAGAGCACCAACCCCTCTTTGTCTACATGCTTCCAGAAGAATTGCACAAAGATAGCAGAAAAGGTCATTAACCACCAAGTGTATAGTGAAGACACAGCTAGACTTGAAAAATACATTCATGTGGCTAAGTGACCAAAACCTTCAGTATTTTTCTTCCGCAACCGAGAAAAAAAAACAATAAAAAAAGCTACAAACAAATGATCTTCAAATTTGCTTTAGCTTTCTTCTATCAATAAAACACAGCTCTGTCACATAAATTATAAAGTTTATTACTCAAAATGACACCAGTTTAGAACATTAGGGTTAAAATGAACCATTGAAATCTAAGGCTGTAAAAAAACAGTAGCCTTCAAAAATTGGTTTATAAATGTGGAATAACTAATATATACATGTGGTTGCTTATGAGATCAGGTATGTGTCAGATTAACACAATATTAAGCTTTAAAGTAAATAAATCCACCTATCACTATCTAATCACTTTCAAACTCACTTCCTATGTTCACAAGTGATAATGTCAGTATATAGAGGAGCAATTATATATTTATTGAAAAGGAATTAATTTTAATTTCATGAAAAGCTAACTTAAAATCAAGAGGCAGACTGCAGACAAAAAGTTATATGAACATAAATTTCTCGGAAAACTATTAAAAGTCAGTATGGCATTCAAATGGCATTTTCACAAATAATAATTATTATGGTGACAAGTAGACATTGGAACAATTCTCTTAACAGCAAGACAATGATCATAGTTCTGTAACAAATTATGACAGACTGATTAGAGAACTTTTATCACTGTATCATCTGGGGATCAATTTTTTTAAGTTTTTTTAAGTTTTGTCACTTGAAAACTGCTAGTGTTACAGCTGCTTAATAAAACTCAACATAGCCTTTGCTAAAGCTGATGTGTTCTCATTAAACTCAACCCTAAGACATATCAATAATTCTTAAGTTCCACATTGACCTATACTGCTATGAAATAAAGAATACACAAATTTTCCTCTTACAAGAACAACAAAACTTAGCGCTTACCAGTGTCAACAGGGCTTACATCCAACATTTCACTAGTCAAAAAGCTTCCAGTAGAAATCGTTGAAGATAAGTCACAGGGTATTCCTTGCATGAAAGCCTTTGAACCTAAGTTTGTGGATACTGCTTTAGAAAGTACTTCCTAGGATGAAATAACATACCTATTACCACGTATTCAGATATCCATAATGAAAGCTTTAAAACCACACACTGTATTCTGAGCTCAGGTCAAGTGTAGAAGCCTTCATGTTTTGCACAGTCAGGCAGATAGAGATTCATCACTGCTCAGTACAAAACATTCACACCCAGACACATCACTCCCCAACAGCCCCCTCCCCTCAGCGCACACACACAGGCACACACACACAGAGTTAAAAAGCCTCTCAGAACTGCATAAAAATCATGACACCTGGAAGATTAATTTATCTTCTGGTGGTCAGATTTGGCTATTTCTCATCACAGACCCACTTCAGTAGAAATGTAGATCTCAGAGGAACATACAGACAATACATGACAAACATTAATTTCACAAAATTTTACAAGTATTTGCAATACTGAGCCTTTTGCATACAGGAGACTGACTTAAAATTTTAATTCTACAAACTAAAAATATACAAAATATCCTAAAATATTATCTTCCTTAATTTTGAGGTAAGCTCTACGAAGTCACAAAACACAGAATGAGGGTTCCTTTACTTCCTAATTTTGAAGAATTAGATGTGAACATTTCTTCCCAAACTCTGAAATAAAATGTGCACTAAGAAAACAAAAGACAAAACAAAAGACAAAACTTTAAGAAACCCTTCCCCTACATTTCTCATTATATACTACTTTATGTATTTAACATAAACACATAAAATGTATATTTAAAAGTAATTTTATAAACACACAATATACATAGCATTTTTCAAACAATGTTTTTATCTCCTGACAAAATGATGGGATCTTTGGGTAAGGGGAAAAGCAGGGGATATCACTGGTGTTGATCTTGGCAAGGCTTCTGACACTATCTCTCACAATATTCTCGTATTCTAGTTTAGATGTCAGAACCTGGATGGATGGACATGATGGTTAAAGAACAGGCTGGATAATAAGTCTCAGAAGACAGAGATTAAAGCGTTACACTCTACCTGGAGGTGGGAAACAAGTGGAGTACAAAAGTGTATCTGGGTAGTGTGCCCAGATGGCAAATACCATACTAGCTTGTATCAGAAATAGTGTGGCCAGCAGGACCAGGGCAGTGATCATCCCCCTGTACTCAGCACTGGTGAGGCCACACCTCGAATACCATGTTCAGTTTTGGAGACACTGAGGTACTGGAGCACATCCACAGAAAAGCCACAAAGCAGGGGAAGGGTCTGCAGCACAAGTCTTACAAGGAGTGGCTGAGGGAACTGGGGTTGTTTAGTCTGGAGAAAAAGGAAGGTCAAGGAAGACCTTACCACTCTCTACAACTACCTGAAAGGGGGTTGTAGCAATGTGGGTGTCAGTCTCTTCTCTCAAGTAAGAAGTGATAGGATGAGAGGAAGTGGCGTCAGTTTGCACCAGGGGAGGTTAGATTGGATATTAGGAAACATTTTGTCACCAAAAGGGTTGTCAAGCATTGGGACAGGCTGCCCAGGGAAATGGTTGAGTCACCATCCTTGGAGGTATTTAAAAGATGTGTAGATGCAGTGCTTGAGGACATGGTTTAGTGGTGGACTTGGCAGTGTTAGGTTAATGGTTAGACTTGATGATCTTAAAGGTCTTTTCCAACCCAAGTGATTCTGTGACAGGGCTCTGTCCTAGGACCTGTCCTCCTTAATACCTTTGGCAATGACCCAGGAGGCGACATCATACTTTCATAGTTTGCAGATAACTAAGTTGGGAGGACCATCCAATATATGAAACAGCAGAGTAGACATCCAAAAGGACTTTGTGAGGCTGGCCCTACAGAAATGTTATGAAACTCAGCAAGAAAAAAAATGCTAAATGCAGCATCTGGGAAGGAAGAACTCCATGGACCAGCCCAAGCTGTGGCCTTGCTGTGGAGCAGCACTGGGAAAAAAGGGCTGAGGAGGCTCAGCAGATAGCAAGCTGAATGTAAGCCCACGGTATACCCTGGCACCAGAGGGGCACAAACATTCGTGCAATATGAACAGGAATACAGCCAGTAGATCCACTGCAGTGATTACGTCCTTTACTTGGTGCTTATTATATGCTGCATCTAGAATACTGCACCCAGTCTTAGTTTTCTGTGAGACAGAGAGATTTCACCACGAAATAAAAAGTTATCTTATATGATTATTTTGATATGACTAACCGTATTATCAAGTCTGAATGATGGTCCAGAACATGTTGCAACTCCCTCTCCAACTTCAGCAGCAAGAACTGGTGAATCTTGAGCCACTTGAGAATCCTGGGACTGGGCTGAACACAAAAGTAAAATAAGTAATAAATAGGCAACTTTCAAGTTCATAGTTAGCAACTTTTTGAACACCAGATGGCAGTAATACTCTACTGCTGCTGTCCCCACTATGGGGCACTGATTTTGCCCATCCTTACCACTTTCTTCTCACCTACAACACACTTTCTGCTCAACTGTACCACCAATTTAATTGGCAACCAGTGGTTCTCCTTGACCAGCCTTCCTAAAATTTCCAACTAGCAGAGCATGCAGGAAGAGCTAGACATGCATGCTCTGGCTTTACAGAATGAAACATGGCTCTGCTAGTGTTAATTGGGGTGGGGGAACCTCCTGCCCTCTACCATTACAATAATTACAAAGAAAAGCAGATGTTTTAAGTAGATCAGAGAAATCAGAAACACTGGATTACTCAACTATAGCATGACTACTACCACGGAGTTGAATCACCTTTGCCACAATGCTCTTATACATGAAAAGAAGATCAGTATCTGTGCAAAAGCAGCACCAGAAAAACTGCAATTTCTGTATTCAGCACTGATAAGCACCTTTAAAGTCTGACAATTCCAAGGCTGTAAATTTATTACCAACAAACAACAACAACTCTAAAATAAGAATTCTTACTTCCAGTAATAATTTTCAAGAAAGAAGTACTAAATATCAAACTGAAATTAAGCAGTAGATCTGAAGTAGGTGTTTTCTCCCAATTTCTGCAAGGGCTGAAAGTGACACATTTCAAATCCCCAGCAATTGTAAGACTCTATACTTCAGCAGATCCCGTAACATTTTGTGAATCCTAACACTAGTTTGTACCTTGTGTAAGCTGAAATTTTTTCCTACTATACAAAAAAAGTGGGAGAGAGAGGTTTCCTTTGTGAGGCAACGCTAGTGAAGTATCTATACAATGTGATACTTAGGCATCTCAATAAATAAGAAACATTTTAAAACTCATTTCAGGGCTGGGACTGGGGTAAAAAGTCTAACATTTCCTATAGCTGCTATCATCCAGCAGTCTTCTAGGAGAAAGCAGAAGACATGAAAGGAAATACATCTAAAATATATTTATTGGGATTAAAAGAGAAGTTAACCTATTCTTAATTCATTTACTAATACATTAAATGCTAACTGACTGATCTCAAAATAAAGGGTAAAGAAATTCTCAAATGCCTTATTTTTCCCCACACATAAATTCTTCAGAAGCTTTTAGCAGGCTTGATCCTGATCATTGGTTACTGATCAAGATGTCATAAAACAGAGCCATCGGCAATAAGAGTTTGCAAATAATATGAAGAGTAGAAGAATAGTAAAGAAACGCAGTAGCACTGCAATAGTAAAAATTACCTCAACCTCCTGCAAAGTTGGGTATCTTAACACTGTTTCAATATAGATAAATTGAAGAGCACAGAACAGTGGTTTCTGATCCCTTTACTACAAGTATGTGACAAAGATCTTCGGGTTCACAGGAAACATAGCTTTTAAGGTTTGAGTAGAACAAGGTAGCAACAAGCTCCTTTGTTGAAGCAGTGTGACTTAGTCTAGATACACTACAGAAGTCTGCTCCTCCTCTTTGGAGCAGAATATAGGAGACAGAGGATACTGAAAATGAGCAAGGCGTTGAAGAAAATTCCTTGAATCATTAAGAAAACTGCAATCATATTTCTTGGTATTTAAGTATCTCCATAGGAGAAAAACCACAGTTTTTCTAAAGATTTCTAAACTCAAAGAACTTAATAACAAGAAGCAGTGGCTAGAAATATCTGTCAGACATTCAGAAGCTGGAAACAGACCATTTATTTTATAATTTGATAAAAAATTAAATGCTGGAACAAGCTACCAAAGAAATCTGATACCTTTACATTAAGATTAGGTATTTTTCTGAAATAAATTTTATTTTCTAAAGGATATCAGTGTGACAGGTAGTAATTCAGGATACCCGAGACAAGATTCAAGCATTTAATACCCTCTTGTATATAAAGTCTATGGAAAGCTATGCTACAACTGTTTAATTCCTATACTGAAATAACATGCATTGTTCTTGTGATATGAACAGTGGCAGTTTCACACTATAAAATTAATGAAAAATACAACATGCTCATATCTCATTACTTTATTACAGTTTAAAAATATTAATGTATTTCGTGACTGAAAGGAGGGAGGTTTATTCTTCTCTCTCTTCCCTCCAAAATAACAGTGTAAGGTTCTTGCTCCTCAAAGCTTCCTGACAGCAGCATGGGACTTTCATGTTTTAACCTCCTAGTCACCACACTGAGACAAAGAATTTGCATTTAAAAATTGAGGCTGTAATATCCTGAATGCGCTTTTTTTTTTTTTCCCCAACAGAAATTGCAGTAAAATAGCAGCATTTTATTTCAGGGTACAATTTGAAAGAGAAAAGACTGAACGACAAACCACTATGAAGACAATATAAAGAGAGGGATTAGTCCAAATCCAACCATGCAGACAAAAAAATTGTATTCCACGCTGGTTTGGCTAAATTAGTGATGGATAAGACAATCTTGTCACAATAATCAATTATGGACAAATATCTGGCACTACTAAAAGTAAACTGAAATCTTAGGTTAGCTTGGATCACACACACACACACACACACACAAAAAAAAAACCCAACACACTTGGAGTAGCTTCTCCGTAGGGAATAGCAATACAGGAAGATAATCATATCTGGAGCCCTGCTCAAGGGGACTGCTGAAGATGAATAACGAGAGAAAAGCCTGTTGATATGTAATGAAGAACTGTGAAATAGATGTATATATCAAATCTAGTCACTGTTTTCAGGCTGACTTCCTAAGGAAATGAGGTTTATGCCATCAGACTGTCTCACCTATAGGGTTACTCTGCAATTCCATATTAACCATTTGCATTCTATTAGCTCATTTTAAACAAATAGGATTGGGAAGAATTATTAAGTGTCCAAAGCTCCTAACTCATCTTGTCACACATCAGTGGCATGGTAAGAGAGACCAATCCGAATCTCAGCCTCACTGTCAGCATTTATTGCAACAACACTTTAATTGTCCTCTCTGGCTGACAACCAGCTGATCAGTTTGTGTAGCACCTGTAACTGAACACAGGGATTAATTTCTCCTAACTAGCAGCAGTCCTTAAGACCCATTTTATGTCTGCCTCCAAATTTGAGAGTTCAAGTAACTTTTCTTCTTGTAATACTTGGAAGAAAGAAATACAGCTAATTATAGAAATTTTTAAAGAATTGTTTGTTACCCAAGGACAAGTGTCACATCAAAGAAAACTCACCTCTCCTGATAAAGTATCCAACAAGATTTACCAAGTTTATATTTTTAAGAACCGGTAAAAACAATTACCTTTTTATCTTTAATGCTTTATTTTAAAAAAGCATGTGAGGAATGATTAATAGGGTTTGCACATATCTATTGGTTCTGTAATCACGAAAACAGTACAACTCATAAATTGTAAACCTTTACATTAATTGATCAAACAAGAAACACCAATAACACAACTTCAAAGCATATTATATCTTGAAAACATGGGAAAACTGAAAATGTGTTCTGGTTAGAATCAAGTAGCAAAAATAAATTTTAAAAAGCAATTAAAAAAATAATCAAAGCTACTATCATAAGTCACAACTTAAAATGCACCTTAAATTTCCCTTTCAGAAATTTTATATTTAACACAGACTGTAGATTTTCTTGCTGAAGATACTAGTTACCGGAAGTACCACAGAGTGCTTCACAGCCTTCAAATTACTGTTTCAAAGATACTGTTGACAGTTTGGGTAGTTGAACTGCTCTAGAGGACAATCCTCTTAAATACATTTTTTTTTTTTTTTTTTTTTTTTAATAAATACAGATGTTCACATGTTTTCTCATCCTCTCACATAAGCCACTGCACTGTACATATATAGTATCGACTTGCATAAAAGGACACTACACTATTTCATATTAATTTGGTAATAGCTGATCTAGCGATGCCTCTACAACTTACTCAGAAAAATATAAGCCTTTTCTTCAAATATGGTTAAAGAAGACAAAATTCTTTATTAATAATTTAAGGTTAAATGTAGGTATACTTCAAAAACAGTATTCTGAGAATTAAAGAAAGCAGTTGAAACAAAATGAGCTTATATGTACTTACTCAAAACAACTTCAATTCCTAGTAAAACCTCATTGAATTCAAAAGTGGGACTAAACACAAACTAAATGAAAAGTTATCTTAAGATTTGGGGCACACATTTCTAGCAAAACCAGGAGGTACATACTCCGCAGCTGTATTACTCATCAAGATGTACAGATAAGGTAGCAAAGTTGCTGGAAACTCCTTTGCAGCTCTAGTAAAAAAATCTTTAGATGGATACTGAAAACTTTACTGGACCATGAGATGCTCTCATCTTGTAATAAGCTTCAAAGCTGCTTTAGTCAATGTTTCACAAAGTTTGGATTAACAGCTCCCAGCAAGTCAGACATAGAATTTCTCAGTTATAGCAACAATAAACTGCATCTCCATCTGCAGAAAATTTTTAAAAGCAGCAAGTGCATTGTAATGAACTACTGGAGCCTTTGAGTTAACATTATCCCAAGACTGGAGAGACAAGCTAAATTTGTACAGGCAAGAAAAAAAATCAGAAATTGAAAACCTTGACATCTGCTTGTTACTCCAATCTCTTGAAAAACTTCTTAGTAGCCCACTTTCTTTGTTTACCTAAGACTAGTCACCTTTGTCCTTTTATAAGCCAGTCAGCCTACCCATAACATGCTTCTATGTTATTTTTTTACAATCTTGTAAAAAAAAATTATTTTGAACATTCAGAAACCACTTTATAACAAAAAACTTTAGTAACTAAACCAAGTTGGTTTAATTTATGGAAAGACTAACTTTGTCACATATGGACACAGTCTATCCTCAAAGGTGTGATCTCTAATAAAAGCTCTTCACAGATGAACAGATCAGAATTGAAGTAATCCTTACATTATTGCACTATTTTTATTTTTGTCATAACAGCTGATTCTTTCAAAGTTGTTTTGAGCTAAGGATAACACTCAGCCTTCTATTTTTTTTTTTTGGTCTTAACTGTATTTTTAGACAATTTCTTATATAAACTGATCTTTCAGTGTACATCTACATTAGCATGTTACCACTGCAGAGTTCTATTTGAGCATTAGCTTCCTTTGTGTCAATACAAGGAATCACCGGGTACTGAACCAAGCACACCACTGGGATGCTCAAAGCAGGTTCCCACCTCGTGGAGCTGCAAACCTCAACACCCACATTCTGGGTAGAAGGTGCCTCCCTCAGGAGGAAGACACACCTGTTGCTTCTACAGCAGTATGCTCCCTATGCATGCAAGGGATTCTGTTGGTAAGGGCAGGGCAATCAGGTAATAGAAAAGAAGTTTCTTTACAGCCAATTCTATGAGGTACAGAGGTACAGATACAAAGCACATGACTTGGATGAGAAACTGTTTACTAGCAATGAAGTTTACGGCAGTGTGGTCTTCTGTTACTAGAATGGTAATGGATCACCAAAAAAAAAGTCATTCTGAGACACATGCTTACTGAAACACCCTTTTTTACACTTGATGTTATAGAAGTATTTAACCAGCACTACATGTTCTTTAATAAGTCAGGTCACATGCTACAAAATAAATAGCAGTAAAATTAGCAGTGCTGAATGGTAGTCACATAATTCCTTGAAGGAAGAGGTCTTCCTCACCTGAATCATATGAATTTTCAGCAGTCATCAGCAGCACCTGCTGCAATAATCTACTTGACTGCTTACTTGGCCTTGGACTTCCATTAGAGATTTGTTCCTCATAGTTTGTTATGCTTGAAGGTAACCTGCCCTCTTCATGAAGAGCATGACTGTAACATTTCACATATGCAAACTTCCCAATGGTTGAAATGGGAGAAGATTCTCCATCAACAGAATCTGTTTTATATGAATTTAAAACATCTGTAATCAGTTTAGGTATAGAAATGCAGTGTTTTGCACTTAATGAAAAACATTAAGATGCACATCCAATTCTACAGAAATAACCTGCTGAATTTGTACAGTGCTCCATTTTAATAAAGTTAACCACATCAGCTCAGTAAAAACCTTTGCATTACACAGCCTATAGATTATACAGGTTGAAAGACTGTATAGGTCATAGACGTCTCAAAACCTAAATTTTAACTAAAATATTTCTTTTAAAAAATTTCAAATTAATTTTTCCACATAGCAAATCCACCAAAATTTTCAGTAATTTTTCCAGATCCAGAGGCAATATAAAACTTCTCTGCTCTGGCTTAAATACTTCTCCACAATCCACCCCACACAACAGCCCTTTTTGGCCACTCAATCCAATTTAAAAAAAAACAAAAAACCAAAAATCAAGTTCAACTTTTTACTACCTGTCATGACCAACAGCTAAGTAATAGAGGAATAAATCACCTGTGGATCATAATGGGATTACACAGCAAATGAATATTCCTACTCTAGAACTCCACTAGATAATATTTCAGAAAACTTTTTCGGTATGTATTTTGATTTTTAATTTTTTTTTTTAAATTAAGTTGTGTATATTCTCAAAAGCCAAGTGGTTTTGAGAATACAAATATATTCAAAACCTTCACCAACAAAACTCGGCATCTAATCAAGATACCAAATTGGTCCAACAAGAATTATTCTGCATATACTGACACTGACTAGCATTAATTACTTTTCTTTAATTAAAGTATGTCCCATATCAGCTGTTTCATTATTTTGCTCAAGATGAATGCCAGCCTGACAGGCCTGTAATTACTCAGATTGTTCTGTTTAGCACTTTTAAAAACACTGCGACAATATTGAAGTTTTTGTAAAATACGCATTAAATTTTAGCTATGAAGAGACTTTACAAAATAAAAAAAATAAAATATTTACATTTAGAAAATATCAGTTTCTTGTATCTGTCAATTAACATTCCTTCAAAGCATTACGTGCAGATTGTAACAAGCACACTTAAAAAAATAATTGCTTTGTGTAATTGCTCTCTGAAATTTTTACAAAGAATGTTTTGTAACTGAAAAAATTAACTAAAAAGATGGTCCAAAAACTTCTTTAGAAACTTGATACTACCTCCTTGTTTAAAAGATTTCACACACTTTCTTGGTATGCTCAAAAGCTAAAGCTTTAAACACTGTCCATCAATTCTGATGGTTCTCTTTACAATTTCTGTACAATTGTCTATAAACACTGACCCTGCCCAACAGAAAAATCAACAAAGAACTTAAGTCATGGAATTACAGTGAATTTTCTTTCCTTAGTGAAAGACACTTAGACAGACACTTACAGGATAAGATTTCTCAATTATAACTCACTTTGCTAGTATCTAAATTATAACTTTCAAAAAGGCAACAGTATCAGCTATTATTTCATAATCAATCATCTCAAAGACTCTTCAGAAAAGATTCATTTTCTCCAACCTCTATTTGTCAGGAACAGCAGCATTTATTATATATTTTATATCCATATATTTATTTATATATATATTTTTATATATTTTTCATATATATATATATAAAAATATATATATATATAAAAATATATTTTTTTTTAATGTATGTATTTTTTACCTGAAAAAGAAATGTTGCAACTCTTTGGTGTGTCTACCTCTGGTATAACACTAAGTTCATGTTGTTCCAAATCAAGCCCTAACTTGACTTTTGCCACAGGTGGTTTGGAAGATCTCCATTTCTGTTCTCTACATAGAGCTTTCTCAGACTGTTCTGTAAAACAAAGTTTTGCATATTGCAATAATATATACACACATACATCAAATTAACTTGGGGAGATGGTAGAGAACTCCATCTCAACTGAAAAATGAGAAAAATTATAATGAAAAATACTATGCAGCCTTACCGGTTTGCTCAGCTGAATCAATGCACCGTGAAATCATTTCACTTCTGTGAAATTTACTCCTGCCACAATTCTCTTGCTGGTAGTTTTCAAAGACTTGGAAAAAGTCAGTCTTAGGAATCTGGTCAGGCTTTTGTGCTTCTGTGATGTCTTCATTTGTGCAGATATGTCTCACCTTAAAAGGGGGAGGGAGGAAGCAACTGCATTTAAGATTATATTTATACATAATTATCAAACCAGCGTTTTCTTGTTTGTGTATTCCATGCAGGCCAACATTAAGCACTCTGGGAAAGTAGTTCAAGTATGCAAGATACCAGACAGACCTGCTTAGCTTACAAAAACATTTGGACATAAAGGTATTTTATGTAGCTCTACAAATCTAATGTGCTAAAATTATTTACATTTTCAAGGCCTTTGTTATACTATAGCAAAATACTCAGTAATTTTAACAGGACCAATTCCTGAAGAGTCTGTTTTTAGTTTTTCAACTCCTGAATACCGGGATTTTAGCTGCTTTGAGACTGCAAAAACAAGAGACCGGGATTCTAGGCGACAGTTACTTTTCTAAGATAGCTTCTGTTTTAAAAGAAAAAAAAAAGGGCAAAGGAGCTTCTTTAAAAACTCAAAAATAAACCTGGATTTTTCTTGTTACCCAGAAACAAGCAAAATTACAAGTCAAGAGTGCAGCTGCTAAACCAATTTCCTAATAGGTACAAAAAGACAAACTTTAAAAAATAATCTATTCAAAATGCTTATGATATCCTTTGAGGTACTGCTTAAATAGTTTTACTACAAGAGCTGTTTTACACATACAGCTGCATTTCTAGAGCTGAAGAAAACTATACCTGCAGATATTTTGGACAACATAACTGTTTCAATAGGCACTACATTCAGAGACCAAGCACAGAAGTTCATATTATTTCTGTTAGACTGAACAAAACAGCACTCTTGGGGCTTACAGAACACCACTACTGATAACAAATAACAAGTCCTAATTAAAACTTTCATTATGGTAAATCACCTAAAACTACCAACACTCCATGGGATACTTTGTCAATTGGCAGTATTCACTCTTAAGTTGATCACCTACTAGATGACTCACCATGTAAAGCATTCATAAAGCTTACCTTCTTATTCAGAAATTCTTTCAAAGCCTCTTGTTGTCTCTGAATCCGTTCCTTCAATTTATCTTGCTTCTGTAAAAGTAGTTGCTCTTGTATTTTCTGTCTAGAAAGAAGAGCTTCTCTTTGTGCATCTAACTGCTCTTGCAATTCTTTCAAATACTTTTGCTGAGCTTGGATGCTTTCTGATGAGGCCAACACTCTTTCCCTTAAATTCAGTATACCAGAATAATTTAACAAAGATGCATCTCCCGTTTTTGGTATCAAGAATTCCTCAATACCCTGAGCTTTAGATTCTTCATGAGATAAAGTCATGGGTTCAGAAAAATTGAGGGGCTGTTCAAGGCTTGTTTTGACGGTGCTCTCAGCAGATCCCTGCCGATACGCCACAGAATCAGTTGAGGCTGCCTGAACTATACAAGATTCCTTTGTTGCTGGTATGAGGACTGTCTTAAGTGGAAGCTCTTCTCCAGCTTCTCTCTCTATTTGATGATTAGACATCTTCTGAGATGACTCTCTGAAGTGCACCGTTTCTGAAGGCTCAGAGGAATCTTCTGCAGGCAAAACAAATCTAACGTGTTGTACATGTGCTTCTGGTCTCTTTCTTACAGCAGTGACATCTTCCATGGCTAACCCTGATGATAACTGGAATTGAGATGGTTCTCTGATGTGATGATTGGAGGCTTCCAACATTCCCACTTGTTCCTGTGAAGGACAGCCACACAGCAAACAAAACTCTCCATGCTTCCATTTCGATGCTTCTAAAAGCTGTACATGTCTGCCAGGACAAGTGTTATGCATTTGTTGTTCATGTTTCTGTGAAGATGGTTTCTCCAACAAATGTGGTGTTCCTGAAAACACAGGTAGCGACTGTGCATGCACTTGTGCATGAACTTGTTCAGATGACTGGTATTGTGTTGGTTGCACTTCTTGCCTCTGTAGAGGTGGTTCTGAGACAGGCTTTAAATGAAATGATTTTGTTTCCACAGAGCTCAGAGGTGTTGCAGAAGTAGACAAGTATCTTAGCTTCAGTTTATTCTGATACTCCTGTAGACGTTTTCTAGCTTCTTCAATGCTCTGTTTGTGCATCCTGAACAGAATGAAAACATCAGTCTTCAGCGTGACACAAAGATAAACATCGATTTCAATAATCAAACTAATTCAAATTATTTCAAACCAGGCAACTGAGTTCCATTTCACAAAGGAATTTACCTATTTTGCTGCAGAAGGCGTTGTTGATAATTACGAATCATATGTAAATGGATGTCTTCTCCAGGACTTCTGGTTTGTGATATGGTAGTATTTCCAGTCTAATCAAAATAAAAATTTAAGTGCACACATACAAATAACTCACAGAAAATTATTAAAGCAACAGCTTCAAGCTGCATGTATGTTGTCTCTCCTAAATTTACAGAAGCCACTCCATACCAAAGTTTGAAGTCTGTGAGATTTCGGCCTGAGGCAATGAAACTAAAGCAGTTTCTGGAACAGATGGCCTACAGCTACAGTCTCTCTTGGCAAGCCGAGCATACACCATCAAAGCTAATGGTGCTTACAGCAGCTTAGCTCAAAGAGGTAAACACCCAGTAGCAAACTCGGGAACAATGATCGAACTGACTGCAATTTCAAGGCAATCAGATTCTCAGAAGAGTACAGACTGTGCAAATGAACCAAGATTTTAAAAAAAGATTACTTTCCTTCAACATCCTCAATAAATTCCTCTCCTTTAAGTAGCTGAGATCTAGACAGACAAAAACAGAGGTAGGGGCTTTTGGTTTTTTAATGTCCAAGATTTTTTTTTCTTCTTGCAAAAGGATATGTGTACATGCATAATTATTATGACTCTAATCAGATTTTACTAATGGGTAAAGACATGCTGTCCCTGGGACTACACAAAGACAATACAATATTCAAAGTCCAGTGATATCATGTAAAATACAAGCTTCTACATTAGACAAAAGGAAGCTTTTACATGTACGAACTTCTGATCATAGCCTAAGAAATAAAAATTGACAGATTGCCTTGATTGATATAGTTTAAAATTGGCAAATGGTACTCTTGATTTTTATAATAAGGAAAATTGAAAAGCTACACGCAATTTTCTACAATTCTTCACCTCATGTTCCACTTTGTTCTGCTGGTCTGTAGAGGGAACACTGTGGCTTTGTACCAGCTGACCTTGTTCTTCCTCCTCTTTTTTTTTCTTAGCCTCCTCCAAACAAGTTTGCATTTGGATCTTCAGAAAATCAGCCTCCAAACGTGCTCGCTCTTCTTCAATTTGTTTAAGCAAGGCCAGCTGTTCCTGTTTCTGTTGCTCTATTTGCTCCTTCTATTGAGAAGAAAAATGAGGGTGAATCTCCAGAACTGAGTAACAAAGAAATCAAACACTGCTCTCACACACACACACACACACACACACACACACACACACACACACACACAACTTTGTTCCAACTTACAGCAGAAATTTTATTCCTTGTGACAGGCATTTCCAAACTGTAAGAGGCCTTTAAAAATAGTTCCAAAGTTAATAAGAATAATTTTGTTTTACCGGCTAGATATTTCTAATAGTCCCTGAATCCCTTTAATACTGCACTATTATCTGTTCTCAAATTAATAGAACAGATAAAATCAGAATCCAACCATTCAAGATACATTATCATTTTCCAGAGACTGCAAAATAAGTCATTTTCTTAAATTGAATTCAGAAATCTCCTTTGCATTTTACAGAGCTTTCCATCAAGAGTTCAACATATTTAAATGTTAATTCAAGCCTTACAAAGCTTCTGAAATGGCTAATGTATAACCACTTTAAGAGCACTCTATAAATCTCTGAAGTGGTTTGTTTATTTTTATTCTCCTTCCATGTACCTATCAGCTACAAATCACTTAGATCCGTGCATAGCAACAGGAAAAAAAAAAAAAAAAAAAAAAAATCAAAGTACTAGCAAAGATGAAGTGGACAACAGCTTTTAATGAGACAGTCTGAATGGGGCTGTCAGGAAGAGCAACTTGAGGAAAAGCTAGACCCAAGAACAGTTAACGTGGACATAGCAATATATATACCTGGGCAGGTTCAAAGCACTTTCACAGAGGATCTGCTGCCTTTTGGGTTTTTTTTCCTAGGACAGTACAGTTTTGTCAAATTTTTGTTTCCTGAATTCCTGAACTTTAACTCTACAATTGCACTAAGACGTGAATTTCAACTTTCTTTTTTAAATTGATAAACTACCATATAATAGCTAGTAAGTCTCTAAGGATACAATAAAAATGAAAATACAATGAAACATATACACAAACAACACTTAAATAATACACAAACTTATTATTTTCTAAACACATTAAATGTAGCATTCCTGTTGACACAAAAGACTTCCTGCATTTGTTTCCTAGTTAATTAAAAAAAACCCAAAAAAACAAAAACAAAATACTCAAAAGTCTGTAAGCTTTTCCTGTTAGTCTAAACACATTTCCACAGACCTTCCTACATTATTACAAAGGGTTAGTAAAGTTTTCACAGAGTTGTGTATTGTTGACTTCTTCCTTCCTAAAGCAAGGGTATTAATCTACAATTCAGACTGTCATTTAATCATCAGCTGGCATCCCTTGCCTATAGCACCTGTTGGGTTTCATGAAACTGGGTTTTTTCACTCTATTCTAAACTCCAGCTGGGGCTTAGTCATTTTTACAAAGTTAACATGCACAGGCTAAGAAAATAAACTTCCATTGTAACATTTTCTGTTAAGTGTTACAAGCACATTAAAAGAGTCTATAGCTGCTGTATAACCTGAAGCATTTTAAAGTCTTCTGTAAATCGCCATTTTTTACCCTGTAACTGAGATAGGAATAAGTAAACACACTTACCCACTTTCGTCTCTCCTCTTCCATTCTAATTTTAGCTGCTTGTTCTTGAGGATGGATTAGAACTGGATTTTCAACTGCAACTGTATTTTCCAACATTTTCACAGAGTCTAAAATATACACGTTATCTAACTGTAATTGCAGTTAAAAAGAGCCTTGGATCTTCTTTACATCTTTTACAGTTTCCCAACCTCTCTAAACAAAATGCACAAACTGCTCTTGAAAAGATTACCATCTCTATCCCACTACTCTGCCTGTCTCCATAACCTGGAAAATTATTGGCCTTTTATCATGTGTCTTTCTTGAATATATAGGAATGGCCCAGCTCCAGTAGGACTAAAGATTGCTTCTACCAAGATTACTTTGTAGTCTAATAGCAAGATCATCAGAGGAATAAAAAGCCACACACTGACCTCTTGGAACAAAGAGGGTGTAAAACTGACACCCTCTGGGCAAATGATCTAATATTTGGTTATCGCACAAAAAAACAAGTCTTCATCCTGTACTATCAGCTTCAAATAGCAGCACATTGTCCCCAAAGGCATATCCCAAAGGCATGTTTTTACTCATGCTGCACTCTCCAATCCCCAGGCATTATGCTGGTGTATACATGTACACAACTGAACTAAATCACTTAATCTCATTTAAAAAAAACAAGCACCCTATGAAAGTTAAAAACAACAACAACAAAAAAATAAACCTGAATTTGCCACAACTTCATCATTTTAATACTTCAGAAATCCCACTTGACATACAAGTTCACCAACTCAGCACTAGCATAACCAAAACAGCATAAATTAGAAGTAACCTCAAAATTATCTGGCTACCAAACAAAATGAAATGTCTAAGTGGTATAAATTCCAGTTTTACAAAGAGGCTTTTCAGAATGGTGCCTAGAAGCAGAAAACCACCCCCATGATTTCAAATACATCAGCTCATGCTTGTTTTGTGCATTTCGAGCTGTGAAGCTCTGAAGAATCTGACTTCTCCATTTCAGCAGGTAGACAACTTCAATGCCCAATTTTGCACTGAGAATTCTACTCCTGGAGGCAAACACCTACTAAAGCATGGCAACACCAGGTGTGACAACAATTTGGGCAAGATTTAAAAGATACAAAAGTATTTTGGGCATCTTTACTCCACAAGTTGGGAGACGGCCAAGTTGGACATAAGAGCAAAAACCTCTCTCAGTTATGGTTTCAACAAATCCACAATGCACTGTGGGCAAAAATAGGAGAACTGTACTTTCTGGCAACATGACAAAACGCCCACCACTGAAAATCCATTAAACAGTTTTGTTACAGTCCACCCTCACAAGACTTTTTGCTCCAGCACAACAAATTTTGATGCACGTATTACGCACCTTTGGCTTCGCATACCGTATTTCTCTGTTGCTCATAGTGAAGTTCTAAATCACGTAATGGTCTCTCTTCACTAGTAATAGTGCCTGATTCAATAGTCTCAATTTCACTTTGAACCTCTTTCATGCTTTTTGATGTCCACTCCTCTTTTTGACTTCTAATCTTGTTTAGCAATTTCTTTAAGGCAAGTTTGGACTGAGGTTGGTGAGTTTTTGCTTCTTTATGATCTATAAAGAATATATGCTGTTAAGAGTTTTGGGTAATGAATACCTTTACATCATAAAAACAAAAAACCCCTGTTTTGCAGGTTTTGTGGGTTTTTTTTAACTGCTTACATAGTTGGACAAATTTTTCAGTTATATAATCAAGTTTTAAAAGCTTAACAATGTTTTCTCTTACCCAGAAGACAGAAGCAGTAATTTCTCTCTGCATGCTATAAAAGGAGGGCTAAGCTAGTTGTAATGTTTCAATCAGACTACTCCTAGACCATACTGTTGCAGAAATAAGCAGTACTATTCCCCCTGCCTGCCTGTACGTTCCTGCCCTCTCTTTTGTATTAGCACTGGCAACACAATGCATCACAGATCAAAAATCAGATTGTGCCAGCAAAGGGATACAGCAGAAATGCTTGACCAAGCAGCAAAGTTCACTAACACACTTCTTGTTCACATCACATTATCCTGTACATGCCACAAGTGAAGAATACGTACACACACACGCAACTGTTGCAGCCTACTCACAATACAGCAACTCAAACCTGAACATAAAGCACATACAATAAGTAGACTTTGTATTAAAGCTTGATTTTGAAGTATTTCGAAACACAAAATGAAAAATATTTAAATTCACATACCAGCATCATCCCATAATTTACACTAATTATAGAAGAATAATTATGGCTACCAACAGTAGTTCTTACAGCAATTAAAAACTATTCTCAATATGCTAATGAAGTATATTAGAAAAAGTCACATTTTCATTCTTAAATTCATAATCATTAGTGTGTTATCATCTATGATAAACATCATAAACCATGTGACACCAAAGTACTTCACAGGCATTAAGGAGTTTTAGTACTTAAAGATATTTTAGTTAATACTAAAGTTAATTTATTTCATATATTAAACTAAAACTCTTCTACCATAAAAACAAAAAGTTAAATGTAAAGTTTAAAAGCTTACTTTCTGATTCATTAGGGACCTCCTCTTCTGTTATCTGTTCTGATTCTTGTCGAGTATCACAAGCAGATTCTGGTTGAGTGTCACAAGCAGATTCTTGCTCCAAAGAGATATCAAGATCGTTATCTTGAGATCTGTCAGAAGGGGCTGGCAAAGGCTGTGGCTCAAACTGTAAAATCAGGTCTCCTTTCATTTCTAATTAATGAAAACAACCAATTGAAATAAAAAGCAAGCAACTTTGCAAGACTACATCCATCATACAAATCCCTAAGAAGTTCAGATATCAATAGCTTGTGATTTAATTCAACTTTTCCCTTTTCCAAAACAGAAGATTCAGAATTACCTAGATTAATAGTCATCTAGTAACTCAGAAATTCTACGGGCTTTTCCACTAGAATACGCTACATCTTTCAAAATAAAAGTTTATGTGATAAAAGGCTCATCTTTACACAAAAAGCAGCACACCAGAACAATTCCAAGCAGGAGGATCCCAGTAACTTCACCAGGGTAAAGACACACCCTGACCTGGCTGCTCACATGGCTGTCACAGGAGAGTGATTGATCACAAGGTCCAGGTGTGAAATCCTGGAAGACCAGTCAACAGTTCTCCCATGATCACCTTACCAACTGAGGGGGCTACTGCCTACGAGGGGTGTGGGACACAAGGAAAGATCATGTTGTGATTGTACACCTATAGGTATTTAGGGGAGGGACCAAGGCAGGGAAAGGAAAGGATCAGGTTAGTCTGGGGAGGAACAAGTGTGAGGATAGATATAATAAGGGGATAAAAGGGACCAGTCAATACACTTGTCTGGCCATGCACTTTGCCTGACAGTCTGTCCTGTCATCTCACTAAATACCATTTCTAGCTGTTTTCCTAGATGAGGAACCCTCTATTTTGTTTGTATGTGTATGTACGGATATATAGGGGCCAGCAACTGCAGTGGGGACCAGAAGTCACAGGGGCATCCGTGTCCAGATCACTGTCAACTGCAGATACCAGAATGAGTATATATTATGTGGTTATGAGTATCAGCATGCAGTGGCTAGCAAACTGCAAGCCAGAACAAACAACAAGAACAATAAGAGGCTTAGGAGCTAGGTATCAAGCAGCCATAAGACTGGGCTGGATAGTGGAGAGGTCAGGGGATCTGCGAGTTGGCTAGTGGAAAGATCAGGAGATCCAAGCTACAGGGGAGACCATGGGATCTCAGAATCAACTAAGAAACCTTCCAGCGCAGGTGTGTACATCTCAGACAACCAGAGACAAGATCCAGGGTTCACCTAACAGGTAGACTGAGTATTAAAGGTCAGTTACCACAGGAATCCATAGCATGTGCATGTCTGAGCATATGTTCACACACCCAGCTAGGTCTCTGTAGCAAAAACTGGAGTGGAGTAGCAGGTCTTGGGGCCTACATACCCAGGAGCCAGCAACTCAGAAGACTAGGGATCAAGAGCCAGCTGCTAGGTACTGTGACTGTCTAAAGCCATTTACTGAGTGACTCATAGCACATATTTGAGCATAGCAGTGTATATGTGGACATGCAAGATAACTGGAAGGCTACAGGGTCCAGGATGAGTTACTGGATAGACTGGGTGTCTGAGACGCATTCCTGGGGGATCCACAGTGTAACAGGTGGAGGAGACCTCAGGTACAGAGGACAAATGAGTAGACTAAGACCAACTGTTGGAGGGATCCATACTGTTATACAGACACATATCCCACTAACAGGCCTTCATGGTGAACAGGATGAGGCCATTTGTGTGGTTTCTGTTTAATGTGAGTGCTGTGTTTTCAGTGTTGGCCTGTGTGGCCAGCTGTGTGTACAGGTACCAAAAGCCTGTTCATATGTGTACCTACTGTGAATACACACACAGCCTTACTACTAGCTTGTAAGGAACTAAAGGAAGAAATGCCTCAAACATTCATGACACAGAAAACCTCAAGGACAACCTGTGGCCTTTGTGATTAGTCTAAGGAATGTCACCCAATGAAGCGTGGAAGGATGCAACCCCTACTCCCTTGCAGCTGTATTGACAAACTCCTTAGATAAGCCTCAAAGGGGGAGAGACATGGACTGAGTGAAACCAAATGCTTCCCCGTCAAGCACAAGTACCACTAATCACTGGCTCCACTGTGTAAACCTGATATTATGTGGCTCTACTGTGCAAGCCAGACACCATGCACCCCTTGCAAATGACTTCGTGCCTTCGCCATTAAAGAGGTGACAAGAACTGATAAGAGGTGATCACTTCTGCCCCAGGAGCTGGATGATGCTTAAGAAGCACGAAGTCCACAAAATTCAGGGAACTGAGAAAAAAAAACCCCGAAGTATCTTAATCAGCTGATAAGATGAACTTAAAAGGCAAAAAACTTTGCCATGTGTGCACCCACCACACAAGATTACCAGACCTGAGACAAAGCTGGATCCAGGGGTGGTGATCTGCATTTCTTTGATTCTTTCCTTTTTTTTTTTTCCTACCCAATTTTCCTTTTCCAAGTTTAAATTGTTTTCTACTGCAAGTAAAACATTTTAACCAGTCGTTTGGTGTCACTTCACCTGAATTTAACCCAAGGGGATCACAGAACCATTGTGACTCTGTGGGCTTCCAATCCAGGTCATGACACAGCTTGACCTGGGAATGGACAGCTGCAGCAACCTCTCCTCTACTAGGCTACCAGATTCAGCAACCTTCAAATTATTACTTACTCCTGTCTTCACTGTACATATCTTCAAATGCAAACTCCAATTCTCTCTGCCATTCTTCTTTTATTTCCATGCGTTTGTATGCAGGCACAAAAAGTTGAGGTGGCATCTGCGCTATAATCTGTCTTCTGCGCATCCGATCCATATTCTGCATTTGCTCAAGTTCTTTCAGTAGCCTTTCCCTGTCCTTCGGGTATAGAGAAGGGATAACAAACATTCAGAGTTCATATTCAGACAGCCATATGTCAGGACTGATAAAACACTTCCATTTGGTTACCATGAAGTTTGTTTAATCCTAAATGCTTAAAGTTAAATCTATTCTAGAGAAAAAGGTGCTCCTTTGGGAGAAGGCTGTATCTGATCTTTAAACATAGAAGTCATCAATACTACCTAAAGTATCAGACTGTACACCTGTAGGCCAGGTCTGATCTGTTTTATAAGGTAAATGAGTACTTGCTTTGACAAGTTACTTTTTTTAGTATATACTTCAGCAATCGCTACTCTTACAGATGTGAAATAAATACTCTTGGCACACTACAATTATATATAAAAGCTGTTTAAAAAAAGCTTTACTTGAAGTTTGGTTGTGGGTTTTTTTTTCCTGTTAATTTAAGGAGCATTGTTAATATTTCCACAGTTCCCCATTTTAGTTTGGTTACTCATTCAGGGCCAGTTATCTCTCAACTAAAATAAACAAGAAAGCTTTTGCTATTTCTAGCCTCCAAAAGTACTTGTGAAGGCAATAGACAATAAAACAAATTACAGAGCATACCTCTGGGTACAAAGACTTTTCTCAATAGTTCAGTTTTTATTTCTTAAATGAAACAATTTCAGTATTTCCAGACTTATACGCCAACAGAACCTCAGTCTCTAAGCAAGAACTTTGAAAAGTTTTCCAAAAATAAAAAGATAAAAATGTTGCCTTCTAATAATAAACTATTTTTTTACCCCTGAAGCACCGAATAATCAACTGCAGCTAAAGCCCATGAGGAGAAGTTGGACCTCATCACTCATTTAAAAAGTTTAGCTTGGTTATTACTGATTGGTTAATAGCTGGTCAAACAATACGATGGACACTCTTTCATTCTACCTATTTCCAGATAGCCAAAATAAGCAGAGTTAGATGGTTTTTAGACACATTCTGAAAAACTCCATTTAGACCATCAATTTTAAATTCCTATATTTCATTTAGTAATCACCTACCTACAACTCAACACTGGTCATTTTGACATTAAAAACAGGCACAACTGCCTACCTGAGCCAAATGGACCTTCTTCAAGGCATGACTTCCTCTGAGATGTGCCTTTTCAAGCTGCTCTCTTCTCTCTCTCTCTGCATCTCTGTGTAGTTCTTCCAAACGTTTCCCTTCTTCTTCAGCAGCTAACCGAGCATCTGGCTGGCAGTCAATCAACAGTTAAGTCCATGAAGTTCTTTGTGGTAGTTTAAAGCATATGTAACAATAAATGAATAATTGTGCAGCAAAAGCACTTTAACATTTTACCTTTGAAAAAAAGAAATAGGCATATTTACATATTATATGAGTGTCAAAGAGTTCTAGTTTCAAACTGTATTAGGGACAACCATCGGTATTTGTGTCCTGGTTTTGGCTGGGATAGAGGTGATTTTCTTCCTAGTAGCTGCTATAGTGTTGTGTTTTGTATTAAGTATGAGAATGATGTTGATAACACAATGACACTTTTAGTATAAACAATACTTAGTTGTTGCTAAGTCAAGGATTTTTCAGCTTCTCATGCTCTATCAGCAAGAAGGCTGGAAGGATACAGTAAGTGGGGAAGGGACACAGACAGGACAGCTGACCCCAACTGACCAGAGGGATATTCCATACCGTATGGCATCTTGCTCAGTATATAAACTGGGGGGAGTTGGTTGTGAGGGGCAGATTGTTGCTCAGGGACTTGCTAAGCATAAGACAGCAGGTGGTGAGCAATTCCATTGTGCATCACTTGTCTATCTTGAGTTTTAATTTCACTCTTTTTGTTATTTGCCTTTTCATTTAAAAAAAAATGTAATTTCAATTATTAAACTGCTCTTAGCTCAACCCACAAGTTTTTATTTGTTCTTGGTTCTCCCCATCCCATAGAGCAGTGGGAACGAGTGAGCAAGCAGTTGCATGGTAATTAGTTGTTGTCTGGGGTTAAACCATGACAATTTGTTACAGTAGAATGGTTCTTTTTCCCACAATACAAGGTAAAATAATACAGTTGATATTACAGATTGACTACTTCTGTCCTCATTGTTTTGTTTTAAACGAGAGCAGGGGGAATAAATCCAGAAGCTTTTTCACTCATGTGGGAAACGAAAACCAATCTGCAATTTTTAAATATTAAAAATCTTACTAACACATGAAAATTAAAAATATTAAGAAAAAACCCTAAATCATTGCACATAAGCAAGTCTATGAAGATTAACATTTTGGAATTTTCCATGACAAAACTGAATAAACTAAAGTATCTCTTCTTGCTGAGGCCTAGTCCTTCAAATGTTAAGAAAACCTAAACTTC
This sequence comes from Athene cunicularia, assembly GCF_003259725.1. Classification (NCBI taxonomy): domain Eukaryota; kingdom Metazoa; phylum Chordata; class Aves; order Strigiformes; family Strigidae; genus Athene; species Athene cunicularia. The sequence continues at coordinate 10,188,629 of NW_020799091.1, read as the reverse complement.
ATGAACAAAAACTTCATGAATGCATTAAAGAAAATATTGATAAAACCAAATTTATTGAGCACACTTTTCTAGTCTAAAAGAGGCTGATCCAGAACAGGAACTTAGAATGTGTTATCACATCATCACTAAAACAAACTGTTATTTGGTTCACTTTTCAAGTGCATTACACTAACTCAAAAATCACCTCTAAAAGTTAAGCTTTTGCTCCATCTCTCATTTTTCCAGGTCCTCCCCTTCTTCCAATCTGACTTTAGTTGTTGTTTGAGCGTACTACAAACTTGAGTAAACTTTCCCATTTGGCAAAAATCTATTCATCCTTTTTTTTCCCCCCAAATTAAACTTCTGCCATTTGGTAAGCTGAAACTGCTGAACATAAATATGAGGTAAAGACTGGTAATACACAGCTAAAAAGAAGTGAAGAGAAAAAAAAGCAGGGCAACTGCAATTATTAATTTAGCATAAACCACAAAGCAGAAGATTTAGGTGTCCTAACAGTACGTCAGTCTTGTGAATTCACCTCTTTACAGAGAGAGGTCTGTTCACGTGGGACTGTCAGGTGTGATCCCACAAGTCACTGAGCACTTAACAGGTATTACAAGTTTACACATCTAAGATTCTGATTACTAAACTGTGCAATGGCTGCTTTATGTAAGTTCATATCTTTTAGACAAGTTCTAGAACACTGAATTGCTGATATCCAGACACTGTACACAATATAAAGAAAAATATATGGAAGCATGTATTATAAACCACTTGGGAGTCATCACCTGCTCTCCATCCACTTCTCTGTCCACGTAGGGTTCGGAAATATGGTAACGTGTAACAGAGAAGTTATTGGCACTATGCAGCTTTACTGCGGGGGTCTTTTTCACTTCAAAATTCTAGAAAGAAAAGCACAACAGTTGTATCAGAGAACAGAAAGCAAAGCAACTAAACAGAACATAAGATCTGTACACTTAAATTAGTATTAGGAAAGCCACACCCCCAAATTCTCTCCTGAAAAAACTGCTGGTTAAATCTCTATATACATTTAATAATTAATGAATCACATCAGCGCAAGGCAGATCCAGAGGGCTTAACAACTAAGAGCATGTAACAGCCTAAAGCAAACTCCTCCACACAAATTGACGTTCTGCTCTACATTTGTGTTTCTAAAGCATTACCTTAAATTAAAAGCACTTAAGTTTAATGTACTAATACAAATCCCACTTACAACAGCTGTCACACCTCAAAGCAGGGCAACCACAGATCTACTATATAGTTATATCTAACAGCAAAATAATACTTCTCAAGTACAGGCTTTCTTTATGAAAATCAGAACCATTATGTCTAGTTTCTTAGCTGACCAGAGAAAGAAGCATTTTCCATAACTTCACAGAAAAGTGTCTATTCATATATAACACAAAGTATTTACTTTTTTTTGGAAAGTATTGGGTACACCACCACATTTCAGCTCTTGTCCAAAAGAATTTGAACACTGAGCAACCAGGCCCTCCCTCCCCCTTCTTTAGCTCAGCCTGATGTTCTCAGTAGTGAGGTAGCCAGGTTAAGTAACTCTTTATTCTGGAGGAGCTGCCTTTGTACTTCCAACATCTCCTTCACTAATTTTCTCTCACCTTCCTCCTCCCTAGACTTTCTCCTAAAAAAAGATTCTTAGCCACATTAACTACAACAGCAAGTTTAATAGCCTGAACAGTTTAAAACTGACATGACCATAAACAAATGCACATACACAACAAGCCACATTAAGTCCCAGTAGTATCTTAAAACTTATCTCTATGTAAGATGAGGTATACAAAATTTCAGTATTATCTCTTGCTATTTTATAAAGACTGTAGAAAGTAAAGTCTTTAAATTAAAAAGGCCCAAGATAAGCAATTAGTTTTAGCCTTACCAACAGAACTTCAGAACCATAAAATAAGTTACTAAGAACCATAAAATTCATGTTATTCCAGTGGGAAGGAAAAAAAGATGTGTAGAAATAAAAGCACACCATCAAGAGCTTCACTTATTTGTACATAACACTGTTTAAAACCTGCTAATTTTCTTAATCATTATATCATAGTAATTGTAACATCAATATTAACCAAAATGCTTGTAAATACTGATTATAGCTCTGAAAACAGGCAAGTCCCATACCTAACCTTCATTAGCCAGATCAACTGCTTGACCTGTGTTATTTCCAGAATGTATATTTAAACCTGTCCTCTGAATTATTTAAAAATATGCAAAATAAATCAGTAGTTAAAAATTGCATTTAATGAATCAAATCTCCTGAATTTTATTCAAAAGTTGTGAAGATACAAGAATTATGTGGGAGGCTGCAATTTTCCAATGAATGTCAAAAGCAATGTAGGTTGAAAAAAAATAGTACTTTTATCATTACTACACCTCATGATGGACCCACTGCAGTTAAGAATCTATTCATACTTCCATCAAGAGGTTTGCAACTCCTCTCATTTTTTCCCCTAAAAAGTAAATAATTCTATAGTAAAATCTGACAAAACTGAAGTAGTAGTGTATTATAAAATAAAAAAAGAAAACAAAACTACAAATGTTATGAATACTCAAAAAGAGTATAACAGTATTTGTAGGTTGCATTTCTATTACATACAAATCTTACAGATCATAAAAACGTAAGTTCACAAGAACTCTGTGACACTTATGAACAAAATTTTACAGTTTAGTTTAACTTCTATAAAATCACTTAGCAGTTGGCCTAATTAAACAAGGCCTCAATTCCTAAAAGCCATCCTTCTGAGAATTGAATTTAATTATGATGATATATCTAGAGTAAAACCACTTCTTTTGTAACTGGGTAGAGTAACCAGATAAAGTAACAGTAATAGAAGTATCATCAGAAAAATGTTTCTTGTATTCTAAGTAATCCTGCAAGGAGCAACACTGCCCTGGCTCCATTTTATGAAATTCTATTCAATTGTTGCTGCAACAGAGCATCAGATTATGATTACAATTATGTTTAATAAGCTCTTTACGTAAATAGATTCAAGAAAATAAGCACACATGCAGATGATTTTGTAATTTGCTGTAATTCACTGGATTTAGAGTAAAGTTAAGCAATTCAAATTCAGTGTCTTGAGTAACCCATTTAGCAATACAAAGCCCAAGACTTTTCCCCCCAGAAACTGACAATTAAAATCTTTTGTTTTCTCCTATATAGAACTAGGAATAAGCCACAACTCTAATCATCTCTGATCTTTCATTTAATTAGCATTTACCCCATGCAGTACACAGCAAACAGTTACTCTTCCAATAAAATAACTATATTCTTCACCCTGGGCCCTCCCAGCAACATAGGCCTATGACAAAAGGATTAAAATCCATACAGATATGAAAACTAGAAAAAAGGCTCAAAGTCAGCTAGTCTTTATTAAATCGACATGCTGTGCTACACTGAAACAATGCAATGCAATCTTTCCTCAACAAAAATTCAGCATGTCTGCAGAACTGTTGATTCAATCCATTCAAATCATTCAATTCCATTATCAGAGCATGAACTTCTTAAATGAAACAAACCCCATGTATTGTAAAGTCCAGGTGTTTGCAAACTCTGCTAAAAACAGCTAAAATCACATTTGTTAAAAAGGTGAATAAAAGATATTAGTTCATGAGTGGAAATGCACTAAACTGTAGAATTTCAAGAAAGGGATTTATGATTCTGCAATTCACTGAATTCTGTGATTCTGCAATACTTAAACAGGGTACTGACCCATGCCTGTCATCCAATACAATCATAATTGTATTGTACAAGCAATTGTACTAGAACCTGGGGAACCTGAACAAAGTCTTCTTGCTTGCCCTGGTGAAAATAAGACTAGAGAAGAAGAAATAAATTCTGCATTTGTAAAATGGAAAGACAGAAGCATTACCGAGGTTGTTAGATGAAAAGTATTATATAGTACTGTGTCTTTTTAGCTGTTATAGCATCTACAGATACCATATTAACTGCCACTGACTTTCGGGCACCAATTAGAAATTTGTTTTGTTTTTTAATAGAAATCAACATAAAACACATCCGTGCAAAAGTCACCAAAAAGCAATGCTGCAGCATCTCATGCTTTTCCAACAATGCCAAACCGAGCAACACAAGCATCTGAAAACCAAGAAATGAAGAGTCAAAGTTTTAACTGATATAGCCTTCATCTGCTCTACAGCAGATACACCAGGAACACACAGAAAAATACAGAGGAAAACAGCACCATGAAAGAGTGTCTGAATTTACCTGAACAGTACCATAGAAGATCTTACTGCATCTAAATTCCAATTTTGCATACACTTGACCAAAAATAACCCCAAACTTTACCACTGCCTTACAACACTTGCTTTAATCCTCACTCGTATCCAACTTCCACATTAAGAAAACTCACAATAGGAAAACTTCCACAATAAGAAAACAACAGAAAAGCATTGTACTAAAGGACAAAAATAGAAAGCATATAGGCACTCCTTCTAATCATTCCAAAAACTGTGAGGGTCAAACCTTACTCAGTTTTTTCCAGATACATCAGTACCAAACCCCTATCATCCAACATGCTAACATACACATAATGTGCTGGATGTACCCGGGAAAAGCTTTGGTAACTTCACAGGGACTAGTAAACCTTAATCTTTTCTTTTCTTGACAGTGGTCTGAACATCCCTGAACCTGATGGTCTGGAAGGGCACAACAACACATAAGGCAACTTAAACTCTGCACTAAAGAAGTTTCATTAAATTAAATTTAGTAAAGGTTAATTCCAAAGTAAAAATGCACACCATGTTCTTCCTGCAGTTCAGATCTGCAATCCTACAGTAACTTCTATACCTATGCAGAATCTCTCTGAAATCAAAGCAGTACAAAGGAGACACAAAGTCTCCCCCTAAAAAGGGTAGAACATAAAATGAAAAATACAGGTTTTAATCTACTTTCCTCCCCAATAGCTTTAGGTACTGGTTTTCTATCAAAATGAAACAGCTTACCCTACATTTAATACTCTACAAGAAACAAAGAAACAGGAAAAAAAAATCCCACCAAGAAAACCGACAGCTAAAAATGCAGAACTATCTTTACTACAGAATTAAACAAAATGCTACTACTGTAACATTATGACAGAAGTCTGATGTGTACATGCTGAGAAAGATCATCACAGAGTTTAATGCCACTGTGGCTATTAAATGAAAATGAGATAATGATAAAGTCTGAAAGACACATTAACCACAAAAATAAGATCTCCGATGAGAAGTAATAAAATCCACACATAACAAGAGATCAGAAACAAATACTAAAGCTCAGTAGTAAGAGGTTTGCTAATACATTAATTTTCTTCATTTTCATCCTTGTAGTATGCAAATAGCAATTTTGGATAACCTGTTGTGTGAAGTCACACCAATAAAAAAATCATTACATTATATGGTACCTTGAAACTGTGATCACTATCGCATCATGGGTACATACCTCAAGGGGACGTGGTGGTGGAGGCGGCAGGCTTGCAACTCTGGCTGCTCTTTGTCTTTCCACTTCCAGAGCATGTTTGCGTGCATTTGTTCGTCTTGGGGGGAAAAAACAAAAATACACACACACACACACACACACACAGAACCCAAACACAGATGAGAGAAGGAAAATTATTCAAGCAACAATGACAGCACTGTGCAAGATAAAAGGCAAACCTAAAATTAAACAAATTCAGATGTATCTGAATTGAACGCTTGGGGGATAGGGATGGACAAGCACACTGAAAAGTCAACAGAATGGCAGCACTGGAAAACTAATTTCTTGAAGTAATGCAAAAGTGTTAACACACAAGCTTCTAAAGAAGAACTCAAAATCCCTATTTTTTACTTAAGTTTTCAGAAAGCACTGCATCATTTCAATGTATTTTAATTACTCAGCTGTGGACAAAACTAAGTATTTAATCAACAGGTCTCAACTCTACTCAAGCACAACTATCCCCAAGAGTACATAGTTCATTTTTCATGCCAGCTTAAGTTTGGTCCTATCTGCTTTAAAAAAAACCAAAACAAAACAAAACCCATGCTAAGAAGGAAGACCATAACAAATGCAGTAGGTCTTTTTTTCAAGTGGTTAACTGGACTGAGAACATTTCATATGTCACTGAATAGCTGTCAGCCAACAATCTAGACTGAAAATAGTGATATAGAGGTCAAAGGCCTTAAACTCCTTGAGAGTCTGTAAGGCCAGCTCATATACTTGACACTTTTGTCTTGTTTTTAGAACTACAGTTCTTATCTAAATCCACAAGCTTTGTCTGCAAGCATTAATTCTCTAATGCACAAAATTTCAAGATAAAAAATGCTCCAAGCAAGAAGCATCAAGATTTTTGCCTTTCACCTTGTAACACTGTAAAATGCATTCTAAGCTTAATAAAACTAGGTAACTACTGCATACCGTGCTTGCTCACAAAGTAATTTTTCTTTTTGGTACTTCTGCTCTTTCAGGGCTTTCTTATGTCTCTTCTCTGCTCTTTGCTTCCTTTCTTCTGCTTGCTTTGCCAGAGCTTCTAAGTCAGGTTCCTTAACAATAAAATATTGGAAGCAATTAATACAAGATTTTACTCATACTATCAGTGTGGTAATTCAAATTAACTACTGCTGGTCAGACTCACAAGCTCAAGATTACTTTCTACTGTATTAGAGTAAAATTACTCTAAATAATAACTTCTTCTCTGTCATCTTCTTTATTCTCTTCTTTTCTACCACATTCCTCAGCCAATGTAACCAAATATTGACGCGGAAACCTTACCTTTTTTCTACATCTCTTTGATTAAGGGGGTAAAATAAATACATTTTTGCAAATGCTGACTAAACTGTACAGAGAAAGCATGTTACTACCTTTCTGTCATTAATTACAACAAGCATGTATCAGCAGAAACATTTCTTTAGGATTAGTTCTCTGTTCCTATGGCATTGGTACCACAATTTTCCTCAAACTCACCCATCCTACCATTGAAAAGAACTTTACAAAGAAGTTGATTTAGAGACAGAGACATGAAAAAGTATTATGTTATTTTACATGAGCTAAAAATCATGACTAATTCAGGAAACAAGCTAGTCTGCAAAATTCATGCAAGAAATCTATAGCACCATGACTTCTATAAACATGGTTCAGAGTCAAATCTATGAAAAATTTCTACCCAACAGCCCCAATGATCTCTCAAAGAGAGCCTACACAAGTTAGAGGATTTTAAAGAAAGCAAAAATAGTTTATAGGCACAGAATTAAGAAGTGACACCAGTTTGCAGTCTAGGCAAAGGCCTCTGCAGCCCTTAGGCAAGACTTTCATGTCACTTGAGTACTGAAGAAAAAAAAAAAAAGTTGTGTATGTTCTTAACTGTAGAAAAGATATTGTTATATGGTAGAGAGAAAAACTTGCTATATTACTGGCATACTTGAGACAGTGATTCACCAGGTGCAATTTAGTCAAGTACCAACAAACACTACTATATATATATGTGTACAATCTAACATAAACAAAGTAACTTTAAGAGCTTGTACAGCAAAAGCCTTGGCAGACAGGCCTACTAGACCATTTAATCCCAGACTTGTGGAAAGATATCTGCCAAAAAGTAAGTAAACATTTTTTAAGTTTTCACTCTGAAAAAACTGCTCCTTTAGGTATTAGGACTGCAAGATCAAAAATACAAAAAACTAAACTGCAATCTTGGTATTTCTAGAACATCAAGAATTAAGAATTTCTCTGACAATAATATATATTAAGCTGTTTCACTTACATTCTCCTTGGCCTGTCTGTGACCCTCACCAATCGCTCTTAAGCTTGATAAATACAGTTTTTCTAAGGCTTTCATCTTCTGATCCTGCGCTTTCTGCCACTCGGCTCTCAGTGTCTCCTCTAACCGATGTAGTTGTTCTTCTCGCCTCTGCTTTACTTTCTGTCTTATTTGCAAGGCAATATACTTCTGTTGCTCTCTAACCTGTAGAAATAACATTTATTAAGTTGCTGACAAGACATAAAGTGGAGTATTTTTTGCAGCAAGTCCTTCTACCCTTCTTTCAGCTTTCCATCTCATCTACTATTTATTCCACTAATCTGTCCAGAAAATATATTAAAGTTGCCATCACCTTTTTCCAAAAGTAATATATTAAATAATAAATTTAATCTTAGTTAAATGTTTCAGTTCAAGCCCAAAAAAATGATAAACAATATGTAAAAACTGCTTGGAATATCCTTCCCTCCAAAACACAGTAACTTATTAAAGAATCCTATCACAATGCAAAATGGTTTAAAGAAAATCAGCAACTATACTGCTAAATTAAAGTCTGTTTACTAAGTTTTTGTATTCCACTTTGTTAGCAAAATTCTCTTTGCTAAAGAGAAAAACATAGCAAGAAAAAAGCCCGAGGGATGAAAGACAATACATAGTAAATGTCTTTAAGTTACATATTTTTTTAAGATGTGAAAGACTTGAACAGCTTGTGTAGTATAAAGCAGAGGAAGGCTAAGAAAACAGTAAGAGAAATGGAGAAATAGCTCTGTGGTCTAACAGCAGAACAGAAATGGAAGAAAGACATGATCAACAGATATGTTCTGAAGAGTATTAAGTAACTCTGCTCAGACATTCTAAAATGAGCAGTACTTAAAGCATTTAGAGCTATGAGACATCAAGCAATTCAGCTTGTCTACTGGAAAGCTCTGAAATTCTGTACTAGCGGTAGTTGTCTTATTTCTTCTGCATCATCACTGTGAAAACAGCTGAAACACTCTAAGAGTTATACATCCTTACACAAGTGACACATCAGCAGAAGAGACACAGTCAAATAAAAATGGTAGTTACCGGGAAGCTGATGGAAAAGAAGAGATTCTGGAAAAGATGACAAAGTGAATAGAACAGAGATGGTATCACAAGCAAAATATGCACTTAGTAGTACATAAACACATGAAAAGGAAAATAATTTGCAAACTAAATAGAAACCCAATATACAATATTATGACCATGAAATTTAGTTTACATTAAATATTTCTGTTAATTTCCCTAAATGATTTGTTACATCATTAAATGCACAACGTGCAGAAATACATGCATACTTGCTGTAGCCTCAGTTTTCTTCTTCTTTCATATTCTTCTTTCAGAAGCATGGTTTCTTCATTAGGACTAAGCCTCAATTTCCCAACTTTTGCAAGTTTCCTCTTCATCTTTGGAAACATGGAATAATCAACTTCTATGAGAACATGAAAAACAGAAAACGTGCATGAATTATATAGGTAAAACCAGGCATTAACATAGTCTTACAAATCTATCATGGTATCCAGGAGTGTCAGCTAAAACTTTTCACATCTGTTCCAACTGTACTCAACAACATTGGCACTGTCTTTGCAACAGTCACAAAATGTACTGCTTTTGAACTATTACGCTATGTAAGAAACTCTGCGACGGTATTGCATTCACATCCTACGCTGTAGACCAGACAGGCACATCTGCAAAGTTAACATCAAACACTATTCCACTCCTGAGAAGATAAAAAACCACCCCTACTGATAACCACACCACGCAGTAAACCAGGCTGGTCATGTAGGTGATTTGTACTGAAATATTCTCATAAGTTATAAGATATTGTGTTTGTCAACATTTTTGATTCCTGTCCAAGTTTTTCTGCTTTGAAGACTGTGAAACTCCGACATCAGTCTGCATGCCAAGCACTTCTCTAGAATGCTAAAACTGCTCACTGACAATTTTTCATTCAAGTTTTCTTAAGCAGCCATTTCAAATGATGTTCCCCTGGAGATTTTACTGTAGAATGAGGATCTGCTGGTTCTACAGACTGCTTCCCATTTCCCTTGCAATTATAATTTTCATCTGCACAGCAAAAAAAAAAACAACAAAACTTTTTCAGCCTGATATGCAGCCTAGTCCAAAACTGCTCCCTTCATCGTTATTTGATCTTTAAATGTTTACATTCCTGAAAATACTCTCCCAAAACAAACCCACAAAGACTTTCAAAAGCCACTGTTTAGATTTAAAAATCAAAAGCTTATTGCTTGAGAAAAACCCACATAGCATTAACAATTTAAATGGAAAGATTTTTTTTCAGAATCATAAAAAACCCAAACCCAAAACTCTAAAGAAATCAGGTGAGGTGTAAAAACAAAATAATTATCCACAACATACTTCTGGTACAGAGTTATTAAGCTAATGCATCCTAAGTTCATTACAGAATGAATACAAAGGGACAGAATATCATGGTTCCTGCTAGGCCTCCCTTATTCAGTCGATTAGGTACAAAACTTAAGTTTATCAATAAATATCGTTAAAGAACAAATTACTACATTCCCTCCTGCCCCCCCCCCAAAAAAAAAAAAAAAAGGAAAAAATCAGAGATCGAACAATACGAAGTCTAGATCTAATACTTTAAAGGAAAAGACCAAAAGCAGAGAACGCAACCGCCACGGTAAAGCTGTCAATATTTGCAGAAGTTCATCGGCAGTACAAAGCGATCAGTAAATGCCTGACAGTTAAATCTGAGCCACCCTTCCCCGGGAACACCGCACCAGAGGCCTCCGTAAGCAACCTTAACGGCTCTTACCGTGCTGCCCAGGCAAACGACCAAACCGCACCTCACCGGAGCCAGAGGGAGAAGTAGCAGAGCTAAAAGGGAGCGACGAGCGCAACGCGCCGGCCGCGGGCTGAAACCTGAGGCGGCCGCCTCGGGGGCTGAGCACACGCGGGAGGGCACGCACAGGCGGGCCCCAGGGGGGAGCCCCACGGCCAGCGGGCTCTGCCCAGGAGGCCCCGGGCCCGCTCGGGCCGCTCGCAACCAGTCACCGGAAGCCGCTATGGGGAGAGCGCGGAGAGACGAGAAAGGAAACCGCCTCCCGGGCAGCCCCAGGACGGCGGGAAGAGAAAAGAAGGGAAGAGAGCGGGCCCCGGCGGAGCTGCCCACACC
>NW_020799091.1:10157179-10177659 GCF_003259725.1 Athene cunicularia | reverse complement strand
TCCCGCCGCCCCGCCTTACCGCAGGGCGCATGCGCCAACCGGCCACGCGTCCTCACCCGCCTCCCAGGGCGGTGGAACCCCGCCCCTGCCGCCAAGCGACCAATAGGAGCTGAGGAACGCCGTGACTGGCCGAACGCGGCGAGTATAAAAGGGGCTCTGAGGGCGAGGGGCGCTTTAGGCGTTCTCCCAGTTGCGGGTGATGTTTTCTGGTCAGCACCTGCCTGGGAACTGGTTTACATGGTGTGCGATGACAAACTAGGCCTGTGAGAAACTAAGGAAAACAAGCTGGGAAAGTAGAAGTTGAGGCTGATCGAAGAAGCGCCTCAAGCACTGACAAGACAGAACGATGAGTGATGGGTGGGTGGTGTGGAGGTCGAAGCTGATAAGGCTGCCCAAATAACACAGGGTGTGGCTGGAGGAGGGAGTCCTGTGAGACATAACAGCTCTGCTCTGGGGCACCTGGCCGAATTTCAAGGGCCATCTGTCCAGTGAGTGACCTTTACTTTGTTATCCATGAAATGTATATTAAAGATAACATCCCTCAATATGCTAATGAGAGATAGCATGATTATGCTAATTACATCATCTCATGAAACACCTTACTCCTCCCCATACATGGGATATGTAGGTATTTGGGTTGACCTAGGGATGGACCCAAGGAAAGCATGTGTAAATCAAGGTGGGGGAAAGAAAGAGGGGGCCCTGGAGAATGCAGTGAAGGGAAGAAGCCACCTGCCTCCTGCAACCATCCCTGGTGGGATCAGCACAGGAACCCAGACCGATGATCTGTATTTCCCTATTCCCTCTATCTCCCTCCTTTCCTTTTACCATTAAGAAATGCAAGGCATATTGTATTGCTCACCACAACTTGCTATATACTTAGCCAATTATCATGTGTTCAATTAGTACATTGTGGGTAGTTAATTAATGTTTGGATTTGGAGACTTGTGGTCTGCTCCATTGGGAATTTATGAATCTGAGTCACTTGTCCCCCTCGTCTGAGCAGGACGTGACACATGAGGTTAATGTTTTGCCTGCTTAATCAGGCAACCTCAGCATGGAGGAGTTTATAGTTCTGTTTTGCGGGGTATCCCTGAGCTCCTGTAGGGGGGTATTGGCTAAACTAGAAATGGCAGGGGAGCAGAAGAAAACTCTGCACTACTAGTTTTACCTCTCTGTAACTTTCTTGTTCAATACTCTTTCTGGATGCGCTGTATGAGTAGAAGGATTCACTGTAGGCTATGTCAGTACCCCTGGCCTTGTAGTGCTGCTCTGCCTTATCTAGGCTTGCATGGGACTGGTTAAGCTGAACAATGAGCAGATCTGTGCTGATCCCTCAGCCATAACTAGTGCCGATCCTCCTTTCATAAGCCTCTTTTCTAACCAATGTATGTTCCTTGTAAGTCTAATGCAATACTTCTTTGCTTCTTTGTTTCGTCCTCATGTTTTAGTTTTCTTTTTAAAAGGGACTATTTATCATATGTGTGAGACTTGCAGCAGTTGGGATTTGAAAGTGGAGTCATCTGATATCCTTGATTTATGAGGAACATAGAACTGAGCAAAAACTTGTTATTCATGTCGAGAGAAGCATTTCTGCTGCACATATGGATGAAGCAAGAGAGGCTGTGCTAGACTTTCTTTGCACTGAGTATGTTCCCACGGTCTGAGCTGCTGCTGTAAATCTGGAAGAAATGCCTGTGACTTAAAACCGATCATGTACAAAGGAGATAATCAGCTGTCTTGTGCTGAAATGGGAGTGCAAAATATAGCTACTTTCTGTGGAGTTTCTTCTAGAAAAAAGGAAAAAACAGTTTTTTACTAGGAGCTGTCATAGTAACCCATCATACTGTGCCTTACAGAACTGAAACCAGGAAGGCTGAGATTACTTGGTAAAACTGGGGTTTGGTGCATGTGGATGCATGGCCACACAGGAAACACCTAAAAAATACAGGATTGTGAAACAAGAGATGTGAGCACAGGAAGAAGGGTTAACATAGCATTTGAATATTCTTTCTTCTCTGCCTTCTGCATTTTACTGCTAAATTGCCTTCTTATTCACAGACTTCTGTACTATGGGATCAGTTAGAGAGATAATTTGCTTTCTGTCAAGTGCTTGCAACTTGCTGCAAACTGCTGACTGTAATAGCTGGTACCAAGTTAATACCTGATTGTACATGAAAGACACCCAGATGTTTCACAGTATGCATCCTCAGTAAATTAAATGTGAGCAGTGTGCTTCCAAATGTGTTTTCCAGTCTCCTTATTGGATTTTTTTGTCCTTCAGCATTTTCATTATGGCAGTGCTCTCCACAATAACATCTTTTCTAAATAGCTTTATCCTTCAGGTCAACAGGTAAAAAAAAAATAAAAATTGAAGACACTCTATTAAGAGAGTAATTGAGATTATAGATTTTTAGAATTCTCTACTTATAAAATGTGGTAGAGGTTAAATATATGCTCCTCAATTATGCTGTTGGGAAAAAAAGGGATATAATGAAACCTACACATGCTGGGTAAGAACTTTGTTTCAAGGGTGTTTTCTAGCCAAGGTATTGCAGAACTATTTCTGATACCACTTAATTTACATACATATACTGAAAAACAGGGCTTTAGTAAACACTCATTTTAATACTGTAATGTTTTCTACTTTTTACTACACCAGTTTGAATTACAGTACTACAGGCCTGCATTAATTCTTTCCCCTTGTGAAAAAGACAGTGTTCCTTTTATAAAAGGTGAATAGTGATACAGCATCATCAGTGCATCTAGCCAGGCATATATAGAACTGGAGATAATGGCTCCCCTGTGCTTCAATTACAGGTCACATTTCTCCTGGGGAGAAAGAATGATACATGGAGGAGTTATCTACAAATTCTCAAGATAGTTGGGAGAAAATCTGAATTTCTTTTTTGGAACAGAATCCTTTCCATACACAAAAAAATGTCTTGCAGTATAAATCTATGTGAAAATGTAGATTCGAAAGAAATAATTCTCATTTCATATGTTTGAAGTTGAAGAGAGGTTGTATAACTGTGAAACCCACTGCTGAGGTGGCCTGCAGCATGCAGTCAGAAGCTCAAATCACAGCATGGTCCTTCTGCTGTCTCAGAAAATGGCTTTTCAGAGTGGGACTGTCCATACTTCCCTGTCACCGAGGATGTTTATTCCATCAGCAGATGAGCCACTGCAAGAGATATTGGCATAGGCACATTGCCTTGGTGTGCTCTGTGGGGCTATTTAGACTGGATATAAGATTGGTGAGACTGGAGTTGCTTTTGTATGCCCTGAGAGAACAGGTGCCCTGTTTCATAAGCAGGTGGAGTAGACCAGCATATGCAACCTGTACCTCTTACTGCCACACAGGAGCACTTGCTCCTTTCTTCATTAGAAATTCTTAACTGGCCACTCATGTCTCACTCTCACAAGGGAAGGATGACCTTACAGGCTTTTCTGCATCTTCAGCAGAGAAACACTGGTTTTATGGTTTTTCTGAGACCCAGTAATGGAACTGTACAACCACCTGACAGCTCACCCTTGTGCAGGACTTGGCAACCTGCAAGAATTAAGTATTCTCCTTGAAAACCTCTGAAGAAAGAGCTTTAAAGAAAGTGTCATATTCAGACACTAAAGCCCCCTCTCTGAGTCCTCTAACACCTCATTAGACAGTAATGCAGTTTTCTGTTTTCTGTTTCCTGTCTTCTTCTTGCTGATTACTGAAGTATTGGAACGAAATGAGAACTTGTGTTTGAATTGGCCTTTCTCTGCAGTCAGTGTGCCTCAGTGTCACATATCACATTATCATATGGTCTTAAATGTTTCCCTATGGTTCATTTTGTTTTGATCTGTGATTACCTCTCCCATGCTGTTTTATCTCTTTTAGCACCTGACACTGGACATCTAATTATCATGACCACCAGGAACTAACAGGATACGGTTTTACAGAGGTTTGTAATCTTCAAGTTCGTACAGTCTCAAAACTGCAAAGTGCTTTTGTTAAATAGTTTGCCTTAAGTGAGTTTTTACACGTATGCTTTGCAAACATAGATAGAGTTTCCTAACCAGGAAAAGGGGCTGATTTTTATTTTTGAGACTGACTGATCTACTATGGTCAGCACATGCAAGCAGAGCCTATGATAGTCTCTGCCTGAGACTGATGTGAAGATAAATTTTCTTGACAGATGTGGAAGGGTAGCTTTTGTTATTATACTCCATGTCATGTAAGAGAAGGCTGAAAAGCTACGCTTTCTGGTACAAAGCAACTGTATCCAGAGCTGTGCCTGTATAAATTCTCAATGTGCAGATTCTATTTACAAAAAAGATGCTACAATTTAAAAAAAAAAAAAAAAGGCAGAAAAATGAGGCATAAAAAAACTAAGTAGCTGGTAAAAGGATAATTACATGTAATTAAATTAAATATATTGTACATCCTAAAATTACTGTCATGGTAAGACAGAGAAATGGCTGTAAATTCAAATCTGGTTTTAGATACAAATGGTGTTGTCTTACAGAAAAAAAAGATGCATGCTTTCTTATGACATTGGTCCAGAAGCTCTTGTTAGAGAATGAACAACACCCTTAAGCAATGCCCCTTCTCTGTCACGAATGCTCCTGGGACTTCACCCAGCGTCCTTAGCCCAGCTTAATGGTTTGAGTCTCTGGAAAACAACCAGCCTTGGGATGGTAAGAGCAGCACCAAGTGTTTAAGAACTTATTATTCATGCATGAACCATGGTGCTGCCTAAGGTCATTTTAAAATGGGCTCTCAAACAAATTAACTCTCTCAAAGCTTGAAGCCAACAGAACTGACCTGGCTTCAGGTTTTTACAGACAAAAAGAAGCCCTGTATAGCTACACTGCTTCATGTCCTCAGAACTGGTCTGCCTAACTACTCCGTGATGTCAGCGTACGCAGAATTCTACAACACAAACGTGGTGTGTGCGCATTATTTTACTAAAACTCTTGTAATCTATGTTTAACCTTCTAAAATATTTTGGAACCATACATAGAATTTTCTCCAATTGTTATAATATGCCTAGTAACTATGTGCACAAATAGGCCAATTATGCTCAGTCCAGTGAGTTTACAGCTGGTCTTTGCCAGCTTTTCTCAACTACTGTGCCACATCTTGTTTGGCTCACCTTCCTTTGTTTCTTTTTGTAATGTCTACTTTTGTTCAATGTCAGAAACTATACTGAACATTACTTGCTTATTGCAGGTAGTTTTAAGCAGAAAATAGAATGGTGCTGTGTTTTCTGGTATTTCATCTAAATAACAGATTCTACTCCAGCAAGATCTCTTAAAGGCTTAAAATTTTACCTTGTAGAAAAAGACCTCCTTATGTGACTAAAAATACTTCTTTAGTTTAGTCCTACATTCATAGTAAGCATCATTTTTTCAGCATATAGCACAGTAACTGGGAGAAAACTAATTTTTTTCTAATTTGAAAATGATTACTTTCTCTCCAACCTGAATTGGTTTATTTTGTATTGTCTGCCTCCTTCGTTTGATTGCTTATTTTTATTACATTGTATACAGGAGGTGATGGAGTTTTCACAAGCTTGTTTCCCTCAGATGTACATCCAAATGCTGTGCTATAAGCAATAAAATTAATGTAAGAATAGCTTAAGGCTTTAAGTCTACAAATTACCAAAGAAGAGGTTAAAGGTTCTGGATGAAATCATAAAGTAGAAGTAAATGGTCAGGTCCTGCCAACTTAATGACTGATTCAATCACAGAATCTCAGAATCCCTTTTGATGTCTTAATAGTAATTTATACATAAAACAACTAAAAATGTGTGCTAGATATTCCTTTTCCTTACTGCTGGCTTCTGCCACCTCTCTGACAACTTCTACAGTGGGTGACATACAAGAAAAGATAAGGAATGCAGATTTCTCAGGAAAGTACATGTCATTATCCTTGGATATCTGTTATAATATCTTAATATTGTTTATGAAATATCAGCAAAATGTTCACAGTGTAAAATAGTGGATCCTGGTTTGATCAAGACCTTCACAGTCTAAATCAAACAGGCTATATGATCAGACAGACCTGTGATATAACAGATTATGCTTCTACCACAAATTAGCTTTGATGTTTTCTTTAGTAGAACGAAACTGATTATATAGATGGAGTCATTAAAAGGCTCTGTGAAGGAAATATGTTTCAAGGCGAACCTTACAAAAGGAACAGATGGTGAAGAAAAATTTACAAGGAGTGAGAATGAATTTGTACCAAGAGGAGGAGCTTGGAAAAGGCTGCAGAGTGAACAAACATGTTTAAAAGAAAGCAGTGAACATGGAGCTGTGATATACCAGTTCTTACTGCTCCCATTTAAATCTTTTTAACAGAAACCAGTCCCTGAAGACATTTTCTGTCACAGTTTTGCTAAATATTATAGATACCAAGGAGGGATGAAAGAATGAAGAGTCTTTAGTGACTGGAAAGAGGTAAACTGATAAAAGGTCTTGATAGGTCAAGTCTGATAGAAGAAAATGTGGAAGCGAAGCTGATTAATGATGTAGATGCTAGTTTGCTAAACTGGAGTTTGAGCTTCAGTTTTCTGCAAGACCATAGATTTTTGTGTGTGTGATCATGGCTTAGTGTCTTTGGGACTGATCTCATAAATGGAACTAAGTCCCAGAATCCTGATCCTGAAAAGACTCACTAAGCTATTAAATCTAAAAGTAGTTAGCATTTTTTAATCCTAAAGGTCCCTGAGCTTCTAGATTTGCTGATCTTTACATGCTCAAGCTGTTCTAATGTTGACTGTTGACAGGACTGAATGGCTCAGAATCTAGACCTGAACAAGATTGAGGAATTACATTCATTTTATATAGGTCAACATCTAGTACGCTCAGAGTACATGCAACACAACAAGTGCACAGGGCTCTGCACAAAACATGATACTATTTTCTTTTGTGAGTGGAGAGAAGAGGCAATTGGAGACCAGGCCTCTTATTTTCCATGGTTTTGTCTGAACAACCTGATTAGAGTCATCTGCTCTCTCTCTCTCTGGCCAAATTAATAGTGAATTACATTTTGCGCTGTGACATTGCTTCACAGGAAGAGGCTGATGATTCCATCTTCCTAGAAAGAGCTATGCTGGTGATTAGAACGTCTCTGTGGGAGTTGACTCTGACTTGTATGAAAACACATTGAATCTTTCCCACTTCCTCCACAAGTGCTGTGACCACCAAACTGCTGTTAAGCTGATACAGTTCCTACCGCCTGCTCCTGTTGGGAAAAAAAAACCAAACCAAACAGCTTTGCCCACCTTTTTTTTTTTGACAATGTGGGTTCCTATATTTAGTAGAGGTTTGGGGCTAAAGATATGTTTTCTGAAAAGCATATCTCTACAGGTCTGAGAGTTGGAATTCAAGATATATTCCTTTTCTCAGTATTTCCTATAAACTAGTGCTAGATAGCTGCACCTTTGACTTTTAAGTGGTTCCCTAATGGTGTGCTCACATCCTTACATCATACTTTGAGGTGCCAGTAATGCCCAGGTGATGTACCAGCATGAGCCTACATCAGCCCTAAAATCAGAGGCATCTATTGAATCTGGCCTTTTGTTTCAGATATTAAAGTAATACTGAAGTCAGTAAAGGGGACAGCAGCATTAGTGGAGAAAGACTTAGCAGTAATATCTGCCCCAGTAATGTCCTTTGTAAAGCAAAAACTTTTTTTTTTTTTTTCCCACTGGCCCAATAAAATTGCCGCAATCTGCTTCCTTGGGTGATCGATGCTCATCTGGAATTTTATCACTGTCTTTTTAGAGGATAATTTAATTGTTTTACATTTATAGGGGCAAGGTAATAACCTTAGATTTACATAGAGCTAATTTCTTTCATTGTGGGTGGATTCTATACGATATGAGCAATTAAGCTTCTGTGGGAGGATACAGGAAACATGATTAATAGATCAAAGAGACCCCATCTAAGGGAGACGGGTCTAATACCAAGGGAGATAATGCTCCATTTCATAATAGTTATGCAAATATGCCAAATGTTGGAGAATTCAATTAATATTTAACAAACGGATTTTCTGTAATGCAGAGTAAACACATACTGGGGAAAAAATAAATCTCTATTGCACATTATCCGTTAGCTTTGTCTCATGCAGGCTGGGTTGGCTGGTCAGGCATCTCATTCCACTGCAGGTGGCAAAGAACAGCTAGGCACAAATCAGTGCCAGACAGTGATATTATCTGGATGAAAAAGACTGACCAAGGTTAAATTCTGTGCACACAAGGCCAGTCATTGCTTGTCAGTGTGCTTAGGTCTATTGCTCAGTACTCTGATAAAAGTTAAATTTTATTCCACGTAAATGAAAAGTGGTTAAAGAATGAAGAAGATAGAATTAGACAACATTTATGTTCTTGATTTTTGCTTTCACTTTTCTTATCTGTAAAAGCAATATTAATATAAAAACCAATAATCAGGTAAGAACAGAATGCCCAAGTTAGTAGCTAAGACACTGGGCTGTGAGTCAAAAAACCTGAGCCTCCTCAGTTACCAAGTATAAAATGAGGTTAATACTAATGATATAAAAAGGTGTCATGGATGAGTGGTTTAGGTCACTTAAAGAATCACTGTCACAGTTATTAGCAAAAGTGATTTTAACAAGGAATGGTAAAAGTGTGACTTAACAGAGT
Source organism: Athene cunicularia (assembly GCF_003259725.1). Lineage (NCBI taxonomy): Eukaryota > Metazoa > Chordata > Aves > Strigiformes > Strigidae > Athene > Athene cunicularia. Next base: position 10,169,005 of record NW_020799091.1, on the reverse strand, counting down.
TTGATGGCAAGGTTCACTCACTATATGGAAAAAACTTACAAGGGAAAATTGCATTAGAATTGATTTAGAATGATTTACACAGAGATCGGAGATGCAAAAAGGTAGGGGAGACCCTCCCGTTGAGTCATGAGATTCAGATAGGATCCCCTTGCTTTCTAAACTCCTTCTCAGAAAGGAGTCTAGGTGTGGCTGGATCTAGACTTAGTCCCAGACTTGGTTTACAGCTAAATGGCATTAGCTACACGGATTTCAGTAGACATGCATTCAGCATGCTGTCAGTCACTTACCAAGGATCTGTGGTGAATAAGGGGTCTCTCCACCTTGGCTAAGGAAGAATCTCTTAGTCTAGGTAAGGAATCTCAAACCTTAAGCTTAAAGAAGCACCTTTCATGCAGGCATCAGGTGTTAGTTTGCTCTGTAGTTCGAACCCTCAGTTTCCCAAAGCAGAGTCTCTGGCATCGAATGTTATAAAATAAATCGTTTAATAGAGCAGTATGGCAGCAGGATCAGCTCGAGTGATGTGCCCCTGGAGAGAGACCTGAACAAAGAAATCCCTGGGCAGTTACACCTTTACGGGCTGTTCACCCACCCCTCACGCACTCTTCACACTCTCTTCACGCACCCTTTGGTCCAGTGGTGACTCTGGTCTGAGCTCTTCTAAAACCTTCTGATCCCTTCTTGGATTCCTTCACTGTCTCCAGGCAGGCTGTGATCTTGTCAAGCTGCTGTTGACAGCTGTAGCCTTGAATCCTCCTTATCTTCTGATTTACACTGGCTCTGGAGGCCCCTGTTTTGACTAAGTAAGTACCTGGTCAGTAAATCTAGGTGAAAGTTTACAGCTTACAGCCTAAGGTTGCAGCAAATCTAGCTACTCATGCTAAGTCAGTACAGCTAAGCAAACAGCATACTAAATCACACAACACTAACTCCAAGTGATTAATTCTATTTAAAACTTACTTATTTAAGCTAAATGACTAATATCTCTTAACATTGAGAGGTGTCCCTGATCAAGGAGAGAGTTGCCTGGCATGCATTCCAGTTGTGTCCAGGGAGAATTCAAGTTGGGCTCATTCAAAAATGTGTCATTAAAAGATCTCGTTGCTTCAAGGAGCAACCTTGAGAGGTGTCCCAGCTCAAGGGGAGATCACCGCCTTGCAGCTACGCTGCCTAGCAGGGACAGTTCAAAGAAGGCTCACTTAGGCTGTCATATTTGTTGGATAAAGTGATTGGCTTGTAGTCAAATTGCATACAATGGGAGAGGTATGCACAAGACTCCTTGTACCCACACCTTTCTTTGTTCCTCAATAAATGACACTTGGAATCGCATGATAGGTGTTCACTGTGTTTCTCTGCTCCTTTGTGGGTTTCCTGGAGGAGTTTTTGGCCTGGCTATGGCTCACACCTTTACCTCCTTTAGAGCCTGAAACCAAACTCCCTCTGGTTCAGTGGAGGGGGGTCTCCTTCACAAAAGTCAGTGGCTCATTCAGATACTGCAGTGATGGGAGATACACAAATATCTAAATTTACTGAAAACATAATGTTCTTGTTTGTTTACTAGCTTCCATACTGGATATTATATTTTAATCTCTATTCTAAAACACTCTGTTCACTTACTAAAGATTAAATACGAGGTTTTGTTCTGAGAAATCCTGATCCAGAGAAGGAAGGCATTTGAGAAGCATATTGAAGCATACTGGAGTGTCTCTGACCATACAGACTGGGCACTGAGCTAACGCAATGTGGCAAGAGATACGGAACTGCAGTTGCAAGTATGAAAATCAAGTTCATCCAACTGTGCCATAGCTGGGTGTCAGGGCTATGCTTGTATGCACACCCTTAAGTCATGAATTCCCTGGGTGGCCTAGGAGCTCCCCAGCTAGTGGTGGGAGTCTCAGCCTTGCGCAGCTGTGGGAGATTCAGTATGTTAAGAGCCAAATTCTCTGGCCTCTGCACAGGCCCAGAGAAGCAGCAAGGCTGAGAGGAGAAACAGGCCTTGGAAGAAAGATAAGAAATCGCCAGGCTGTGCTAAGGTGGCAGGGAAAAACACCGGACAGCTGCAACGCTGAGCTGTGGAAAAGTACTGAACTGTCTGATGGGAGAGAGGGTTGATGACTGTCTAGTTGCTGATTTGCTTGTTATGCTGGTGGGAGCTTTAATGAGAGTATAAGTATGTATTATTGTAAGAAGAAAAAGAGATATTAAAGAAAATAAATGGCCCCTTGCCTGCAGAAAGAAAGAAGAACACTCAGGACTCATTATTTTGGCTGCTACAGCTAGTCATCTGCATGAATGATTTAGACTGATTTGAAAAAATGAAACAACTCGAGACAAGGTGATTGATTTTCACAAATAAAAATTGGACTTTCACATAAACTCTCCAGGTAGGAATTTTGAACATTTCTAGAGATTTCCCCAAACAGCTCGTGCTGTCCCCATATCAATTTATACGCTTAAGTGTGTTGATTGACTTCCTGGGTGGAGAATTTGGTTGAGAGACTCCCTTACATGGTTCTTGCTGCAGAATTGACCAAACTTCACATATATATTTGTAAATAGGCAGTAAAAACTGTTCCTACATATGCAAAAATAGTCACATAAGACCTCTGTACATAGTTAAAACAGGAGATGTTTTGTATGACGTTTAAGATAATCTGTAGGAATGGATCATATATGTGCTGGAGTGGTCACACAGCACCACAGGCCAGTTAGATTATCTTAAGAATTAAGCAAAACAGTGGTTTAAGAAGCTGGATCACATTATCTAGTTAAGATGCCATTGCAAGGAGCCCTTGCAAAGGCGACTCCCATTGCTATCTCAACTACAACTCTCCTATTTGAGAGATCTAATTTACTATGTGAGCATTACCCTGTGCCAAAAATCTCAATAAGTTATTTCTTTTTAACCAGCACTCTTGAGTGTCTGTGCAAAACAAATCCTGGGCTGTTAGGACATCCTGTGCCTTGCAGCCAGGAGGGGGTCTAGGGGCATTCCTTCAGTGCCTAGAGACAAGAAGTTGGGAAGGATTTGAGAAATTATCTTCAAAATCCTGTGTTCCTCAGAAAACCTGATCTTGGAGATGGCATGCTCCTACATGACTTGGAAGCTTTTTCAATTCTTCAGTTGAGACTTGTTTATTGCTCTCTTCTATGAAAGAAGGTGCCTACTCTGTGAAAACAGCAGTCCACTGTGATGCAACCAGAAATGACTAGGTGAGCTATAAACTTATCTCTCTCTCTATATATATACCACAAGACTCTATTTTTTTCTATGTAAAGCATGGCAGCCAAGTTACCCTATTTAAAAGTGATACTGCTATTGCTTCTTTAGTGCTGTTGCTTAATGGTCATTTATCCAGGGCAGTGGAGATTTGGGGTTGATCTTAGGCTGAAAATGCCCTGTCTCAGGCTAGAAATGTCTCTTTGGGGCATGCCCTGTTCCAACTGGCCTGCTGTACATCTAGGAATGAGATTGGAAAGAAAACAGTCAGGGCAGTGCCAGGCTCTGGAGGCATGGAGAGAAAGGTAAAGGGACTTGGAAGTCAGGCAAAGATTGAATCTGCTGTGCTCTGAATTATCAATGCATTTTACATTAGGTAATCATGAGAACATTCAAAGCTACAAGGGAGTTGAGACCCCACATTAGACTTGTCGTTCAGGCATTATACTCCTCTACAAAGAACGAGCCATGCTCAGCTTGGCCGCTACAGTGAGGGGAAGGCTCTGTGCTGTGTATCCTGAGTGGGCAGAAGCTACAAAGTCCAGGAAAAGAGAAGGGCTCAGACATGTGTTATCCTCAGAATTTCATACTGGCCAGCCACCAAGCCCTTGTGTGGTATTCTGGGCTACCCTGGGAAGTGTCTAATGCCTTTCTTTGAGAATATGGACATTACACATGTACTTTCAGTTCTTTGATTCACCCTGCTGAGACCAGACTCTGTGATGCTTGAAAGAAGTGCATAAACAGGCACTCTGGATCTCATCCTCACATCATTTAAGTGTGCATTTTCCCTTTGCTTTTGACTGTAGCAGAGGATATGAGCCCTATTTTCTACTTGAAAGGCACATGTTCATTCATTTTTGTTCACTATGGTCAAGTTACAAGATTTTAAGAAAATCCTCATCTTTTCTACTAAGCCATCTATTTAAATCAGAGATAATAAATTTTAATAAACATTGCTATTTTCCCAAGTTTATAATTTTTTTTAACAAGCAATTTTTCTGTGATCTTTGAGTTATTGTGTCTAATGACTTCCCTGTTGTCAGGGCTGATTCTATCTCAAAACGTATTAATCTAACCCACATGTACACTTCAGTTAAATGTGTCTTGGCAGACATCCACCATTGGAATCAGTGCTGAACACCGCAGAGTGTTTTTCTAATTGGACATAAAATTCATAGTTTTATCATATGATTCTTTGCTATACAGTGTGTCCAGTTAGATTTAATGAGCTCATTTTCAGGACAAGTTGGCCAAACCAGTGCTACTGCTGACTTATAGAGGCTACAGAAAAAGTTACTTGATTCATTTCTTTCCTAAATTAAAACTTTTTAGGAAATATTGTTTTTTCTTTTAGCACGTGAATATACAAAAGCCTAATGTTGGAAATAAAATGTTTTCCCACTGTGTAATTTCCAATGATTGTTGTAAAATCTTTGTTTTTTCTTGTAAATGTTTTGGCAACAAAGATAAGTCTAGCATATTCTTCTATCATGTTAATAAAACCAAGCTAAGTAGCATGATGACTAAGGAACCAGTAGCAATGTAGCTATCATAGCATGAATTGAACAAGCCAGATTGAAATCCTGTGTAAATACTCGGCAGCTGGTGCCTAAGCTACTCTAGCTACACTGCCAGCTCAAGAGTTCAGTATAAAAACATTCCTGGTTAATACAGAACTGGTCTAACAATGTTTTTATCTGGAAAAATTATCTCACTGGACACAATCATACAGGCTAGGACAGAAGGAAGCTTTAACCATTACTATCTAATTCAGTAGACCTTGCAAGCTACACAAACCTGAGCTGGACCACACTGGAAAGCTGTGTACTACAGACCTAATTCAAGACATCATAGCTGAACCCCTGGAAAGATTAGAGCATGAAGAACTACACAGAGGAAGGACTTCATTTGGTCTCCTCATCACTGCAGCACTAGCAGAGGGGATAACAAAGCAGATTGGTAAGTTGTTAGTTGAAGATGCAATGCAAAATGTCAGTGTTAACATACGGTTGAGAAGAGTGACATTTGGGAACAGAGAAGGAGATACAAACATTTGAGACAGTCATTCACAAGAAAGGGTTCTCTAACAAGCTGATGCTATTTTGTGTGGTACCTTTCTTTCTTCTACCTTTCACCTAATGTCAGTGGATAGATGATGGGAGCTGGCAGGCCAAGGTTCTCTTTCCAACTGCAAGAGCAGGGATGGGAGCAGCTCCATGGGATGGCTGCTGCTGGAAATGGCAGCCCCACTTCCACCCTTTTCTTCCCTGCTCTCGGTTGCATGACTTTTTCCCCCCTCATTCACTGGCTGATTTGTTTAGGGAAGGCACTTGTCCTAGTGGGATCACTTTTCACGGCTGCAAAATGGGAATAATACATCTGTTTTTAAAAAATACATTGCGAACTACCAGCATGAACCTCAGAACAGGAGTGGAAATTACTGTTATTGCAGTTTTACTCACCTTTACTTGCTTTGTGACAGTGTCCCAGGCCATGATCGCTTCATAAATTGCTAGTTCTGAGTTACTAAGAATTAAACAGTTTATATTCCTGTTTGCATTGGATAGACATATACCAAGGCTTTCATGCCTGTTATTTTTGCAACTTCTTAAAAAGACATTTCCCATTTATATACAGAAATAATGAGACAGAAAAAGTTTAAAAGGATTGCCTGAAAGCTGCAGATCACTTCTGGCAATAATTGTATATTTATCTGTCCACCATTTTGTCTGTGTATATTTTATTCTCTCTCTATATAACAACAAGTTACTTAAAGAATCACAGCTGCTTATTTTAAACTTACTATGCTCACTTTTGACCTGTACACAAACAAGCAGCATAGCGGAAGACATATGCACGTTTTACACTTAATAATATTCTGGTGTTAATTTATTTACATGCATCTCATTGCTTTCCTAATAGAACAGACCAGTCTTCCTTCCCTTATGAAAGCAGTAAGAGGGAAATTGCTTGAAGTGCTATAATGAAAGCCTACTATGATGTGTCTTTAGCAGAGTGGGTTAAGCATGAGTACCTTGTGTGTTAACTGTTTCTTTCACCTGTACAGTACAAATTTTGCACTGACAATGACAATGTATTAGCATTTTACACAATGGAGAGTCAACAATAACTAAATGTCCTTGCCATATCCCCTGAGAGAGCAGAATGTCATTAACCTCTTTTACAGATGAAGAAACAACATTGGATTAGCATTGTAACTCCACTGATTTCTGTGGAGTTATTCCAGATTTACACCAGGAGAAATAAGACTAGTCCTCAAAAGAATAAGCCATTTGCTTATGATTATCTTGTCACAAAGCTGCACACTAGGGAGTAGAAACTTGAAGACATCCATGTTTCCTTTGCTGTTATAATAAGAATTTATATTTTAGCTAGGATTATTTAAATAAAAGCACACCACCACAGAACGTTACATTGTTCTCCCACTTGTGTCTAGAAATAATTGCCATGTCTAAAAAGGTCTGCATCCTATGGAAATAAATTAACAAGAATAAACTATTTTTGATTAACTTCTACTTGCCCAGAAATGTGAATGTTTTTCTGGGTAAATTTAATAGCTGAAAAGAATAATGGGCTTCCAAAGATTGCCAAGGAGCAAAAAGGTAAGTTAAAAGCCTTTTTATATGCAAATTCTTCATTATGTTTGGGGGGTTTGATTTTTTCCCCTCATTTATTTGAAAGCAAAAGCACAATGGGACATCAGTTATTTCAATTTACATATGAATACCCAGAATTCACTTTCCACTTACAGTTATTCCAGAGCCCTGGTGGTAGCAGTCAGCATTTGAGGTGTGGAGTAAAGTGGGAGTCTGCTGACTTATCTAGACAGAGTGCTCTTCAGAAATTAGGGGTCTACACTATTTCTGCAAAAACAGAAAATCTTTTTGCAAGATATATGTTCATTCCCAAGTAAGTGGTGACAACAGCATTATTTCTGAAGCAATATGACTTGAAAACACTTACAAATACAACTATCATGTCTCCTAGTTAAATTATTTCTAATGTATCCATTATAAAAATACTTAGTTGTAATATACTCACTGCAAGTCTGGGACCTAGAGCTGAGATATAGCCTTACACAGAGGATCAGTACCCAAGCATCACGTTTAAGCCCCACTCAAAAAAAGGTTAAAGTCCCACTCATTAATCTCCTTGCTCTGAGTGGCCCTTGTGCATTGGCCAGTGTCCCCTCACCATGGCTGAGCACTACCCTAAGAATTCAAATTCCTTTTTGAAATCAGGTTGGAAGGTAACTGGAACTAAATTTTGGGTATTCCAGATGAAATAACATCAGATCTGCAGACTGAAAATCTGCTTTCTGGGTCAGAAACCAACATGGAGGCCAAATTAAAGCCAATATTCCACTGGAGTTCGATAATCTTTTGAAAATTTAAAGTATTTAAATATTTAAAATCTGAAAATCTAAATAGGAAATAAAGCATTTATTTCTTCCAAAATTGTTTTTCACATGAAACTCTTTCCAAAGTTAAATGTATAAGAAAACCAATTATGTGAAAGTCTTTGCAAGACCAACTTTGAGCCAGAAAATGAAATCCATTCAATTTTAGCACAACTCTAGAGATTGTAGTCCATTTTCAAAAATTGCAGATAAGAGTCACAGGTTGAGAAAAATTTACTAAGTATCTCAAAAATCAAAGGCAGCATTTAAAAAAGTATAGATTGAGTATTTATAGTAGTGTGTAAGTAACCATCACTGTTAAGTTGCCAAAATATTTACTAATAATTAATATTCAAAAGCTCAATTTGCAAACGGAATTTGGAAAATACTTATCGCTGTTTCATTATTTCCATCACCCACAAGTGCTGCTTTTCTTTCTCTGTCAGTGATGCCTCTTTCCTAATACAGTTTATCATCAGGTGGGATTTTTATCTGTCTCACATGGCAGCCCTTGAATGCATGAGAGATGCTGGCAGGCCTAACATGTTTTCTGTGGAAAACTTTTCCTTTGTAAAAACCAGTAATAACAATCTTTCTGCACAATAAATTAGAAAACCTATGGATTTCCTGATTCTTGAACTGTGATACCAAATAGACATGAAAATAAATTCTATTTCATTGGCTGGTGTTTACTTATTTAAGGTAAGGCATATTCACCTTATTTTTAATTAACTGCACTAGTAAAACATAATGGGGGGCAGAAGCTAAAAGTAGAGATACAGATAATGAGATATATTCTCTCTAGGAAAAATCTGTGACTTACCTATGGATCTGTAGTCTTATGGGGGGATGTGTTCCCATCACACACCTGAGGAAGCCCCTCAGGGACTCCCCCCAAACCTGTGCCGGGTCTCCCCCAGGTCCTGGCTCCAAGCTCCCCCAGGCTTTGTCACCTCTGTCTGGCCCCGTGTCCTTAAGCACCACAACAGGGACATTTTCTTGGCCCAGAGCTGCTCCGGCCAGAGCAGGCAGGGATTGTGCCTGCCTGCACCCTGCCTCTGCCTCCTGCCCCCCTCCAGAGGCCAGGGGCTGCAGGACAACAATTGCAGTAGCAGAGTGATTTGACAGGTCGGTTCATTGGCTCTTTCCACCTAAAATCAAATCCCCTGAGGCACACAGCTGATTTCTCATCCTTTTGCCAAGGCACCCAGATCCTGGGGCAAAAGTAATCCCACCCATGGGGATTGTGCACTACAGGCACTTTATCCCCCTTTACAGTACATCGGAGGTTTGGCTGAGCCGGGCCAGCCTGCTTGGCAGATACTCTGGGACTGACTCTCCAGGGAGCTTTTGCTAAACACATCCCACGGTTTGTTCCCAGTTCCTTAAAATACATCCTAATGGAGACTTTATCACAACAGTTTCAGATTGTTTTGCACCATCGTAGTTAAACCTTATTAACATACAAAGCCACAAGCTGTAATCCAACGCACAAAGTCAGAAACCGTGATGCACATAATCCAAAAACCGTAATCCAGTAAACAAGGCACATAATTCAAAATTACCGAGACCAACGGGTGGGACTGGAACCCACAATTCTCCCAAAGGGGACTCAAACCCCTGTTCCAGTTTCGGACCAGCTGACACACAAAGCCACAATATTTCAGACCAGGCATCGTCCAAACTTCACCTGGGAGAACTTGTCCAGGAGGGACTCGAACCCCTCGGTACCCTTCTGGCCCAACCTAGCAAGGCTTTCACCACATCTGACAGGCAGGCAACTGGAAATCCTGACAGAATGCCTTTCATCTTACCAGGGGATTTGCTCTGAGCTCTTTGGCTCAGGGATCAGAGGTTCTTCCTGAGAATCCCTTGGTGCTGGCTGCAGGTCCTGTGATTCCACAGATCTGTTGAGATTCAGAAGCAGTTTCCCACCTGGGTCGCCCAATGTTACTGTAAATTTGGTCTCAGAAGAGCTCATTAAGGCTCAGTTTGAAGTTTTAGAAGGCAGGCGATCCATACTGCAGCGCTGGATGCACGGGGAATCATTCCACCCAACGGGCATGCCCAAAGGCAAGGGCACAATTCTTATAGACAAGAAAAAAAATGAATACTCCCATCATTTCCGAGAAGTACACACGTATTGCTAGAGGATCTACTGCCTATGTCAATACATTGTCTGGGGCTGAGTCGCTGAGGGGCTTCCACAGGCATCTGCTGGTTTGTCTTCCCTCCCCAGAATGGACCCCTCAGAGTTGCAAAAATTAGGTCCTTGGGCACAATCCTCACAGCAATGAGCACCAACTGCTGTCACCTTTTTCCTGAGCCTTTGGACTCACAAATCCAAGGTCTCAATACTCAATACCCATATCTTCTTTTCAGGCAGAAAAAGAGCCACCGTTGAGGTGGCAGAAGAGTCAGAGGTCCCTCAGCCAGAGCTGATTTGGTCATTATTTTAGCCGGTGCTAATCAGTAAATGGGAAGTATGGAAGCACCGGCTCTGGTAGGTGCCCGCTGCCTTTGCTCTCGGGGCTTCACAACAGTTGGTGCCTTTGGCCAATGGCAGCCGCTACTGACCACAGGTCAGATTGGGTCTGGGGTCAGTGGAGTCCCCTGGAGCAGCCATTGGGAGCTCCTCCCCTCAAGCAGCCATTGAGCTCCTTCCCTGGAGCAGCACACGGCAATAGGGATGCTGCCCAAGAAAACTCGTGGAGGTGACTTGGGTTGGGATGCTGCCCTGGGAAGGTCCTCGAGGTTGACAGCCCTCGCTTGTTAGGTGAGAGAGTGTTTTGGGTTGTCCTTAAACCCTAGGGAGTGGAGATTTCTTCTGTGTTTCGTGTTGTCGTTAAAGCCTGGGAAGTTGTTCTGTTTTCCTCTCACAGACATTGGAAGCTGTAGTTTGTGAAGGGCTACTTAATTGTGTTAGTAATAAATTTTTTAATTTTGGTGGTTGGCTGTTTATTTGAGAACCTCCCTGACAAATTGGTGTAGCCGGCAGAATGGCAGTAGAGGTGTTATTACAGAAGTCTAGTTGTGTCCCTTCTCCCCCAGATGTACAGTGGGCAAAGGAGAAGTGGTTTGATCTGGTGGCAGTTGTGAGAAAGCTGGAACAAAGCCGGGGGAGTTGGTGGAATGGCGGAATGAAGGACAAATGTGTGCCATTTTAGGTGCCTGATTGATTCAGTCGCATGATTACTTTGTAGTAGTGGAGAAAGAGAATTTAGAGGAGCGGTTGGAAATGGATTGTTGAAGGGCAATGGTGCCCTGCATCTTTGCATACTGCAGCGGGGCTCTGCACACTTGCAATAGTGCCCCGCACACTTGTGATGATGCTCTGCATGCTCACAAAGTGCAGCAGGGCCCTGCACACTCACAATGGTGCCCTGCGTGTTTGCAATGCTGCAACAGTTCCCTGCACACACGCATGCTGCCCTGCATGGTTGCAATGGTGCCCTGCGTACTCACACATCGCAGTACTGCCCTTTGCCCTTCACACCTGCAACGGGGCCCTGCACACTTGCAGTGATGTCCTGCACGCTCACAGGCTGCACCGGCTGCTCACCACACCGCCCCTGCACACTCACAGGCTCCTGCTGTGCCCTGGGAGCATCCCCGTCCCTATCCCATCCCCATTCCCTCCTCAGCAGAGCCCCAGGACGGGCTTGGCTGCACCAGACAGCAAGAGGGCTGTCACGGCTCTGGGATGCTGCCTGCACCCCTGCCTGCACTCTGCCTGCACCCCTACCCATTCACCCCAACATACATCCCTTCTTGTACCCCTCCCCATGTGCCCCAGCCTGCACCCCTATGCACCCTAACCCTGAACCCCTGCCTTGCACCCCTGCCCATACCGCTGCCTGCCTGTGCCCCATGCACCCCACCCTGCAGCCCCAGCACGTGTGGTATGAGGTCCCTGAAGCCGAGGAGTCCAACTGGCTCCCATCGAGGTGTTGGGCGGTTCTCAGAGCTGGGAGGGGCGTGGGCCTGGGAGCACCCACCCCGCAGCACCCCAGGTCCTTCCCCAGGGCACCCTATTATCCGGTGGCATCCCTCTCCCCAGGGCACCGCATTTGGGGTGCAACTCCATCCCCGAGGGCATCCCGCTCCTCAGGGTACCACTCCTGGGGGGCACCCCACTTTCCAAGAGCATCCCACTCCCCTCAAGCCCCCCCCCCCTCGCGGGGGG
>NW_020799091.1:10139911-10157129 GCF_003259725.1 Athene cunicularia | reverse complement strand
CGGGGGGACACCCCCACACCCCGCCGGTGACATTTCCCGCTCCCGCGCTGCATCGGGTACTCTCAGCCGTTCCTCGTGGCTCATTAACTGCAGACGAGACTTTAATGTAAGGATCTGCACCAGTAAGTGGAACAGGGTCTGCACTAGGAGACACAGGAGCTGCTGCAGTAGGGAAAGCACCAGGGACCACAGCCACTGGAGCCACGGGAGCCTCCGGTTGCATAGGCTGCAGCCCCTGCTGCAGCTCTGGCTTCTGCCCCTGCTGGGGCTCCTGCTGCTGCCCATGCTGCTGATATAGAGAAGTGTCCACTTTCCTTGCAAATTATTTACTTATAAGAACATATGATGATTTCTGAACGTTGCCTAAGAATCCTGCTTGCTCAGATAGTTTGGGGATTGGTTATGATGAGAAAGTAGCAGGTAGCCCTGGGGTATGAATTAAAAAGACAACTCACTGATAGCAGACTCAAAACCCTTAATGGGCACCTCCTCAAAGCCCTCAGTGGGCACTTAGGCAAACTTGAACAAAAGAACTCAGAGATGCTCTCTAAGGAGGATGATCTCTGATTTAGGCAGAAGACATCTGGACTTTGCTTCACAGTGCGTGCCCTGGAAAGAGCGGACACCGTGAAGATCATGTACTTCTGCCCTTGACCACCAAAGACCCTCACCCTATTTCTACTACGCATGCTCAGACAATGCAAATGAGTTCCAAGAAATAATTATAATAATCACACCTATTCCTCAAACTAATTGTAATAACCCGACCTTTCCTAATGAATATGTATGCTTTGGTGTAACAAATATTTGGCTAGTTGCCAGAGACAGTGTGCAAGCTTTGTGGAGATATCCCCTTGCACCCCAGTCAGAATAAATATACTGGCTTTATAACTCTCTCTGAGTTGTAGAGTTTGATTCTGTGTGTCAACAGGCAGGATAATGCAAGAAAAGGATGAGTTACAGCAGGGTGGGCTCTCAGCAGGAGGGGCTCTTGAGATAAGGAAGGAGCTGCAACTACTGAGTCCCAAGATAAATAATGGGGACTCAAGGAATGCTGAGTTGTCATATGGAAATGCTAACTGGGTGAAAAGTCATGAAATGAAGAGGAGGCATCTTCAGTCTTCATCCTGAAGACCCCTGTCCAACACCGCCAGGAGCCACTGCGCAGGTGCAACAGAGAGGGACTTGGGGTGGGATTTATGTTAATGATTTCTCAAAACTTATTTTAATATCTCTCCCTATTCTTAGAATTATAATGAATATGTAAACGCTTTACACTATAGAAAGGAGCCGGTTTTCGCTCCAAGGTGTGCATGCTCGTGGAGGAGCGATCCCCCGTGCACCCAGCACTGAATAAACACACCTTCTTACTAGTTGTAAAGTCATTATTCCACACATCACATGGATATATTTAACCCTGTCCAGTGATGAGGTGGCTATAAATTGCATATTGGTCACAACGCATTGAATTAATTGAATAAAGCAGAGAATAATACATGGCAAAACCAGTCATAAGGCCAAACCATGCAACAAATAAAACAATATTAATACTAACAATGGTTAACAATATTCTAACCAAACACATAATAAAGGTAACAATAACAGTATCAATTAACAATATTTTAACCTAACATGTGTAACCAACAGGTGTCCCAGGCTGGGCCTAAGGACATGCTCCTGACCCTTGGGGACTGAGGGGAGAAGGTGGCTGTCCACGAAAACAAGTACAACTGTGAAACTGGGTTACATGGACACTTACAAGACCAACCATACATATCACAAGAGAAAGCATAACAAGAGCTACCAGAGTAACCGCCACAGAATTAAGTATCAAAAAGTTATACATTTCTGGTGGTTGCTGTTGATTGCAGAGCTGAAGATGGTGGTCTGGTTCGCTGGAGCTGGGGTCTGCCTATTCAGCAGGAAAATATATTTCCACGCCCCCCAGCCCAGAGCACACGTGTCGTTTAGACCCGGGTGCTTTCATTTTGCCTTCATGGGTAGCTCACTGCTATGCTTACTCCCAGTAAGGCAGGGGGCTGTTACACCACCCCATGACTGGAATGGTGGCCTTTGTAAGTGAGAAAAGAACGCATGCATTCATACAACCTGTATGGTAGATGGTGCCTTTTTACTTATGGCATGAATCTGTTTAATGCCATCGGGCGAAGCAGTAGAGACAAACTGTATGTTCGATACAACACTTTGAGTTAATTGTATAAAATATGGAATCAAACAAGGTAAAAACACTACCATAGCCAAGCCACGTAACATATAAAACAAGATACACTTAACCAATGGAGCTCCTGGAAGCCATTAGAAGGGATCAAATTCCCAACCTTTCGAGGTCTGAACAGGGACATGGGCTAGTTTCCTAATCCCAGAAGTTATTTGTTTGATCACCTGACCATTGTTATCAATTTTTAAACAGCAGTTTGAATAATTTAATTTACCACAAACACCCCCTTCTTCAGCTAGCGTGTAATCAAGAACAATACAATGTTGGAATATTGCAGTTCGCATTTGCGTGGCCTGGTCTGCTAATAGACCCAGGGCACGAGCAGTCTCATTGGTGATAATTTCTAAACCAGCTTGTAATCAAATAATGAGATTTAAATTATAAACAGGTTATTGAGCACCGCTGATCACTTCATTGGGGTTCCAGGTGGCCCACTGAGAAACCTGCACTATATGGTTTGTGTCTGTACTGCATGTAGACAATTTCCAAACAGCGCATCAAAGAATTGATCTTGCATTACCGCTTTACAACCTTCTCCTGTAGGTTCTTGGTGAACATTTTACCCAACTACTGTGAGTTTTACATGTGTTCAGTTCCTTCTCCCTTGGTATTTAGAACAATCATAGGGTCTGCAATAGTGGTCACAACAATCAAAGCCTGGGGATAAAGCCCGTTCACAAACACTCTCCCCGACTCGTACTCCCGTGATCAGTCAGGACCCAGCCCTCCAGCTGTGCTCCCTCAGCACATGGAAAGTTACCTCTGTCCTGGCCAAAACCAGGACAGTGTCCCAAGGCCTGGTGGCAATGGTGCTTCCAGCCCTTCTGCAGCTGCTTCCGAGGCAACAACGCTGGTCCCAGGGGAGCAATGGGCAGCAGATGGGGGGTGCAGACATTATATAGGGGGGCCAGGGTCAGGCCCTTTGTGACACGGTGTATCCCCACAGCCACTACCCTAGATAAAAGCGGGGTGGGAGCACAGAGCCCCAACTCCCTGAGGGACAGGGCGGTTGCAGACACCTATGGGCAGCGCCAGCACAGCCCAGTACCACCTCAGCAGGAGCCGCAGCAGGGGCGTGGTGGCGGCACAGAGCCCTGACTCCCTGAGGGACAGGGCAGTCGCGGGCACCTGTCAGCAATGCCAGCACGGCCTGGTACTGCCTCTGCAGAGGCCGCAGTTGCTGTAGCCAGTTGCGCTTCCTGTGCTGCTGGACCTGCAGGAGCCTTGGGATCTCCACTCCATGGTCCTGGAGCCACATTTTGGCCGCCACATTTTGGCATGGCCTGGCTGCTGGAGATGACGTAGTTTGTCTCCAGGATATGCTCTTGCTCGGACATGGCGTTGGCCGGGGAGCTGTCAGGGGCTCTGCATAGGAGCAGAGGGAAGTGAAGCTGCTTCATCCCAGCCCCTCTGGCGGGACGGGCAGGGCATGGGCTGAGGGGCTGGGGCAGGATCTGGGGGTGTCCCCCAGCACTCACCATGGCTCCAGGGTTTAGGGCGGGTTCCTTCATTCCTCTGTGCTTCGGTGGAGAAGATGCCCAGGAAGGAGACAGAGTGAGCTCACAGCTGCCATGGAGTGCTGGCTGTTTGCAGGGTGCTCAGGGACCGCTCAGCGCAGCACGGTGCAGCCATCACCTACCCAGAACCTCTTGGACATCAACATGGCACGGAGCAGGAAGAGCAGCAGGGTGAGCATCAGTAGTGGGAGCAGCTGGGCTGGGGTGGGCCCATTGCTGCGCACCATGGCCGTGGCCCCAGTGCAGCCGTGGACTCTTATATTGGGGCAGGCAACCAGAGCCCTTTTTGTGACACCCAGCAGCCCCCCCCCACCATGCCCTTTGCCCTGTGAGGGGCTCAGGAGGGCCTGGGGTGTCTCCCTTGAAATCAGGAACCCCTGTGTCAGCACGGCACAGCACAGCACGGCAAGCTTGGAGGCTCAGAGTCAAACTGCTCAGATCCACGGGGCCAACATAGTTGAGAGACCCTGTAGCTGGTGCCAGGCCCCGGTGGGTTGGGACATGGCACTTTCTGCTTGCGTGTCACACCTGAGGTCCGTGTAGGAACCTTCACGGTACCATCTTTGTGTCTCATCCCAATGGGGGGGGTAGCGAGTAGCGGGGCGTTACCCGCTGATCCCTCTGTGCTTCCATACTTCCTATTTACTGATTATCACTGGCTAAAGTAACAACTGGATCAGCTCTTGCTGAGGGACCTCTGACTCTTCCGCCACCGTGACAGTGGCTCTGCCATGCTCAGCCCCAAGGCCAGGGGCAGCCAAACCTCCCGCCCTCTTTGCCACCACGCACCCCATGTACCAGCCATCGAAGGCATTGGAGCTCGTGGCCGTGGGAATGGGGTGTCCCTGCCCTGGGTGAGGGTCCCATCAGCCAGCGGGCAGCGGGAGAGTGGTCGAAGGCGAGAGGACACCCATGGGTGATGGGGGGGCTGGGATGGGGTGCGGGGGACACGGGGATCTTTGATCTCGCTGGGCTGTGCACAGGTGCTGGCAGTGATGCCTGCTAGCTGACGGCTGCCAGCAGTTGGTGCTCATTGCAGGGGCCTTGGACAGGATTGTGCCCAAGGACCTAATTTTTGAAGCTCTGATGGGTCCATCCCAGGGAGGGCAGAGTAACCATTCTGTCCCTTTTCTGCTTTCTCTCCCACACCGGTCACAGAGCCACAGGGTAAGAGACTATTTGACTATTCTTTCCCAGGGTCAATGTATCACCAGATCTGCAGTGTGAATAACTTACCCCGGGGTTACATTCACCCACATTTAAAGCACTCAGCCTGCTGTTAAGCTTCTTTCTAGCAGAGGCTTGTCATAATATAAACCAGTAAGTCAATCTGGGATATGACAGGGTCAGGCTTGTTCTTAACCAACAGTACAGGCTTTTGATTCCTTCAGAATTGCACTCTCTTAGCTGTCCTTGAAGCTTTTAGAAGCACAGAACAGGAACAGAGGAAAATGCATGCTGCCAAGTTGAGTTTACTCACAGGATTTACCTTATGAGTTCATTACAAAACAAAAAGTGAAGCGCTGTAAGACACTAGTTCACACAAGCACTGCAGTAGTGGTCAAATGATTGTGCACAGCTTTATCATGGCAAACGTGGTCCCAATTTCCTATACCTCATCATTTATGCAAAATTTATTTTGGTAACAAAAGATAGCTAGAAGCTTGAAACAGTTCTAGGATAAAGTAATGCTTCCAGTTCAGAAACAGGAGTTTTCATGTTCCCTCTTTTCAGATTCTTGTGGCTGCTCTGCTCTATCACAGACCTTTTTTTTTCTGGACTTGGACAGACCAAACAAGGACCATTCCAACTCCTTATGCAGTCAACAGGAACAACTCCAGTTGACTTCGGTCAGACTGGTTCAGGCCCTTAATCTTTCTGAACGTATTTCCATTTGAACAAGCAGCAAACATCGATATTACCAGAGAAAAGAAGGGTGACATGAATTTATTTCCAAACAAAAGACATTTACGGCCCAGCTGGAATCACAGCACATTTATTTTCTTTAAAGTTAATGAGCGGCATGATCCAATAATAATTGTATCTTATGCTTTTCATAAAGCTCTTAAAGCATTTCATAATCAATTAACAGCTCAAGCACGTCATCATTACAGAACATTTTGCAATAATCCATTAGGAATTAATGTACAGTGAGCTTTCCATCATCACTAAACAAACCGTTACACAGCTAGGATCCATGCCAAGCAGACAGGCTTTGAATTTTCTAATGAAGATTATACATTCCCTGCAAGCATATTTCCAGGACTTTCTATTCGCCACCTCCCCAACACCTGCAAAGTTTTTGATGTTTAACCATTTCTGTGTAGATTAATAAAATCCAGTGTTTGTTTCTATGCTGCATTACCCTTAATTCAGATATTTAGGACAAGATGGATCACAGAAAATGCAATATGGAGTAGTTATAGTGCTGGCTTGAAAATCAGTCCCTAGAGTGACTTCATGTATTTTCAAAGTCATTCTTAACATGAGTAAGACTTCCAAATAAACTTCTGCTGCATCTTCTTAAATCTTGCTACTCCTCCTATTTTTTCCAGTTAATAATTCTGGACAAATCCCTACCTCCTCAGCTCAAATACAGCAAAGAGGGAGAGGGCACCTATGTAGGTATTTCCAAGCTGTTGTCAGACCTAGCAATTAAGTGCTCGGCTCTCACAGGTATTTTAGGGCAGCAGTAATGCAGTCAGGCTCCTTATATGCCAGAGATAACGCCTGGATCTAAAATTCAAGCTTGCACCTAAACAGCTCCCTCGCCTGGCAATAGCAGGCTATTCACTCTCCCCCTAAGGCACTTGTGGCTTCCCACACTCGTCTGCCCAGCAACAGTTTGCCCCTTATCTGCAGCAACAGTCTGGCGTAAGCATCTCGCCCTGAGATCAGCAGCAGGAACTTACAGTATGATTTACGAGGAAAAAAAAGCTGCTTCTTCAAAGATTAAAACTCCTTTAGATGTCTGACATTGGGCCCCCACACTGACAGCATCACACAGGCTGTAACTTTTAAGCTGTTCAAGCGAGACATGTTTTTGTTTTACAAAGACAGCACACAGTCTATTATTAATCTTTTGCATGAGAGACATGGCAGTTTCCCCACTGCTGTGCCAGACAATATGGTTTGATTGCTTCTGCCTCCTGTCAAGTCTCCAACTGGAAAAGTGTAATATGAAAGGAAGTGCAGCAAAACAGATAAGGATGTGCTGAGGTAGTTAAAACAATACTGGGGTAATTAAGGATCGGTATCTATACTAGAAACAAAATAAGCCCACAGTTTGGATGGTTTGATTAACACTGCAGAATTGTAAGGCTACCGATGACACATACTCTGTACAAAGTAGAAGGAGAAAAATCATCTTAAAATAGGAAAGTTTGACACTAAACTGTACACACTGGGAATATTTAATTTATTTAAAGGGTTTCAGGTAAGATTCTCCCCCAAGCAGGAACAGGAATAGCAAATAGTTCTTGCAGCAGCTATAGCAGCAAGTTCTATAGTGAGAGGACACTCTGATCTTTTTGCTAACATGTGCTGCATTTTTACTATGCACTTAGACCTGTGGCAAAATAATGAAGGAGACTGAATGCCAGTGGCAGAAAAAAATAGCAGCAACCGACTATATACAACATGGAATTCCCCCTTGCTTGCCGCATTTTTTTAAAAAAAGCTAAGAGCTCCTTCCTTCCTTGCACCGAAAAATGAAAAAGTACTGCCTAGAAGAGCAGTGCTGAACCATGGATTGCTCTTATTAATGCTATATCATGCAACTTCAAAAAACAACCTGCTTTGCTCCAGAAGGCACCAGAATCCAAGTAATGGAGTGAAGCTTACCACTAGGTAAGTAGTTACTTACTGCTATCTGATCCGTAACTCCTGTTCTTTTGAATCTTTTTAGAGATGACATTTGCCCTTGGTATCCTGTAACTTCACAAGGATCGGTCCCCTCCTGTGTCCAGCTGCATTTTGACTGTCAAAGAGTCATTAATTCCTGAGTCTTTAATTCTATATTTATGAAGTAATGATCCCTCTTCTTTGGAGAAGAAATACAGCCTGTGCACAACTGTGAAGTTACACTCGTAGTTGCGCAGTGTATGCAGTGTATGTGAGAAAAGGGCAAAGGGTGGAAACACAGATTCCCATTAGCTTCAAATGGGATATATGACCAATAAAGAAAACAAAAATCTCCTTCAAAAAGATCAAGGAAAAATGAATGAAGCAACTCCCTCCAAAAGATTTATTGCTTCTTTCTTTTCCCTCCTGCTAATCACGCCTTGTCTTGTACACAGTCATTGTCTCTCTTTTTGATGGGGGAGATATTCATGCAGTGTAGTCTTGCTCAAACTGGGAATATTCTTATTTTATTTCCCAAAGTGAATGTATCAATTGAACCAACTCATCAACTGGAAATTGCTGTGTGTGAGCCAACCCCAGCTTTCTGTGTTGTCAACTGAAGGATGCACATTGCTGACAAGCTCGACAAAACAGGCCATTTCACAGTTGTGAGCTGCAGAGTGATTGAGCTGATGTAGATTTCTAGCAGTATGCTTTCCTAAAGAGCTACTGCTTCGCATTCCCCTTGTGACACAGCAAGCGTTAGGGATGCTCTACCCTCGTTCCTTTTGTGTGAAAGAAAAAATACTGCAGCGATTATTTCTAAATAACAATTAACACCAGAAGAAAGCATATTAGTATCAGCAGTCGTCTTGTGAGTAGTGTACTACTAGGAGACTGTTTAGATTAGGTTCAAGGCTAAGCTCTGCTGGGCCTGCTGGATGCTCCTGGTAAGCGTTTTACCTAACAGCTCGCTGATAAGGATCCCAGTCTGAATGCAGCCCAGGACACAGGTATTCCTGTTGCTTCTTTTGCCTTAAAGGTTTGAGCTTGTTTTTCCATAAAAGTGCCATATGTCCAAGTTACAGAGCACTCTGAATGTCTCTCTTGGCCACATTTGCTGAAGCTGTTCCACTCTGCATGGAATAAATAATATTCGCAGGGACCTGAGAGAGTATGGCTTGTAATTTTGTGATTAAGGTAGGCATCTGGAGAGAGGATGAGTTTTTTGACTGTTCTCCAGGGAATTATTTGAGAGTTTTAATTTACTAAGTATGTAATTGAAAATTTAAGATGAATGCTAGGCAGGCAATGCACAGTGACACAGACTGCAGTGTGGTCACAACGCTACTCTGAGATGAACTGCTGTGGTAAAGGAACATCTTTGCCACTCTCTTCTCTGATGTGGGCCACAATTGGATGATGGTGCCTCCTGAAGTGACTTCAAACTGCGATCAGTGCAACACTTCGGGGTAATCCACGTTTTTGTAGGATCAAATGCAACCGCATGGGTGTAGTGCAGTAGAGTAACTTCCTCTGACTGCAACTAAAGGAGAAGAACTGGGCAGCTACATGCCCCTTGCATGCACAGAGAGTTGTTCAATCATTTAAATCAGCTCCCGCTACATTGCTGGGCAACTAAGTCAGGATATGCAAGCTTCAGTAGGTCTCTAAGATGAAGTGAAACCTATTTCCAGTTGTTGGGTTTTTTGTAATGATTTTGACACATAACACTTAGAAAAAAATGATTGATTCAGTCTTCAGAAATTAGTAGAAGATTCCCATTGATTTCAGAAGGTTTCACCTTTTAAGAATCAGTGATAAACTATACCAGTTGCACTTTTAAATCTAAATAATTTTCTTGGGAAAGCACCATTTCTATAGAAGTGAGGGTTTTATGTGAAACTATCAATTTCAAAACAATTTCTATTAGGAAATAGTGAAAATCTTCCTCTTTCAGTATTCTCCAACTGAGAAATGTTTAACTTCAATACTGTTCACTGTTTAGTAACAAAGTTCATATAAAAGAAATTTAAATTGAAACAAAATATTTGGAACAGATTAAGGTAAAACATGGGAACTAATCTAAAATTAATTTATTTTTATGTAATAATTTAACAGAGACAATTCTCATCCCACTCATCTTCATGCCTCTTAAAAAAAAGGAGATTTTGTCCCACTTGGAATAAGGAAAAATTCTGTCCCATTGGGAATAAGAGCTTATTTCAAGATATTCACAGACTGAAAAAAGTATTTCCCAGCCAACTCTACCAAATAGGTAACTGTGTCTCAGAGCTGTAAACACAGTTTGCAGATCTTGCATCTGTTTTTTGTTTACAGTGACGGTAAGATATCCGTATAGGTAAGTCAGGTTTTCCATGACAACAGTGTGTACTTCTACATTTCTAGGTAATGGTGGTTCTTGAAAACACAAGAATAAGAGAATACAAAAAGAGAACCTTACAGAAAAAACGGCAAGAATCTAAAGAGGCAGAATTAGGTAATGCATAGAGTTGCTGAGCTTGTTCAAGTAGGTAATTGTATTAGTATTGACTCAGTGTAACCATCTCTCTTTCATAAATGAATGCTTTGCATGACTGGTTTTCTGTAAGTATAAATGCATTGAATTTTTTCTTCTTATTGAATTTTTTAGAAAAAAAACCCCCGACTACATAGATGGAGGTGAAGAGAACTAATCCCTAATATTTTATATAAGAGGAAGTATGAAACATACATAGCAGTGAATCCAAATGTAACTAGAGATGATTAGAACTGCTATGGTGCATAATCATGCTTATCTCCACTGGAAAAAGATTCAAAACCAGAACTCCAAATCTGAAGCCATTAGGAACATACCATTTCAAATACTCCCATCCCTGACTGTGAGCTTCCATGTGGGTCCAGTTTCAAAACAGAATTTCATGCCCACTTCACCTTTGTGAGATTGGTCCTCTAGTCCCTGCTCATGCTGAGTAGCACCTACTCATGCAAGTTATTAGACTGAAGGAGAAGGGGATAAGAGTAACTCCCCCCTTCACTTATTGCAACACTGAAAAAAAAAAAAAGGCAATATATGTCTTTGCATTATAAATATAAAACCTTGGGGAAAAAAGAAAGAAAGGTTATGAACCTGATCTCTGGGATCCACAGGACTGAATCAATAAGAGCGTCCACAGATATAATATTAGATATTATATCCAGGCTAACACTGTGGAGAAAGACTTTGGAATTAAGCCCAGAAAAACTGCTGATAAAAGACAAAGTTCCTCATGCTTCTCCTAAAATCTCAAAGCCTGATATTATTAAATAAAAATGTTTTTAGGCTGGAATTAAACTTGCATAGTTTTATGAGGGACAGTTCTTTATTGCCTGGTTCAATTTGCCCAAGCTTTCAAGAAATGTGAATGTGATAGTTGGGAAGGTCTTTACAGTCAAGTTACAAACTCCTTTTCAGTAGCAGGTAAACAGGACCCAAACATTCTCTTTGTATCATGTTATATATGAAGATGTCTTACAGTGACATCATGAATGATACTACTGGAGCCAGCCAATCTACAGCCTGAATCCACCGCACTCCTCCACCCACCTGTAAGCACATAGGTCTACCTTACAGTCCAAGCCTGACTGATCTCTCTTTCTAGGCCCAAAGCTGGCTAGTGAACAAGCCATCCTGGCCAGCCAGTCTGAAATCTTCATCCTCTCTAGCCACCGGTCCATGCAATCCAACATCTCACTTTTGATAGATGGAGGAAAAGATAAGTAGAAGTACATCTGTCCAGTTCTGCCCAGGCAAGTGAGGGGACAAGGAAAACTTCCTAATCACTTCAGGAAATCATCAGAAGTTCTGGGACATGAGATTTAATTACAGACATTGGCCTAATACAGAACTGCAAGTACTACGAGCAAGGCAAGGACTATGGACACAATTCTGCTCGCTATGCCATGACCCACGAAGATAGGAAACACATTCATAGTTCCTGAGACCAAAAGGAACTGCAAGGTCTCCAGCGCATAATCTCAGCACACAGCCTGCAAATTTCTTCCAGATGATTAATGCATATTTTGTAAAAAAGGTATTAACTCCTACTTTTAAAAAACCCAAGTTATAATGATCTGCTGCTTCCTTGTTAAGGCACCCTACTGTTTTATTATTCTCACAGATTGCATTTTACTTCAAGGTTTAATCTATCCCACTCTGATTTAAAGCTTTTGGATTTTGCAATGTCATCAAATGTGAAGGCCCATCACAAAAAATTATAGTGACATCTATGTCAAAAAAGTACAGGACCCATCTCTGCTAAACATGATAAGCACAAATCTGGATAATACTGCTGTGTGATTTTCTAATGTCATCTGGACATACCTGCACTCCATTTTGTATTGTTTTACTTTTCCCCAGTCACTGCAAGGTGATCATCAGGGAAGAAGGAGGAAGCAGAAGGCTCTGTCATGTGCCAGAAGGAATAAAGGACATGCTGTTAACAATATCTATGTGCCAACTGCTAATACCTTAACTTTCAGATCATTGAGCAGTCAACAGCTCCAGTCTGGAATTAGGCTGATTGTTTAGAGAACAGTCCACAACCAAATCAGCTGTTTGGATATTTGGCTGCTATGATTTAGGAAAAATATAAAAGAGCATTAGTATGTTTAGATACATAAGGGAGGCAAATTATCTGCTGAAAGTCATGGAACTGAACATTAACTTTTAAAACTAAAAGCTTTTTACACTTGTTTCTCCAAAATATTTTGTCTTCTAACACTGAAGATAACATGAACAGCAATGGAAGAAGTTGATGGCTGGTGTGAGAATCTTAAAAGAAGTGACAGTAGGTGTTTGCCAGTTAAGTGTATTTTTATGTCAAGAAGAAAAAATAGAAAATGTCAAACTATACCTAAAAGTAACTACAAATGTGTAAGCTAATAGAATTAATTTGCACTTGATTCTTTAAAAGTCAGCTCTTCCTGTAAATAGGCAACTTCCTTCAATTCCTAAAAGATCAATAGGAGTTGAAAACATTTAACTTGCAGGAAGTTGCTCAGCACTACACCATGGTGTTTATAGTGCAGATTTTGAAAGTCTGACTGGTATGACAGGTTCTTCAGAGAGAAAGACATCTTGAATCAAAGAAAATCTTTTCGCAAACATACGTCTTCAGGGAGTCACCATAAGTCACATAACTGTTAATATATTTATGATGGAATGTGAAAAATGTTATAGGTAGATATCAACTTTCAAAATGGTTGTGATTTAGAGAGCTGCAGGTGTTGCTTTTAAAATTTCATATAGTTCAGTGCCAAAAGAGGAGACAGCATGAAAAATTATAAGCAGAGCTACTAAAGCATTTATATCAATAGTCTGTACTGAAGAAAGCTTTGTCAACGTCTGTGACTTATCTTTCCACTTCTGTAAAACATGGTGCAGATGTAACTGTCTAATCTGACTTTTAGTCACAATATTTAGCTACCTGAAAGATAAAGTATAATGTAACACTAAACATTTCTCCTCTTTCAGTGTTTCTCAGCTTTAAGACTGTGAGCCTTTGAAAGCAGATGACATACTCAATTATTATCAAGTAAATTTCTTATCTGTCATTTGATAACTTGGGACAGTGAATGAAATGTAAAAAGACTAAATGTGCACTACAGAATTAGCCTGCAAAATTTAATAGTTATTTTAGTGTATCTAACGTAAAAAATGTAAATTATCTGTCAGAAGATTCTGAATAATGTTTTTATACTTTTTGGATAAGATCAGCAAAAGTTCTGGTGATGTCACATATCTATAATAACTTTCATAGTATTACACAACATGTCCTGCTGAAATAGGAATACTAAAGACCTCTGCTGTAAACAGAAGTTCTAGGGAAAAGACTAGCGTCTTAGTGGGTTTTAGTTTTACCTTCAAATGTTCACAGATCAGAATTTCTCCTTTTGTAAATCAGTTTCATTTCACTGACATTTCATAGTGGAGCTATGCTGAGTTAATAGCAGCAGATGAATCCAGTCTTTTGTTTTCTATCACAATTCACATTTTCTTCTAAAGGTTATTTTGGGCTCTACACTGAACAAACTGTTGTGATTGTGAAACTGTTATCCAGAGTTCGGAAAAAAAGAGTTCTGCAAGATGGTGATAGTGCAAAGCACTCCTTTTACCTTGTCAATATAGACCAGCTTTCTGTTTGAATAACTTATCCCATAGTTTGTAAAGACAGAAGAAAGCACAATGGTAATTTACTCTGACTTTCTGTATATATAGAGGCTCAACTCTTGTGTGAACTACAGCAAATTTTTAATGAAAGTATCCTGGTTTGATTTAGACACTGCCAGTATTGACACTTTTCAAGTTATACTGGATGAATATTGCTCTCCCTATTAACTTGCTTGCATGTTTTTGATGTCATTCTTAGTGTGAATATGCCGAGCTTTAACTTTAATCTTGGAGCCCGAAGAGTCTGTTCTTGAAATCCTGCTCCCCACATAGGTACTTCCAGTTCACAGCTGATGGACTCCTTAAAGCATCTCTTTGATATGCTCATTCTATCACAGCTAGACTGAGCTCCAGAGATCTCCAGAAGAGAAAGAGTACTGCAGTCTCTGGGACAGTTCAGTGAGTGACATCTATCATGAAGTCATCTCCGTGAACACAGATTAAGAGCCAGGTCTTTTTTTAGAGCCAGGTCTCATTTTTCAGAGACTACCAAACTACTTTCAGGCAGTAATAACTAATGGTCACTTGTGTTCTGAGGTAGCTGCTGAGCTAGAGAAGGCGGCATTTGTTATCCATCACCTCAGGTACCATTGTTACCAGGACAAAAAATTTCTGGGCCTTATCTTTCAGTACTGAAATTACTCAGAGATTGTCTTTGACTTCACTGGCAACAGAAAAGTCTCACAAAATGGAATTAATTTCACCCTACTTTAAAAGTCTAAATCTGATCTACTTCTTACATACTTTTTATAGTCAGTAAAAGATAAATGGACACTTCCATGGCACATGCCTCCCATCTAAAAACTGACAGATGAATATCACCTAGCTTGAGTGTTTCAGGTAACAGTACGGGAGATTTCCATGTTAAATCTCTCTATTTAACATGAGAGAAAGGAAACTGTGATGATGAGATTCAGGGGAGCAGAGATTAAGAGCCCAGAGTAAATCTGGAGAAAATGTGGAATCAAAAAGAAATCAAAGAAAGAAAAAGGACTTCTTGAGAGGTGAAGACACCAGCAAAACCCAGAGGTGGAACCACAGAGAGGTGGGAAGTACTTGCTGTAAGAGTGCTGTGGCTCCGGTACCCTTTGGAGAAAAGGAAGTCCAGAACTGCCAGAGTCTGTGGAAATCACAAATTCATGCAACATATGTTTCTTGTTGTAGGAAATATTTTGCCAATTGGGAAAGATATAATCTGGAAGGTTTTGCCACTGTAAATTCTCTGAGAAGGATAAAATTCTCCAGGGAAGGGCCTCTTGTAGTGTGTATACATATATACACCCATAAAATTACATTTTGTATTTGAACTTGTAACTGCTATCACAGTTACTGCACTTCAATTACTGGTTATGTGTGATTTTTTTCTCTTTCTCTCCATCCACACACATATGTAAAAACATACGTATTTATTAAAAGACTAAGCTGCTACTGTCACAGAAGTAGGATATAACAAAAGGAAAAAATACTGATTTTGGTAACAGTACTTCCCATCCTTTTACAGTACTACATAAAAAGATCTATCAATTCTGAGCAGGTTTAAGGGCAGATTACTGTGCACTGATAGCTCAGCTTGGAAATACTTTTTTTCCTAGATTAAAAATAAAATAATAAAGATTATAATATAATGCTGGCAGCAGATTTTTACATCTACATCCAAAGGATGTGCAGATTTATTAAAGAACAGTGCAATGTCTTAAAATGTGAACCGAACCTTTTACTGAGCTGTACTGCAGACTCCACTGCTTGCAATCAATACTCCAAGCAGCCGTATTTTTCTTGGACAAAAACCATACATATATCTGACATTTGAGGAAGCCAGGTGAATAAATCAATAGCTAAACAAAAATGCACTTAATCATATCTATCCTGGACAGATGCAGATTGGAAAATCCTATATGGTCTACATAATGCCTTCTGCTTAAAGCTTCAAAAAGAATTCCTGTTTCCTAAATGGCAATGTCCTGTTGCTAGAGCACTGCTGAAGCTAGAGCGATTACAGTAGCAATTAACTGTGTGACAGCCAGCATTAGACAGAGCTATTGCTCAAACTTAAGTTCAGGAACAGTTTGTTGTTAGTTTAGCATAAATACATAACTCCATAACCAACAAACTGTGTATTTTATAAGTGTAACAGCTTTACAGGAATATGGAGTAAAGAGTCACACATCCACTTTAACCTTGAATCTATTGGGCAGCATGTTCTTACCTAGAATCAGTCCAAGGAGGAATTTTATATACATACTTTATATTTCCTCAATGGTTTTAAGCGGCAACCAGTATTGGACATTTCTCATGGTGTTGCAGGTGATCATTAACCATACATAGTTGCCCTGCTAAATGAGTATAGACAGCTCTAACGTCAAAAATCTGTGTTCAAAGGTACATTTGTGCATAGAACAGCTGCTATGCTTAAAGGTGCTCCTTCAGTTGACATTACTTCATAAAGCTCTTTGAGATAACCCCAGTATGAGGGATGTTTTAGAAAAATACAATTTTATTTCTTCCTCTGCTTTAGCCCTAAGCGGCTCAGCGTTATTTGAACATCAGCAACAGCACTTCTTTACAACTTCAAAGTCAGATTCTAACCTCAAATTGGCAGTGCACCTTGAGATTAAAAATCTGCCTGGCACTGGAAGAAATGGATGTTTTCAGCAGAAAGAAGAGCAACAGGAGGTAACAACACGGCAGTCTAATATCACTCAATTAGAAGGTATATTAAGGTTACACAAAGGTACTCGAACGCTCTTACAGGAAACAGTTTAAGAAAGGTGTGAGGAAAAGGACGACACCATTGTGTGGGAAGTCTTGTAGCTGTTATTAACCTGGAAGAAGGGTGAGATTCCTCCCAGCTGAGCTTTCCAGTAAAAACCTCTGTGTCAGGCGTTCTGCAACCATGAAGCCCAGGTAATGTGTTTTATTTTCAAAATGTGTAATCCCCAAAAGATGAAAACGCAAAGCGATGCCCGAGGTCTTTTGTTTTCTACCAGTTACAGCTCCTGTCTGTTTAGGAACGCGGTGAGAGGTCTCTTCTCCTCCGGATGAGGGAAGAGTGTCTCCGTGGCGGAGCCAGCCCGAGCCACGGGCAGGGGGAAGCAGCTAGCGGCGTTCCGGGGTCCTGCTGGCGACCTCCCGCCGTCCCAGTGGGCCCGCTCCTGGAGGGCGGGGAGGCTGCCCTCCCTTTTCATCCGAGCCCCACGACCGCGGTTTGAGCGCCTCAAAGGGCGCTCCTTCCACCCTGCGGGCGCTCGCGGAAGCCACCGCTGTTGTGACTTCACCTGCTCTGGCGTTAAAGATTTTTAATCTTTTTAATTCACCAGGAAGGGTAACACCGCGTGACCGGGAGTATCGCTGTCCGTGCGGGATCTGCAGCTGGGCTGCCGGACACGCCGCGCTCGCCTCTCTGACCCC
>NW_020799091.1:10056108-10139861 GCF_003259725.1 Athene cunicularia | reverse complement strand
TTTTTTTTTTTTTTTTTTTTTTTTTAATAAAAAAGCACCGTGCCTTTATTTGTGCGTGTTTTGTCCATGCGATGTGCTGACGTGAGTTCGGTTCATAGCTTTTTGGTTCTTATTGTTGGTTAACAGAAAATAAATTTTTTTTCAGGTACGTTTCTAAACAGGTTATGGTTCAACCCTTCTTTTAAAGCAGTAGAGAAAATAAATGTTCTCGTGGCGGAGATTTACATTCCGGAGTCCCGATCCTGCCTGAAATTTGTATGAACTTTTTTATCAGTCTGTGTGGTACCACCCTGGGCTGGGACCTCCTGGGGTTTCCATGTTTCTCTGAATTTTGAAAATGTAATTGTAAATTATTTTTAGCTTTGTTAAAATGTTCCTCCTTTAGATGAACCGGGAGTCTCGTAGGAATTCCGTGATGCCCTGTTAAAAAAAAAAAAAAAAAGTGAAATGAGTTTCTCATTAGTACATCTTTAATAACTTTTTTGCTCTCTCTCTTAACTGCCTTTTACTGGCCTATTTATAACATACAGACCTCCTAGACTGAAGTTAAGAAGAAAGATTATTTTAGATTGTTCTCAACCTTTGTAGGTAGAAGTTTCACTGATTTTTGTCAGAGAAATGAACTGCTTCTTGTCACAGCAATTTTAGATGCTGCTTTCCCTCATGCTTTGTGGGAAACATAGAAGGGACATCTACCAACAGGAATTTTGGGTGCAGCTGTCAAATACCCCTTATTGTGTGGGAGCTTCTAGGAACTCTCGGTTTCTTTAGTGCTTTTTCATCCTGGACTTGCACAGGTCTCTGTTTCTGCTCCAGAGGGTTTTGGTGGAGCTGTTGACCACAGATGCAGGGTGATATAGAAGAGCATGGACAGCACTGGCAGGCATACCATACAAGCCATTTACCGACCTGGATATCTTTGGATGCTGCCAGGGTGGACGCTGGAAAGCCCTCCCTCTGGCATAACACCCTTTTGGGATGTAACTGGTGTTCACAGACCGATGGGACTGCTTTGTGTGAGAAGCAAGATATTTAGCAGTAGCCACATACCCTCGCCTCTTGTCTGCGGAACACCACCCAAGCTTTGCAGCTACCCCAGGGCGTCAGACTTGAGTAGTGGAAATTGCCCTGCTAGAGGTAACAGCTATCAGTCACGCTCCCTAGCTGACCGCTGGCTCGTTGCTGCTTATGTGGAGGTGTGTCCAGTAACAGTAGACTTTTTCATTGCTGGTCGCTGCTGTATCTGTATGTTAGCAAAATAATCTTGATTTTTTTTTTTTTTTTTTTAATCTAACCATGTTTTTCCATGCATTAAATAGACAGTGAAATGTTCCTGCGTATGTATGATAAACATGCTGATTAGGTGATACGAGCTGTCTTATGGGACTGTGGGTGGACTATACATGAAATCTTTTGGCCATGACACTTAATGTGTAATATAATGCTGTTTCCTTGTTAATTTTTGTTACAAATTTTCCTCCTCCATGGGCTTTTTCCCTTGCCTGTTACTTTGTAGCCCCACAAGGCTTGTCCTGATGGTGTGTGCACTACCAAGAAGCAGTGGTGTAGAGGAGCTGAAAGAATTTCTCAGTGAGGAGTCACAGGAGAGTTGCCCTGATTCAGCAGGTAGAGCTGCTGTCATGGGGACTGCACTCAGATCTTTTACAGGGGTATCAGGGTTTGAGGGACCTGAGCACTGACTCTCTCTGCTGAACTGGGCTCGGTTTTGCTTTTACTGTTACAGCTGTGCCCCAGCTACTCCCAAAAGCCATCTGAGCCCTGTGAGAATGGATCTGGCATCTCTTGATTCAACTACTTCGGTTCAGGTGCTCCAGGATAAAATGATCTCTGTCTAGTCTCTCCATCATGCGCTACAAGAAGCTTCTAGGGGTGGATTGATGTCCATGATGCTTAATAGCAATTTGTGCTGCGTGCCAATCTGGACTTCCCTGTTTCTTGTCTGATTGTGTAAATCCTATGATACTTGGAGAAATGTCCTGCAGAGATCTTGGCTGTTGTCTTCTCTGGAGATCCCCTAAGGTTGATTGTTCTACAGGGTCACCAGAACAATGGCAAGACCACAAGTTCTGTAACTAGGTGACATTTTTTTCCTCACAAGGTAAGAGATCCTGAGGAGTCTCCATGATTGTGCTGTTGTGTGTTGTGCCCTATTTGGTTTGTTTTGGTTTTTTAATTATTGCAGTATCAGCTTTCCAGTAAGTACTCCTTAAAGCTGAGAAGTTACCTTCCTTTCTGCCATTATAGGAAAGAGTTATGTTGACAGATATGGGCTCTGTAAGGATTTGCTGAGCTCTTAATCCTGTTTGTGGCTAATAGGCCATGCTAATGTGGAAGGGCATCTCTTTCAGTTTATAAAGGTTTTAACTGCTTGCTACTTTAGGGAAATGCACTGTTAAAATGCTGTAATTGCCTTAGCAATAGTGGCAGGCCATGAGTTTCTCCATATAGAACTCTGCAACAGTGCAGGCCTCTCCCCACTTTTTATTTTTTTGAGATAGATTTTTACATGGCAAGACAAACCCTAAAATAATTGCTGTAGGCAATAGAGGAAGCAGGCTTTGTATGTTGAATGTGGCAAACAGCCAGAGATCAGATATTTGTGAGTCCTTTAGGCACATATGTATCTTGAGGGGATGATAATGTGTGATAATATTCACTTTGTTGTCTTTTGGCCTACCATTAGTTTAGTTTCAGCATTTTTTTGTCTTCTCCATCTTGCTTTGTTTGATTTCTTGCACCTTTTTAGTTGCAAAGAAGTTAGTCCCTTCTTTCTTTCTTTAAAATGCGAGCTCTGTGCTTTCAGATGTCAGTGTGCCTAGAAGTTTCTGACCACTTTTGTCATTAGAAATCTCATAGAGTTTCTTGAAGCATAGGGCATGCCCCAATCAAATTACTCTGTATTAAAGTTCTGAAAGTATAAGCATAATTTTAAGTATATTAGCAGCTTGGCAGAGACTCCTTTGTCTAATCCATCAGTATACTGGTCAAAATAATATAAATAAGTAGTGATAGGACTTTTCCCTGCAGTTACATGTGAGTATGGAAAACACCACTGTCCATCCTGTGTAATTAATGTATGGTATTTAAGCAGCTGCTTTACTGAAGATGAGGTTACATTCTTGGAATCAAATGAGTTGCTTAGTTTGCTGGTGAGTTTCTTTAGAGCTAAAAAGCTTCTGAGCAAAGTTACTGCTTGCTTTCCTGTTTCCTAATACACAACATTAAAGGCACGTGCAAGATAGGGACCTTAGTTCTTTGTTACCTAAGCATTTGGTGGAAGGTGTTGATAAAACCAGAAACTGGAACTGGCTTTGTAGATGGAAGATGAGAGGGTGATTTGTGACACTGATTTGCAGTATGCAAGATACTTGATTTTTAGGTTTCTTTGGAGAGGAGGTTGCTAACAGTGCCAAAATACTTGTATTTGCCCCTTTATGGCCCATAGACTAAGAGAATGATATCTGTGTATATATCAAGAAACAGGAAAAGGGATGGTTGTTAATTAGAATGTACTGGAAAACACAGAACCTGAGTGTAATGTAAATGGTATGATGGCTACTGTCCTGTTTTTTTCTGGGATAGAGCTAATTTTCCTTCTTAGTACCTAGAACAGTGCTCTGGTTTGGATTCAGTATGGGATTTGGTATGAGAAAGATGTTGATAATACACTGATGTGTTTTTAGTTGTTCCTAAGAAATCAAGGACTTTTCAACTTCCTACATCCTGCTAGTGTGCAGATGCACAAGAAGCTGGGAGGGGGCAGAGCCAGAGCAATGGACCCAAATTGGCCAGTGAAATATTCTACATCCTATAACGTCATGCTCGGTATATAGAGGAGGGTTGGTGGGGAAGCTGACGCTCTTGCTCTTCCAGGATTGTGGGTTTGGGATTTTTTTCTTCTCTGGGATCACTAGTGGGGAACAGGCTGGGCATTGGTTAGCGGGTGGTGAGCAATCACACTGTGCATCACTCGTTTGTATAATCTATTATAATTATTTTAATTTTATTTCAATTACCTATGAGTGTCCTTACCTTTACCCCTCCAATCCTCTCTCTCTCCCATCCCCCAGGTGGGGGGGTGTACGAGCTGCTGGGTGGTGTTTGGCTGCCCGCTGGGTTTAAACCATGACATTATCAAGTACTATCTACAACAGCTGCAAGGCTGCTTCTGTGACCATAATGTATTCTCTCTCTAATTTGGTTTATAAAAATTAGACACAGTAATAGGGAAACTCAGTGGAAGTGTTGGTCTTGAGGAATCCTTTTCTTTCTTTAAACAGGTGGTAATAATAATGCGCTTCTCTCAGTCCTTTGCAGGTGCCTGTGGACTTCCTGAGGTGAAGGGACAGAGAAAAGGAGTCTGACTGTATGCAGGGTGGGTGGGTTCTGGCCCACTCAGGTGGGTATTGACTTTCTGCATTATGGCAGAAAGTCAGAAGAGATAACTGTACAAGGTTTTGTGAAATGGCCAGATGTGTTGTAGAAGGAATGCTGAAACTCATTATTGGACTTACCAGTGCCTGTGAACCAGGCTAGAACATGAACTTGTGACTGGTATCTGAGTGCCAGATAGCTTCTTATCTGCTTCCTTTCATGATTTTTATTTTATCTTGTTTGGATTGCACATGTTTTCCATTAGACTTTTTCTAATGATCCTTTTCATTGCACCATAGTTAGCTGTATTTTTCTTTCCTTTTTACCCCCAGCTGTTGTCAGTTTGTCTGATTTCTTTTTTAATTGCATCGTTAGATTTTTCTCCTTCTGTGTATCTCCCCCATGTTGTTTACATTTGTTCTTCCTTTATTCTTCTTCTTATATTTCTCCCCTTTTAACTCTTATCCTTAGAGGAACCAGTTTTACTTTTGGAGACCAGCCCTTTCTTATTGATTGCCAGCTGCTTTTATTGAAACTAATTTGCATTCTCTGCTCTTATTGTGCTAGACAGAGGACTAGTGATTTTGAGTAAAGCTCTTTCCCCAAAGGCTTTGCTCAGAAATTGTCTCTGTATTCCACAAAAAGAGTGGAAAATAAAGAGCAGCATCAGTGCAAAAGCTGCTTCTGCCTAAACCAATGTGTTTGTGTCTTTGTCACGTGAAGAGTAGAAATGTGGCCTGCCCTGCTGCAGGCACAAATGACTTCTCCAGGCTGAAATGAGCTGGTGGGGTGGGAGGAGTGCAGAAGGATGTGGCCTTATATTTCCTTCTGTTGGCATCCCTTAGACTCCAGCAGTAACAAATCCAATCCATTTTGATTGGGACTGTGTATTGCCTTGGTACTTTTGTTTACAAGCGCTTGTGTAGCTGTGATTATTATTATTTTTTTTTTTGGCCATAGGAAGCTCTAAAAAAAATTATTAAGAATAAAGCTATACCAGTGTTAAAGAGCTGAAGAGCTGTGGCTGCATGATGCTAAACTTGGAAAAATGTTGAAACAGAGCAGGTGATGGGAGGGCTTTAATGTTCAAAGTACTATCTGCCTTCAGATTGATTAGGGTCTTTTAATACGGCTCAAGGAGCCTTATTAATTGCTAAATATAAAAACCTTGTGTTTGGGCCATGTTGGTTTTGGGCTTTGTATTGTGCTAGAGGTATGGATAATTGTGATTTGGATGTACCAAACTTTAGAGTGTATACCCATCTCCTCAGACTGGTTTCTGTCTATAAATTGGTCTTACTGCTTTTTCACCCAATGTCAGTTTGGTTTTGTCTGAGAGCTTGGCTTTGCTTGTATATTTGGAAAGGAGTTCTCTGACCATGGTGCAGTGCTTACTATCAGGCCTGGAGAGGAGGTGTGCTTTATAAATCTGTTATTAAAACTCACTGAAGTGCTTTGCCTCTAAAATGTTTGTTCCTAGCATGGCTGCTTACTGGTAGTGAGATGTCAACAGCATCTTACACTTTATCTAGCATCATTGCGTCATGAAAGATCTTGTACTTGACTTGGACACCCAACTAGAAGATTAACAAAAATACGGAATTGTTCAAGTGAAGCTGCAGGATCCAACTTTTAGTTATAAAAGTGCACTCGTGAACATAGCTTAGGTATATGGTTGTCATGATGTAAATAAGATTCAAGATTCTAGAGAGTTTTATTAGACCTTACTGGAGCCAGTATAAAATATGACTCTGAGCCTGCAGCCATGCCACAAAAAGGCTCAGGAAATTCACCTCTAGTTTTTTGTTTTTGTAAACTTAGGTCTGCTAATACACCCACTATGCTGGGTCTCACCTGCTTTGGATGGGAGAGCACACAGTTAAACTTTAGCATAGGTTAGGACAGAAACTGAAGGATAAACATCTGTCTTAAGTGGCTTGAGGGGTTTAGGTGGTGATGCTGAATAGCATCAGAAAAACTGAAGTTTACTGAATTGATAGCTTTAAAGGAGTGGCTTGTATTTATACAGTTATAACCTATGAAGTATGTTTGAAGGTTTGGAGACTTGGAGTTACATGTGGTGAAGGACTTTAGCATGGAGGTAAGGGATGCATGTAAACTTGCCCAAATGTTTGGGTTTGATACCATTATTCAGAAGTCTTGATGCTGGTTCCTGCTGCTGTATTGAGATTATTTCAGTCTGCAGAGCAAGCTTTAGCCAGTTTCCCTCCATTGTTTAAGTCTTTCCTACAGTGGTAAGAGAAATATTTAACAGGATAGGAAACAGTGTCTGTAAAAGTAAGATTTGCTCTGAAATCTGATTGATTGCCTGAACTATTTCTAAGTCTTTTAAGCTGAAGCTGACTTGCTTCGTTCTGTTGATTATGTTAATTGATTGTACAATAATCTGTAACAAACATGCTTTTGCTTTTTTAAAATGACATTACAAATTGGAGAAGAGAAACGGAAATATTTGTATACAATCATTTTATTGTTTTTTTCCATGTCTTCCAGCTATAGCACTGACTTCCTGAGTGGGAGAAAGTGAGACCTTTCTGTCTGGTGTCCAAACAGAATAAAATGCAGAAGCCGATAGTAGAAGTAGGAGGGAGAATCCATCTGACTTTTAAAATCCTTGCCTTTGTTAATAACAGGATGTGTTATTACTATTGAAATGATAATTTTTTTAAAAGAGGTTATTAAATTTAGCGTGTGCTTAAGGGGGAGCAAGGAGAGTTCCAATCACCCAAACAAACCTGTAGGAATAAATCTTTGAAGCAAATTCAGTAACAAGCAGAAATATTCAAATTGGTCTGTATGTCTTAACATTGACCTCCTCCTCAAGTAATTATGGCCCCTGTAACACAGAGAGGGTGTAGCTATACAGTGCCTTGCAGACGGACCTACACTTCTCTGCCCACAGTCTCAAATAATTAGACAGGAGTTGGATCTTCTCTGTAAGCCTTCTAGCTTTGTTATTTCAGTGCTGTGCTCAATTTAAAATGCAGTGCTGAGAGACTGGCCTTTTTTAGCTTAGGCACAGCACCAGTTTAACCAATCACTGCAGCTTTTGAACTGGAGTGGGTTTGCATCTGATCTTCTCTGAACAGGAGTGAGGAAGATTGGGTCTGCCTGTGGTGTATCACCCCGTCATGCCCCATGACTGGTTCTGGTAAATCAAAGCTGTTGACAGCTGGTTTAGCTGGTTTTTCATGTTCCCTTTCTCTGTATGTGTTCATGAGATGCCCAGCTGCCAGTGGGAAGTTAGTCTCAGCTGTCATTTGTGACTGAAAAACTTCAGTATTGTTTTTTTGTTGTGGGTCTTTTTGGTGCATGTATGTGTTGGGGTTTTTTGGGTGGTTTCTTGGAGTGTTGTATTTGTTGGTTGGTTTGGTTCGGTGTTTTTGGAAGAAGGTACCTGTGCGATTGGTACTTCAGTTCTTAATATCTGGATGGTTTTTCTGGCAAAGATTAGTTTTCCAGTGCCTCTCGCAATAGTGAAAAGAACCCACTGGTCCCTAAAGTTTTTCTACTTAATGTACTTCCCTGACCTTTTCAATCACTTTGTGGTTTTGCAAGGATATAAACCTGGATATTTTGCATATCCCATGTTGCTGAACTAAATGACAATTTTTGGATTCTGAGAGGTACGAGCTTTGATGATAAATGCATTTTTTTTTTTCCCTGTATAACTTTATAGTCAGTGCTGGGCATTCCTGAAAGAGAAATGCAGTGTGAAGAGAGGTCTGACAGTTTTGGCCTTAGAAACACAGGAGAGGAAGAATTAAAGGAAAGAGCTGAAGTGTGCAGAGTCTGAAGAATTAATATCAGAAAAAGGATATCATGTAAGGAAAGAGGTGACTGGAGGAAGAAATCTTTCCCATGTTACTAGCAGAGAAGCACAGACAGTATTTGGGAGCCAGATAAGACCCCACAAGCAGCAGAAGCTTATTACACTCCTGAAGCTTTCTGGGCTATGATCAGTGTTCTAAACCAGTTTAAGAAACAGTCAACAAAATGTGTTTTTCAAGGGTTGAAAAGACTTCTAGTTAGTGATTCTTCTTCATCTGCAAGCTTCAGATATATTTGATAATCCCCACATAATGCAATCCAGAATTTTTTTAAGCTTAACCTTAATTAAAAAGAGGGATCATGTCAGGATATTCCAGGTTGCATATTTGTTGAACTGTCTGGATAACTGACTGAAAACTTTGCTATATGGCGTTTATTTACTGCTGTCTTTTGTGCCAAATTTTAGTTGTTGCTAGGTTTTTCTCTTTTTTTTTGTGAAATGAACAAGTATGAGTTTTTCTCTGAATATTTTCATTATGTGAATGTTTTTATTCACTGTGTGAAAATAGTATGATGCTGCATTACTAAAAATTAAGAAAATTTAGGTTGTAGGCATCTATTGTAATGTCATCAGCTTTTTTGCCCCTGTAGGAATTATAGTAGATGCTGAAGCATTGGTTAAGCTTGAGGAGAGACATAGCTGCTTTCCAAAATAAATAGTATTTATGAAAGTTTATTTCAAGTTATCTACGGAGAGTGAACATGAAAGGAGGGAGTATGTAATGTTTTCTTTGGAACATACCTTTGCTAAATATATTTTTAAAGGTTGCTAATCTGTTTCCTGCCTAGGAAACCAAAGAAGTCAAAGAGAGAAGGAGATTATGGACATATCTGTTACTTCAGTGCTGTGGTGTTTCTATGACTTCCATCTCCTACGCAGTTACAAGCTCTGCAGGAAAGGGATATGCGACTTGTATTGAAAACTTTCAGGTTTCCTGTTTCTCTGAGCAAGGTGGTTTCTGGCTGAGCCAGTTAACTTTTACTGCTGGGCCATGTCTACATATTTTCTGTTGCCCTGGAAAATCTGTGTTCTCCACTGTTCCTGACCACCTTGGATAGTTAGTGATCTCTTCCCTCCAGACTCACAATACCAGCAGCGTAGTGGCATCAGCTATGTGCAAGCCCCTTTTAATTCTGCTGTCAGTTGTATTTCTTGCGAATAAAGTGTTGCTGTTACAGATTTCCAGGGAGCCCTGAATATAAACGTATCAATTATGTGTCAACACAACAGCATCTGCCGTTGAAATTGGGTATCATTTATTTGGCATCAGCATAGCAAAGATTTGGCTGACAGCCAGAGTAAAATATTCCAGCAGAAACTGCTGCAACAGGAGCCATCTCTGAAGTAATTCTCTGAAATTCAGGTGCTCTAACATAATCTTTTAATAAATTCTTAAGACGTTAGGGACCTTAAGCAAAAAGCCTTTCAGGTTCCACATTCTTGTCTACTTTTATTTCTTGTCCATTTTTTTGTTGTTGTTGTTATTCCTGCTCTCCAAAGAGATACATATAAGGTTCTGGGATGTATATATCCTGTGATTTAATATCCTTTTTTGGCTATTTCATATTCCAACACTTGTTTACATAAAAATTCCAAATTAATGCAATCGGTGATGGCTTCTTTGGGGAAACTTTGCTTAACTGTGAAAGAGGCGAGGCTTTCAAAATAGAAGAGTAAGAAATTATATCCCTTTTCTCGTAAAAGATATGTGGTTGGTTGTTTGGTTTTTGGTAATTTTTTTTTTTTCTGATTAACTTAGTCTCTCTAATCTTGCTTGCTTTTTCTTAGACTTTATCTAAGTAAATTTTATAATCCCAGAGATGTGAGTGAGTCAAAACAGTGTACTTTAGAAAGTTAGAAAACACCAAGTACGTAAGACACTCCATTTGTCATGGGCATAATTGCCATGGTTCAGTAAATATTTTGGAGTATCTGTGGGAAATAGGAGACTCAGATCACTTTGCTTTTATGGATGACCCTTATCATGCTTGAAGGGGGTAAAGAAGTAACTCTTCTGTATAATGCTATAGCTTGCAATAGTCAGCTGGTTGATTCCTCTATCCTTTTAAAACTGAAACGGGGAAGATCAGAGTTGGAAAGCAGAAAATAGGGCAGAAAGTCTTGGTGTCGTGTAATATATCCAAATGTTTACCTCATGTCTTTTCACTGACTAGGCTCCAAACAGTCCCCATCCCTTCATCAAATTACATTTCATTTTCATTTGTGTGCTAAAGAAACTCCTTTCTAGAAAGGGTTAAGAACAATACAGAGATAAAAGTAGTTGGGAGAAAATATGCATTGGATTTTCAGTGCTGGAAGAAAAGCTTGTAGAATAAAGATGAACTGGGATTTTTTTGAGGTTTTTGGTTTTGTTGTTTTGTTGGTCTTTTGTTTTATTTTTTTCCCTGAGGTTTGAAGTCCTATGAAATTCAGTTTCTCTTGGAGGGAAAAGAACAATGAAAGGGAGGGAGGTCTATCATATTGTCTGCATTTTAAATTGGTTGGTTTCTGTTTGGGTAGAAAAGTAATAGTAAATTTGCATTAACTCTTAACTTCATACTCTCAAAAGAAATCACAAATCTAGAGTGAAGTAATGAAACCTCTTTAGGAAAATCAATGCTACCTTTATCCAAGCTCAATTTATTCAGGAGGTCAGCTTTGTTGCTGCCCTGGCATAGCTTGAATTTAATGATTAACCTCTTAGTGACTGTTCATGTAACTTCCGGCTTTCCATCTGGTATTTTATATAAGCATAAGCCAAGATGATAACAGAATGCTGTAGTAGAGTGGTATGTGCTATTTGGGGAAAAATCTCTTTCCAAATCCTATATGCAGTATGCATCAGCCCCAGTGAAACTGAGAGAAGCCCATTAAGAAATCTGATTAGCTGTCTGCTCTCTAGATGAGTTAAAATCTCTGTCCAGCGTGGTAATCAGTGATGTCTAACTGGTAGCTTATCTGGTAATAGTGCTGTCGCCTTTTATAGAGGCGCCTTCTCTTGCAGTTCTGCCAAGCATGTGTATTCATTTCAGACACATATAACATTGAGCGTTGAAATGATACCCTGTAATAAATTTTAAAATCCTCTTCAGTGCTGAACCTGGCACTGTATTGTTCTGTTGTGTCGCCCTTCCATTCAGCAAATTTCCTTGTGAGATCTAAAAGTGTCATGTAAGCAGCAGCATACAAGAGGAGAGAGAGTGTGCTTTGTGTGAAAGCAGCACTGAAAAGTGCAGCATTAAGTTCAAGGTTCAAAGCAAAGTATTGTCAAGTACTAGACAGTGTGCTTGCTCCAGCGGTAATGATCTCTGTAATTTTCTGCAGGTTAAAAAAGAAAATCCATATAATTTTGGGAAGAAAACATGAAAAAGATCAAAAGTACCTATAGTTAATGTAATACCCTCTAAGGTCCAAATTGTTTTCCTGCTAAAATTGAGAATGTGAGGAAGAACAATTCTAATGCCAGCAGTCTTTGATGTATTTAGCACCATAACATACAGATCTGCTGTCCACTCCATACCCATAGATGCTTATGTCCCTGGAGAGACCTGGCTGAAACCTGTGGAGTGCTGTAGTAGCAACAGAGGCAAGTTGTCAACTGAACTTCTCATCAGGTCTGCCCATGTGCACATAGTCCTGTATCTTTTGAAGGTGTCTTCTTTTGGTAGTTCTTGTTTTCCATCAGTGTTTGTTCATCTTCCATCTTTCCTTTCACTTGAAGGAGGTGAATTTTGACGGTGGCTGTCCTGATGGTTGTTTATTTAAGTGCTGTGCACTTTTTGCTCTTTGGTTCCATTAAGTTACTGTGATCTTAGCCAGTGTATTCTACCTTCTTTTGTATTCCATGCTGAAGTTGCTATTTTGAAATAATACATTAGTAGTGTGTCACTTCTGTCTAGAGGTTTATGAACAATTTTGACCTGTTGCTGGCATGCCTAGTTGATTGAAACTTTAGCCTGACCTCAAGGAAGTTCAGATGATACATATGATACACTACAATAGATAAAGGCTGTGCTGCTCCCTTCCCCTTCTCAAAAATCTGCTTATTGGTTGTAGTTTTGAGTTTCAAGGCTCGGTTAATTTGTGAAAAAAATTTTCTCTGTTGGTCAGAGGGGTGAGCAATGGTGGATGGCCTGTGTCATAGGAGGAGTAAGAAGATCTAGTTATCTTCTGATATCTCTAGCCCTTTGTAGGAAAAAGATGGTTCTCAGGGTCCTGCTGGAGGTGGTTTGTATTGTCCTCACTCGCCTTCAAATGCACAGAATATGCTTGTTGATTCTCTTGGTTTTTGTAGAGCCCATGTTAAAGAGTATGGATGGATTACACTTGCGTTTATAATATTTAGGTTAGTAAGAGGCTCTGTTAAACTACTGCCTAGTTTTCTGTCCAGATATTTGGTTTATTTGACTCTCTGTTGAACCTCCATCCCTTTTCTTAGTCTTCTTTCCTCCTCCCAGTTCAAATTAGTTGCAGTTTTTGTGGAAACTAACATTTTCCTTTACTAGAAAATTAAGAGGGCAAAACGCCCCTGAGGAGTGAAGTGCTATTTTATAGTATCTGCATGCTAAATATTGGGGTTGCCGAATCTACTTCTGGCACCACAGCTCTTGTACTGAGGAACAGCCTGTTTGGAGCAGCATTTGCAAAACCATTTCAGTACATCTCACTATTACCAAACTGCAACCTTATATAAGCCAGTCTCCATCCACTTAACTGCAGGACAACTTCAATGATTAATATTTATATAAAAGCTTTCATGTTGCCACAGTGAAACTGTCTCACTCTCAAAAGAAAAGGTGGCTTTTTCCCTGTTGACTTGGTGTGAAAAATCTTGCAAAGGCTTTCAGCAGTACTGCATCTGAGACAGGCATCAGCAGAAAAACTAGGGTTGTCTTTAATTTGGTATTTCATTTTGTGAAATTGCCTAGTCTGAGAGAAATAAAACATTTACGTGTATATTAACCAATGTTTGCCAGCTCTTGGAATAAAGCCAGTTCTCTCGGGGCCAGACAAATGCTCTGAGTGAATGAGTAATAATCTGCTATTGTCACTCCTAATTTATGGATGGGTAGATAGAGCAGTGTTTGCCATTTTACGTTGTCCTATTCACTCGAAAGACTAAAAATCACGATTAGCTATCAGCTTGGAGTATCTATAGCAGGACTGTTTATAACTGATTTACTCAATATAGCTGTTGCAAAAGTTCAAAACCTCCTCATGTGATAAGAAATAATTGTGGAAGAGGATGAGAAAGCATGAAGGTTACAGATGTTTTGGGACAGTAGTTTGGAACCTGCAGCTAGAGGCTGAAAAGATCTATGACATCTCCTCTTTTTAAATGACATGCAAGGTCCCTGTGCCTCATTTATTTTCTGAGGAAATCTGTACTGTCATCTCTCTCATGTTAATAGAAAGTTAAAAATCCATGGATTCCCAAGATAATGGCTGTATTGAGCTTTTGGTGATAGATAAGTAAGAGGAAGGCATAATACTGAGTACCTTACCATGATGTTCTCCTGTG
The DNA here is from genome assembly GCF_003259725.1 of Athene cunicularia. Classification (NCBI taxonomy): domain Eukaryota; kingdom Metazoa; phylum Chordata; class Aves; order Strigiformes; family Strigidae; genus Athene; species Athene cunicularia. Next base: position 10,126,092 of record NW_020799091.1, on the reverse strand, counting down.
TCTCTGAGCCTTTTAATTTGCTTTAATTTTTCAGTTAAAGAGTTTTTAAAACTTCGTTTTATGCATTTATGAGAATGCTTTTCTCATGAAGTTAACAGCAATCTTGGCAAGGTTGGGGTGAATAAAAATAGCGAGAAGACTTTTGGTGAGAAAGATGAGTGATATTAATGGGAGTAGTTAAAATCCTACCCCTGTAAAGCCAATGTTAAATACTGCAGAGGCAAACAGTACAGCATCTGTCTGGAGTAGGCATTTGAGGCATTACGAGTCACTCTGGAGATGAAATTGTTCTCAGAATGTCCTGTGAAGTCTTCCATGAGATCTTCTCGGCAGTTGTGGCGAGTGTGCTCCACCACACCTAACTACATAGGTAGGAGATGGATGAGAAGTACAAAGCTCTCTAGTCAGCCATGAAGAGTAAATAAACACAGTGCAGAGGTGAGACTGATAATTGATGTCTGTCTTCTCTGACGGGTTGACTCTTCCATCCACTTCTTTCAGTCTTTATTTCACTTCCAAGCAGCTTTTCTCCCACTCAGTGGTTTCTCTTTCCTTTGGTTTCACTTCCTTTCTTGTGCATTAAGGGGGCTTTCCTGCTCTTTCTGTCTGGGCTTCATTATCTCACTCCCCTACCTGCGCTGCATCGCAATTTTTATTTTTTTGTTTTTCACCCCACTGCATTAAACTTGGTATCTGTGGTCTTTTAAAATGAAATAATGGTAAAAGCAGTTGGTGTTGATGTTGTAGATATCAGGCTGTCTGCAGCTCAGTGTGCACCCATTAATATTCTGCCCATAGCTGTGGCAGACAGACTTAAAAGACGTCTAAGGACACGATTCCTCAGCCCCTCTGAAAGGTCAGACGTAGGACTTAACTTTTGTACTGTGCAGCCTCAGCTGTCACTTGGTGTTCACAGGAACTTTGATAAGATTAAAAACTAATATATCCCTGTTTTGAGAAAAGGTCAAATAATACATGATCCAAACCCTACGTGTGCTGGGTCATGGGCAGGTGCCTTTAAACACCCATTCCCTGCACACCCACCGTTCCCGAACTGTCCGTGGGCCCCAGGACTGACTTGACTTCTACTGTTAAAGGTTCAGGGTACAACTGGAAGTGGTTTGCTTGTTGGATGCCTGTTGTTGCATTGACAAGAGAGATCTACTGAATACATCAGAAAACTTACTATTGGATGTGGCTGATGTGAACAATGAAGCAAAATGAGTTTTTAAGAGCTGGTCAGCTGCATCTTAATAAAAATAGAGGGTGGGGGAGAAACAACTCACCACAAAACGAACCAAAAAAACCCCCCTAAAGACAAAAAAACCCCAAACCTGCAAAGACCAAAAAAACCCCAACCAGCCCACCCAGCAGCTTGGAGCAGTTTCTTGAAATTGCTTTAAAATATGAAACTATTAAGATTAATCTGAATTAATCTATACAGAGTCAGAAAGATACCTGCTTAGATCTCAGCAGCAGCAGGTGCTTGCTGTATTATAAATAGAAAGCAATACAAATTGAGGTGCTTATTAAATTTGCCTTTATGATGCTTTGAAGAATTGCTGTGGAACAGAAAAGAAAAATTACCAGAGGCTCTGGATTAGAAGGGTGACTTAAATAGCTGTGCTGCCAAAGGAAACGGAACATAAACTAGAATAAATGATAGACTTGTTCAAAAAAGGTTATCTAACAGTGATTTGTCTCTAGCATAGGGAGGTTGGCAGAGAGCTTTGGAGGGATGTGATTGAACGGGGGAGGGCTTCATTTTTTTGGTCAGTTTTAATACAGTATTGAATTTTAATACATTTTCCAGGAGATTGCACTGTAATCCTTTTTAGCACTTATGTTTTTCAAGTTTTTCCTTGTTTCTATTTTCCCCTTCCCCCAGCTGACAAAAACTAATTCTGCAGGAAATGTTCATGTTTGGGAAATAGACTCATTCAGAATTTTTGCTGCCTTTTTGGATAATGCTCTGGTGAGGATCCTGTATGTTGTTCAGCATTTTCAAAAATTCTTGAAATGCTGTAGGGCCTCTGCAGAGAGGTGGCTGAGCAGAGCAGCTAACAAATTGTCAGAAAAAACAGATCAGAGCAGCAGGCTCAACTGGCAGAGACCTATTAAAAATGAATCAAAATCTGCAATGTTTTTTTCTTTAATGAGATACTGAAATTGATTTAATTTGGCAGGGAGCATACCAGGAAATTGTAGCGTGGGAAAATAGGTGGTTTGGGGAGCAGTGAATTGCCCTGCGTGAGAGCCGAGATCCTACTTTTTAATGTAGCGAAGCACAAGCATGCGTGCTGGTGGAGAGGAGGTCTGTGGTGGCACAGTGTCCTGTACCGTTCTCATCTCAGTTACTCTCTTGTAAGATGCCTGGCATGCAAACAGTGAAGGTGTCTACGTTAGAAATGGTGACAACATGCACAGGCAGAACAGAGAGTCATTAGCACAGAGTGAAAGGGGAAAGGGAATGCGTGTGGACAGCAGGACTCCTGGACTCCATGCCCAGATCTCCCTGGCACCCTGTATGGGCTTACATGAGCTAAAGTGGCTTGTATGCCATACGAAGCATTTGATTTTGATATTGATATGTTATTGATATTGATATTGTATTGATATTGATGTGGTTTACCTTGACTTTAGCAAGGCCTTTGACACCGTTTCCCACAACATTCTCCTGGTGAAACTGTCTGCTCGAGCCTTGGATGGGCACACGCTTTGCTGAGTAAAAAACTGTCTGGATGGCCGGGCCCAAAGAGTTGTGGTGAACGGAGTTAAATCCAGTTGGCGGCCGGTCACGAGTGGTGTCCCCCAGGGCTCGGTTTTGGGGCCACTCCTGTTTAACATCTTTATTGATGATCTAGACGAGGGGATCGAGTGCACCCTCAGTCAGTTTGCAGATGACACCCAGTTGGGTGGGAGTGTTGATCTGCTCGAGGGCAGGGAGGCTCTGCAGAGAGACCTGGACAGGCTGGAGCCATGGGCTGAGCCCAACTGGGGGAGTTTCAATCAGGCCAAATGCCGGGGGCTGCCCTTGGGCCACAACAACCCCCAGCAGCGCTACAGGCTTGGGGAGGGGTGGCTGGAGAGCTGCCAGTCAGAGAGGGACCTGGGGGGGTGATTGACAGCCGGCTGAACAGGAGCCAGCAGTGTGCCCAGGGGGCCAAGAAGGCCAATGGCATCCTGGCTTGTGTCAGCACTAGCGTGGCCAGCAGGGACAGGGAAGGGATCTGACCCCTGTACTCGGCACTGGTGAGGCCGCCCCTCGATTCCTGTGTTCAGTTTTGGGCCCCTCACTACAAAAAGGACATTGAATGACTCGAGCATGTCCAGAGAAGGGCAACAGAGCTGGTGCAGGGTCTGGAGCACAGGTCGTACGGGGAGCGGCTGAGGGAACTGGGGGTGTTGAGTCTGGAGAAGAGGAGGCTGAGGGGAGACCTCATCGCCCTCTACAGCTCCCTGAAAGGAGGGTGCAGAGAGCTGGGGATGAGCCTCTTTAAGTAATAAGCAATAGGACAAAAGGGAATGGCATCAAGCTGTGCCAGGGAAGGTTTAGACTAGATATTAGGAAGCATTTCTTTCCAGAAGGGGTTGTTGGGCGTTGGAATGGGCTGTCCAGGGAGGTGGTGGAGTCCCCATCCCTGGAGATGTTAAGAGCTGGCTTGACATAGCGCTAAGGGATCTGGTGTAGTTGAGAATGGTCAGTGTGAGGTTAGTCCTGTGTGGACTAGGTGATCTTCTAGGTCTTTTACAACCTAGATGATTCTGTGATATGTTACCTGTGGTTAGGAATTCAGTTGCATCCATATGCTTATGAGTTGCATGAAAAAGATGACTTAGTGCATGAGCGTGGCTGCCCTTGGAAAAGTTTGGATCTGCTCAGCAGGGAATGAAGCTGGTAACTTGCAGTTCAGTTTACTGGAGTTAATACATGATTGTGTATCGTTGCTTTCTCTGAGAGCACTGTGAATATAGTGAATTGCTCTAAAAACAACCCAAGTGGAAAGGGAGGCTGTACAGGAATAAATGAGAAGGGACGGGACAATATGAATACTGTTATGTAGGGGGATGTAATGTTTTGGTCTTGGTAAATGATTTAAACTTGTACTTTATGGTGGTTGAACTATGGGACTGATCGATAGCTGTTTGCCGAACATTGTAGAGGAACTTCTGAGACATTCTTCTCTGACTACCTGGGCTTGCTCGTAATGGACTTTGTTACACACACGGCTCCATAGCATTTGCTTTTGCTTCGAGCTGGTGCAAAGTCCTGGCAGTAGGACTGTAATAGGAGTACATAAATAGCTGGTGCAAAACCCAGTGTTGCAGAACTGATTAGGCAAAACAGGGCTTGTGTTTAGATGGTGGCTTTGCTAGGAAACTCCCTTTGGTTAGACTGTGCAAAACATTTTTTATGTCTCTGTAATTTTATTAAGTCTTAATTAAACCTTCTGCATTTAAATTAGTTTGCATTAATGTCACACTGTCTTATTTTGTGTATACTGACAGAAACTAACAGGGATTTGATCAACCTAATCCAGCTGTATGTAATTTTGTGCCTTCTCCTTAAATAATTGCAAACAGAGTCTATCAATCATGGCAGGAAAGCCCGCTGCTTTATTATAATGTGGGATTGTTTAGTGAAATGTAATAAGACTTCAGGTTTAAGCTGGGGAGTAAACAGAATGAGATTTTAATCAGACCGGTGATAGGAAGAAAAAACTCCCCACCCATCCTGTGTCGCAAGTCTTATCTTTCCGTCCTCCCCAAAAACAGTGTCGTGATTGCATTGTTGTCATGCTGATGTTGAGACATTTCTGTAATTTGAAAGGAATTCGGGAAAGGTGCAGATTTCTGGCTGCTAGAGGAAGATCTCTAGCCTAAACCTGTGGTGCTGTTCCGGTGTAAGGTGGAGCTTTTTATTTCATTCATTGATATCTTGATTACCTGGATCAAATGAGAGCCTGTAGAAGGGAACAGAGGTGGGAATGGAATCTGCCAAATGGCAGCAGCATTGCATAAGCTCTGAAACACCTGCCCTGCTTGGAAATCAAGGGAGTAACACAGGCACCCACTTCATGATTGGATTTGGGTTGATTTCTGTGTGATTTAGTTACTCTCCAGTGTCCTGCAGCCCTCCCCTGGAACGTGTACAAGCAAGGAGAGACAGGCATGGTGCCAACAGTCTTTCCTCAGTGTCCTACTGGAAAACCATCTGTGCCAAGAAAAGCTTGAAAAACCAGAACTTCAGACAAGCCCTGAAGGGGATGAGTTTGAGATCTGAACCCATCATTCAGCATGCTCTGGCATTGCATCCAGCTTGCTTTAAATCTTTGAATGCCTTCAAGTTCCTTCATAAAATAAAATGGTGAGTGTCAGTGTCGGTGCAGTGCTGTCTGTTTTCCCCTGCAGGACTGTCTCAGGACAGTTTCAGGAGTCCAGGTACACATCTGTTTTGCTATCTGCTCTGGCAGATACTGCTTTATCTTGAGCTAGAAGAGGGAGATTTCTCTTCATGCCTCTGAAGAAACAAACTGTTTCACAGATAGTTTGAGTGCAGCATACACTGACTGTCTTGTGGTCAGGAAGTACACGTGCTGTTTCTGGATGTTGCCCTGGTACCTTGGGAGCTGTTCTTTCAGCTTTTTTCTTCTGTTGGTTACTCTCCATTGTTCATTCCTGCCTCCGGTACACACGCGTATGCACGCACCCCTGCTGCCCCAGGCTCATCCATTGTCTTTGTGGTTTTTTGTGGTTTTAGATTTAATAGTCCGTTCTTACTGTGGGTATGGATTTTTTGCCTGCCAAGCTTTAGCCTGGACTGAATTTTCAGTGCCAAAGTTTTAATGACAGTAGAATTACAATGAAAAGCAGTGACAGTCCCTCAGCTCCCCTGTTTGCATTACAAAACTGTAACATCAGGCTTTGGACTTGCTGGTGTTCTGCCTGGTGTGTGTCTCGGGGATCTGTTTCAAGATGCTTATAGTGATGATGTCTCATGGAGGGACTGTGTTGCGAACCCAGCAGTTTGAACGGGAGAAGTAACAATGAGACCACACGCTGGATTGTAGGAAAAGTGTGTTTCCCATCTAGTTCATCATCAGCTCAGAGGATGGGTGCTGCTACCCTCTGGTGACTGTTCATCCTGTGGTGTGAGTTAGCAGCGACAGTCCAGGTCGTGGTGGACTTGTGACACTGACGCAGCTGCACTGGAGAACAGAATTTTCACACCAGATTCCTATTGCTGCACCTCCTTGCAGATGCCATGGTGTTGATCTGGGAAAGCAATACATAAATTTCGACACTGACACCAGTGACTTATTTTTATTTATTTATTTAGCAGTGCTTTTTAGAAACTGAGTGTATTTCCATAAATACACCGGAAAGATAAATGTTTTGTATCCAAAGGAGTCTTGTCAGGAATAGCTGAGAAAATCACTTTTTAAGAAAACAGCTGAGCAAACACGTAATATCAAGTCGTATGCTAGGTGTTGTGGTTTACTGCATTTATGCGCAAGATCATCTGTATAGATGGAGAATGGCAAGCTCTTTTACAGCCTCCCCTAGGAACTGAATTCACGCAGTGACAGAAATTACGTGTTTGTTTTTCTTGTGTTTTCAGTAAACATTAGTTCTGTTTCTTCATTGGACTGCCTGTTGCAAAAGTTGTCTTGATGCTGCTTCTTTATCTACAAAGAAAAATAAGAGTTATTTATCCATCTGTTCATGGAGCAAAAGGACTTGCCTTTTTATTTATTTTTTTTAATTGAATTGCTGCATTCAGGGCAGATAGGGTTGTACTGCAACATGTATGTGCCAAAAATACCATCACCTCATCTCTGTTTAACAGTGCAGAGATCATGGCTTTTTGTTTCTAATTCAGATTACTGGCTATATCTAAGCCCTCAGAATTGTAAAAATCATATTGAAATAGCTTTCTGCTTCGGCAGCCTTGCTCTCTCTGACTTTCTGGCAGCATTCAGTGCTGGCTTTCATTTTCCAAATGCTGTGAGTAGTTTTGAGACTCTCAAAGCTACATTTACAGTAAATGTGATGTTGCAGTAATGATGGGTCAATTCAGATTTAGGTCTGTAATTTGAAAAAAAAGCCACCACCCCTCACTAAAAGATAATGTTAAACTGACTTCAAACAGCATCTTAATAGTTCCATATTGTTATGTGTGTAATTAAAAGCTTTTACCCTTGAAAACAGGGTTGTTTTGATTTGCTAATCATAATTCCTTGCTACAGTCAAATAGACTGAGGTAAATTTTTATTATATAAAGAATTGGCCACATGCGGTAACGTGAAAATCCATTTTTCACAGAGCAAACAATTTTCTCTTAATGCTTTTCTTCGTTTTTAGCACACTCTGAAATCATGACAGATAGTGTCACCAAAACATGAAGATCTCAAATTTAGCATTGCAAGCATTATCTTCAGGTATGCATCAATTCTGCTCTTCAACTTCTGTTTAGAAGTAACAAGCTGGGTGACCCAGAGCATTTGATAGTGCAGAAGCCAATTATTTGTGTGGCTGTTCATGCAGAGTCCTTGCATACTTAGGTTGATCGTGTTTTGTTAGGGGGATGGTTTGTTCAAATTAAAAGTTTCTTTTTTAAGCAGGAGATAATCATTTCCCTTTGTTAGTGGTCACACACCAGTTGTGTTTCAGTACCAAAAGGAACTGTCCTGCAACTGGAATATTTGCTTCACCATGGGGCCAATTTTGTGTTTCTGAAAGTGGGTTGGCTGGGGAGTTTTTGGGGAGAGGGAGGGAGGATGTGACTGGGATTAGTGTTTTGTTAATCCTCTGGGCAGGCTTGCTCTTTAGGGTTCAGCTTTCTTAGTCAAATTGGCAAATCTCTGCTCTATCCATCTTTGTCACCCACACAAGTGATTACACAGAACATTTTGCTCCTGTAGAGCCTGTCAAATAATGAAGATTTTTTTTTTTTTTTAAACTATCATTTTACATTTAGTGTATAAAATGGAGTGTAATAATTATGCTTGAATGTGATGGAAATAGTGCTGGACAATCACTGCTGCAGTTGCATAAAACCTGTTACAATCAGGCTTGCTTTTTTTTTTTTTTTTAAATGTTCCTTCCTCAGAGCCAGCTTTGCAAGGCATTAGGTGCTTAATGCATCTGACACAAACACAGGAGCAGGTTTAGCTTCTGTCTTGGCGTGGGAGTTGGGTGCAAACTGCTCTAAGTGCTCCTGCAAATCTTACCCAGGTAGCAGCCACCCAAAGGGATGAAGGTGTTCTTCAGAGAAGATATAAGGATTGTTATTTTTATCTCTTTACACTTGCCAAAACTGAAAGACAAGGGAAAAAACAAGGGACAGAGTTGAACCTGGGTGGATGAAGAGGCTCCGTGCAAAATTGAGGTCTCTGAGGACTCCATCTAGAGCTCCGTGCACAAGTATTCCTGTTTGAAAATCTGTCCCAAGCTCCTACTGAAATAGTTTCTTAAAATTCCCTTTTAGCTGCATTTCTAAGCTGGCCAAATCACCTTAGAAATTGGTGACCTTCCTGATGCTACTCTAGAATGACCAGACTTTAGAGCTGCAGGAAGGAAAATTCCTCATCCAAAATGTGGTATTTCACCTCAAGGTAAAATCAGTTATGGAGTAATGATAGAAAAAATAGCCTGAGACAAGTCTTGTCCTTTATTAAATAGTACCTAGGGTTTGTGTAACAGTATTACATGCAGTTCAATAATTTATTAAAAAAGCCCAGAACATTTTCATGGTTTCAAAGGTAATAACATGTATGTGTTGATTAGACCCAACTTTAGTTAAGGGTACAAGTAAGAATGATATTACTTCAGCCATTGTGTTGGTCCTGGTTCCCTGCGCTGGCTGGGGCAGCACGTCAAGTTTCCTTCTGCTCTGTCAGGAGCTGCCGTCTCCTTGGGGTCACCACCAGCTTGGCCGCGGTGAAGCCAAAACTGTGTGAGGTAAGGGAGGGTTAAAGCCTCTTGTCTAGGAGATCCTGCGCAGCCGCTCCTGGCAGCCCAGAGCTGCTCTGTCCATCCTGCTGGGACCACGGCCTGGGGCTTCGGCAGCACTGCAAGGAGCAAAACATTTCCACTGCTGGGAAGGGTGGTCTTTATCACGAGGCTGGGGTGTGCTCCTGTTTTAGTGACTGCTCGGTGCTTCCCTGCTGACCAGGCTTCCTCTTGCCCCTTGGGTCCCCACCACAGCCTCTTTCCATACTCAATTCTTCTTCCAGCCTCCTTACAGCAGCTCCAGCTGCAGTGCCCTAAAGCAATCATCCCAGTAGCAAAAACAAGTAACAAGATGATAAATTTGTTGGGTTTAGTTCTTGACTCTGCTGGTGTGCTCTGGTGATTGGGAACGACTGGTTTGGGGGCTTTTTAATGCTCAAATAACCTTAAGAGTATTGTCTGCTTAGGTGTCCTGTGTTCTTTTTCCCTACTGCTGGTAGGCAGTTTGAATACAGTGTGTCCTGGTTGTCTGCTGGTTTGTTTGGTTTTATTTTTAATGCATCCGTAACATCCATTGCCCTAGGGGAAAATTTAAATGATAAAAATTAATTCTTGTCAGATTGGTTGTTTGAATTTCAAGATGTTTTGCTGTTCCAGAAATGTTACAGTGCTCAGTAGCAGGATCATGAGGCCAGGTTAATCCAAATTGGTTTACAAACACTTGTAATTTTGGATTTAGAGAAAAATTATTCAGCTTAACATGGCTAATACATTCATGCTGTAAGGTTGGTGATAATAACTTCTTTAGACGTCTAGACATGTGATTATACTAAGTACAGATAAACAAAATCTTTTGTGCATGTGTTGCATGTAGAAGGAGATGCAGAACTGCAGTACTCTGCAAGTGCTGGTGTAGCTGGAGTCAACGTTGCTGTTCCTGGCTTGCAGGAATAGCCGTGTGTGGTGTGAGGAGCTTTTAATTGCAAATTACTAATGGTCAGAGTTAATTTTATAAAAAAAAGGAGACAGTGGATTGCCATAAATTCTGGTTGGATTGTTGTGATACGTTTTGAAGGATAGCAGTCCCCACAAGTTTCATTTAAAGCTGTCTGGTACAAAATTATCCCGGTTTAACAACAGTTGTCTTGCTTTAGGATGTTGGCAAATGCTTCAGCGCTGGTATGAGCAACTTCAGCAAGTCCACTGATTTATGCTTTTAGGTTTTGAGGTTAGCTCTGCAAAAACAGTCAGAGTAACTTAACCCAGAAGGTAGAATGAAGAGCACTTTTATATATAAAAAGCAATTTGGATGATGGGCAAGGAAGAATGTAATTGCTCTAGATGTCAAGCCAAGGTACTAAATTTGCAAGTTTTTGTTATGTTGAAGAATGACATCTTTAGGTTTGTCTTCAGTAGCTTGAACTTTTAAATGTTTTGTTCTGCTCAAAACCTTAGCTTTTCAGTGTCAAGTTAGAGCCCTGCAGTGTTAGAGAGAAGAGTTAGACTTAGAAATGGATGTTTCAAACCAATATATGAAGCCAACAGTCATTTTCTTGACTAGGCAATTGAGATTGTTCTTTCTAGCCAGCACATTCCTGCTTTAGGGGAGACTTTGTTATAGTGAACTTAAATAATCTCACCCCATGCAATTTTATTGTCAAATTTTAAATTGCATAATTCATAAGAGAGGTGGAGTTACAGTCTGGCTAGTGTCACACTGTTGTGGACTGCAGATGTTCCACTTTTGCTAGTGTCTTAATTCCTTTTATTGCTATTCCTACAGATGTCCCAGTTGAGAAAGTTGGGGACTTTCCAGTAAAAACAGTAGTGATCATGACCAGCCTTGGCAGATGCTTGGGCCAGGTTGAGCAGTTAACAGAAAGGAGAAGCAGCCTTAGGAGGATGCATACAGTCTGTAGCAGTGAGCACTCTCCTGTTCAGAGGAGACTAGGAATGGAAAGGACACTCTCAGCTTCTGTTTCAGGAGAAAAGGTGAGTTTCCACTTCTTCTGCAGAGTGAGGTTAGCTGGTAATGAAGGTTAGAGTCTGCACAAGATTGAAGTATGTGTGGGACATGACTTTCTCATTGACATCTGACAGCAACTTGCTCTAAGATGTTTTAAATGGGCAGTGCCAACTAGGCTGTTAATTACACCCATCCCAATTCTATATTATTTCCTTCCTCTTTTCTCCTGAGTTCAGCCTTCCAGTGCACAAGCAGGGTGATTACTGGCCGAAGGAGGACGTAGCTCAGTAATGTGGGATAATTTGTTCTCACAGGCTGTGTATGCCACAGGGAATGAGACCCTAATGTTGTAATCCAGACCCTGGCACTGACTTGCTGTACTTCATGTATCTGTTTTTTCCTTTCAGTAATTGCCAGCAGTCACCTGCCTTCCCGTGAAGTCCACGGGTGGCCAGTAAGAGGCTTGGCAGCAGAACGAGATAGCAGTGGCACTCTTACTCCATTTGCACAACATGGGCCATAGAATTTCGTCTTCTGCAACTGAGCACTAGTTTTTAAGTGCTGTTTCAAACCAGCATGAACATAGCAACATGTACAACACCCTGGACCTTTCCTGTGGGGGAGTGTTGTCTCTTGCAGCAACTGTCTAATACTGGCAGGCGTGTCCAGGCTCCTCACCGCAGCAGGAGCCTGGCAGCAACTTGCAGAGCTTCACTGCTTCCATTTTTATGGTTCAGTTAAGACAAACCCTAAGGCTCATTTCTCTGAAAACTGTGGGCCAGTTTCTCTGCAAGGCCATCTCTGCCAGTAACAATGCCAAATAACCCAATCTATTGGAAATGTTTTTGGAGATTGATGCCAGATTCCCAAACTGGAGAGCATCAGCTTGCAATTCAAGTGGTGCTGACATTTGCGGGAAGGCTTTCTGTACTAAGCCATCAGATGTTAGCTAGCTAGTGTATGTAATTAACTTGGTATAATTTTGCTTCAGAATGAAATATTCATTCAAAAGAGACTTAAAAAAACATCCTGATGTTTTTAATGTCTGAGTAGCAAGTGATGCTGTGTAGAGCAAGGCATACATTTATTGTTGGAGAGACTGGTTTCATGGCAACTCCTGTTTGTTACTATGGTACACAGAAAGTCCCAAAGGCTTTTACTGTCCATCACTTCTTGGGTCTTGTGAGTAATCTGGATACAAAACCCACTGATGTATATTAACAGTGGAGACAGAAAACAGTATGAAAATAGTGTAGCCTGAAGTGCTCCATTTGTCTAATTATCTCAAAGGGCAAATGTAAAACTTAATTTTGCGTCGTAGTTTTTCTAGAGTTTGGTAGTAAAGCTTGTGAGCAGAGCAGGAGGAGAGGGAACAGAAATGGAAGGGGTAAAACTAAGATTTCTTTTGCCCCAGAGGCAGTTCAGGAGTTAGAGAAGTGATAAACCACAAAACCAAACCAGAAGCCCATAGCTTGCAGACAGAATACCAAAGACTCTGTCCTGAATCGATGAGTTGAGGATTTTCTGAGAAGAAACAGTTATGAAAATTTAGAAACAAAGTAGGGTATTGTGTGTAGTTGCTTCATCCAATTCCTATTTACCTCCCCATTATGGAGTTCACTGACCACTTCTGTTCTCTCTAAATGTGCTGCTACGTATTTTGATTCTCATGCTGCAGCTTGCGGAAGGGATGGGTTCTTTCTCAGACAAACTTCATTGTTTCCTCTTTTGAAAATCATCCCAGGCACCAAAATTGCCCTTTTGTGCTTTATCAAAACTGAAATGAAGTGTTTGCTTCAGAGGGCAGGTTGAATTTGCAAAATTTATGATCAGAAGGAACAACTACTTGAAAGATGTGTGTGCATGGGATGCAGAATCAGTGAATGCAGCTGAACCCTGAGATACTGTCATGCTTTTTTTTTTTTTTTTTGTTAGATTATATCTAGGAAGGACCATGTAAAGACAGAAATACTGACACATTGATTTGCTATTAGTTTCCCAGTACCACATGGTTGCTCTATTCACTTCTGTAAATTCAAATTAGTAGAGTTATTCCACATTTTACCTTAATTGATGCAATATCTCACCAACCTAATTAGCTAGATGAGAATCAGAACAGGCAGGCTGCTGCTGTTATGAGAAAGGAGGAACACTCCGTTGTAGTTGCACATAACCTGTAGCTGATGATTCTTGTTTTGTACATGAGCATTTTAGTTTGGTTTTGCTTCTGTGGTGAGGCTGGCAAATAAGGTTGAGGGCTAACTCTAAGAGAAAGCATCACACTTTCAGTGAAAACCTCTTCTTTTTTTTTTTTTTTTAAAAAAAAGCGGTCATAAGACAACTTGTAGCATTGACCAGAGATGACAGAAACATCAAGAGAAAATCATGTCTGTGATGAACTGAGTGAGATTTGCAGCTTTGCTTGTTGACACATGCTCCTCACCTACAGCAGCAAGCTAAAATCACCTTTATATTTTGATATAAAGAGGAGAGAGAAAAGAGGCTGTTGCATTAACCCACTACTTTCTACAATACATTTTATTCTGAGGATGTCAGAGTGATGGAAAAGCATCAGTTCATAGTTTACTTTCAATTCAACTCAGTATTTGACATCAGTAATTGTTACCCTCCATATCTGTGTTGAGATGCATCTGGCCTGTATCCAGATATTGTGCTGTTGCAGAAATGGGGGTTGTGGCGAAGAGGAATGTAGCCAAACAGGTGGCATCCTCCCTCTGCCTCACAGTCAGTGAATTACACAGCTGTAGACAGCTTAGAGGCAAAAAAAAAAACATTAGGGTATGGAAATATTAAGTACCTACTAATTCTCTTTATTTCAGAGAGGCTTTCATGTCATGCAGTGGCTTTGTTAATCTCACTTTATAGATACTTCTGCTTTTAAAAATTGGTCTAGTAGATGCTTCAGAGCACCTACCTTATTAATGACTGCTTGTCTACACCAGTGATTTGTAAGCAGGCTGGTTATCACTTGGGATCTTTTTCTTATAAAAATGACAGCTGTAGTAAGAGTAAGAGCACTAAGTCATGTTATGATTTAGACTTTGTTCTATGGCAGCAGGACCAGAAGGATAAGTTAAGCAGCTCTTTGCCCACATTTCTTCCTGTTAGAATACCCTTTATTCCAGTACCTGGTGTGGATGATAAACACCTAATGCTTTTCCTTACGGCAGGGTGTGTGCTTGCCCTTCCTTGTTCTCCAGGTTTGTGGGGAGCTGCAGACCTTTAGCAGGGAGCCTGCTGCTGTTACAAGCAGGGGCAGCTGGTACTCTGATGCAAGATTAATTCATATTATTTTCATTAAGTCTTTGGCTGTGTTATCTTCTTTGCCTTGGAGGATAAAACGTATGGTGCTGGGCTTTGTTTCTGGCTTAACAGAGTGCAAGTTGGGTGCTCTTGGACAAATAAACGCACCATGATGAACTGTTATAGTTTTTATGGGGAAAGTGTTACTGATGAGCTGAGCAAGTGCGCTGCGATTCTGTTTCCTTAAAAGAAACTTCATAGATAGTGGTGCCAGTTAAATAAAAGATTTACCAAGTGGAGCTGCAAATAGTTTTAATAACTGGAATATGTGTAGCTCCTGCTCAGAAGAATTGTTTTTTTCCTTCTCTTTCAGTTTCTTGCACAGCCAGCCACTTGAAAGTGAAGGAATTCTTCAACCCCTTCTTTCAGAAGACCTTGGAGTATTTTCTGCTGTTCAACTCCTTTCCTTCCCCATTTCTGTGAACAAGATCCTGAGAGAAGGATGAGGCAGCTAAGAGGAAAACCCAAAAAAGAGACCTCCAAAGATAAAAAGGAGAGAAAACAGGCAATGCAAGAGGCCCGGCAACAAATCACCACGGTGGTGCTTCCCACGCTGGCTGTTGTAGTACTGCTGATTGTTGTATTTGTTTACGTAGCGACTCGTCCAAATACAACTCAATGATGCAGCTTTGCAGACTTCATAGCTTTGAGGTATTAATAATTTTATCAAGAGCCGAAAGGAACTCTCTGCTACCCCTTTACTACTCTACAAAGGAACTTGCTGGTATTTTTAGTCTTTCTCTTTGTTAGGGTCCCGCAGATTCTATTTAGGAATGTAACATAAAACGTATCAGTGAATGTGCCAGTACGTTTTATGGTGCAGTTCATGTGCCTTTCAGACTTTTAAAATGGTGTTTTTCTTAAATCTGTTTGAAGCTCTATATTGTAAAAGGAAATAGTGTTCTGCTATAAATTTGTAAAAAATCAGCTTCCAGCTTTTATCACTGTTACGGATAATGCTGCTCCCATGAGCTCTTGTATGTCTATTTCAGAACTTCCAAAGAAGTACATTTCTTCTTTGTACTTAATGTCATATGAAGTGCTTTGATTCAGAAAGGATATATTTATTTTTTGCATAAAAGAGAGAAGTCTTACTTGGAATCTTCAAATTATTTTGCAAAAAATGTGACTTATTGTGAAAGCCTACACTGTATAATAATTTTTTCATTAATCAGTATATAGTTCACTCAGAAAGAATTTCTTTTTGCTATGAGATGCCAACATGCAAAGTGAATACTTCAGGATCTGCCAGAAGGAATCTTCCAGAACTTGGAAAGGGAGATTTTACCAGTTTATGGTGAAGTAACTAATAACAAACTACATAAACACAGATAGTTGTTTATCTGAATGTTAAATATTTAAATCTGTATAAGTGGCAATAAAAAGATGATTTTGGATACAGTCTTTGGGTTTTGGGTTTGTTTGTTTTTGTTTTTTTTTTTAAGGAAAGAAAAGTAACATTAGTTCTCTGATCTACTTGCTGAAGTGAGATGCTGTCCTGTGACATGCCCCTCTTCCCCTCACTTAAAGGAAGATGTGAGCACAACTCAGGCAGTTTTATTCTAGGAAATGAAGCTATAAATTCAGATCAAAATGCTTCAATAATCCTGTGTTCTTTTACAGCCATTTCTCATCCAAATATTTTAAGGTACTCAGTAAGCATTAACCTTCAGAGGACTTTAGGGAGGGAATTTTAGAACTCTTGACTGCTGCTTAAATACGGACCAAGCAGGGAAGAATGTGATGCTGCAGTGCACTGAGGCGTAGCAGGAGATATTTCTGTGCCAAAAGTCAAAGACCCCTGCAGTCTTTAATTCACATGCTGTCTTTTGACACAGAGATAGTCCCAGTGAAGTCACAGGATCTGAATGGTTGGGTTGGAAGGGACCTTAAAGATCATCTAGTTCTAACCCCCCTGCCATGGTGAAATTCTGGGGTTTCAACCCCAAGCCCCAAATTAAGGTTGACATATGGGTGATTCCCACAGCTCTTCACAAAGGGGGGGTGAGTTTGCCTTCAGGCTTCCCTCCAGGGTGCAGCCGGCCTGGCAGGGAGAGCCATGGGGTAAATGAGCCCCAGGTGTCTGCATTGAGTAACCCAAGGTCAGGTGTCCCACTGAGGGATAAAAGCTGGGAGCACTTGCAGGCAGGGGCAGTGTCTGTGTGTGAGGTGGATGCCCTGTGCAGAGTTCCCTGTTGGGGAAGGACCTCCTGCCTCCCTAGGACTGGGCTCCAGTCAGGTCTGGCCTTTGTAAATGGGGGCTGTGTAGAGATTCAGTATGTGGCTTCCTTGGTCTTATGTATTTGGTTTGTTGGCTTGGTTGTCTCCTGTCCCTTCTATGGGAGACTGCATGTCACCATTTATTCCACTCATTGTTGGTTGTGTGATGGCGTTGTTGGGGTCAGTGGGATTGATGTCGATTATGTGTAATCTGACTTGTTTGTACCCCCAGTGCTCACCCATGTATTCACCCTTTTGTATCAAACGCAATTTGGTTATGGGTTCATCTTTATGCTGGCTGTGTCCTTTATGCTAGGCCTGATAATTGGCAAAACACATGTGCAGGGACACCTTCCACTAGCCCAGGTTGCCCAAAGCCCCGTCCAACCTGGCCTTGAACACTGCCAGGGAGGGGGCAGCCACAGCTTCTCTGGGCAACCTGTGCCAGTGTCACACCACCCTCACAGTGAAGAATTTCTTCCTTACATCTAACCTAAATCTATCCTCTTTCAGTTTAAAGCCATTACCCCATGTCCTATTCCTACGTGCCTTTATAAAAAGTCCCTCTCAGGCTTTCACTGTGTATTTCAATTCCCTGAGATGTTCAGTTTTACTGAGTGCTAATTGAGAGGAAAATAGTGTTACGCATCCTGAATTGTTCCTTATGCAGAAGCTAAACTGATCTCACAGTTTGACTCTTAAAAAACAGTAAATATTTTCTCTAGTAAGCAGTGAAGTTGGATTCTGACATTTTCTACCAAATTCCCTTTTACTTGTATTGGATGTGAGAATGTGCATCTGGAAAAATATTATGAATCCTCTGTAGACAGAAACTGTCAAAAATCACTGGGAAGTAATTGGGAAGTAAATTACTGGCAGTTGCCCAAATGCCAACTCCTGTGAACTTCTCAGCTGAAGGTGTGTCTCTGTTGTTTTTACTGTATGTATTATTCCAACTGTCAGTTGCCTTCAAAAATGTTTTAGAAATGGGGTTTCAAACCTTCTCCCAGAATACAGTAGCTTGTGGGCAAAACGGAATGATTTATTGCAAGCATTTTACCAGAAAACCCATGCTGAGATACTTCTGCAGTGTCTTCTGATATGGTTTCCAAGAGTGCTCATTATCAGGTGAAGTAATTAAAAATCTATACCTGGATTCTGATAAATCAAGTTACAGAAGCAACTTTTGAAAACCAATTTTTCAAAGCATAAACCAAATCTGAGTCAAATACTTAAAGATCAAGGTTTGAATGGAGTGCTAACACGGGATACTAAGGACCAGGGCTTCTGTAGGATTTCTTGCTCTATCTGGGACTGTACAAGGGTTCATACCCAGTAAAGTAAATCCTACATCTGTCACAGGAAATTCAGTGGCAGGATGGTTCAGGACTGTTCTTTGCACGCAAACATGTTCTTGTAAGTTAACTGGGCAAGCACATTCTTGATTAATCTGTTTCAAAGCCCCTAGCGGTGTGGTTATGAGTAGAGGAACAAGCCGACTGGTTTGTTGGTTTAGGAAGGGACGCTGGAGCAGGAAATTTAGGTGCGATACATTAAATTGCAGCCTCTTTATGGATTTGAGAGTGCCCATCTGATTAAACAGTAACTTGGACACAGTGAACTTTGAGATCTGAACCCTGCAGCGAGGAAAACACACAGTTGCCACATTTGTTTGGCCAATTCAGATGAGCTCTGCTATGCACAATCTTTAACCTAGCATTTTTTCAGCAGACTGCTGTGTCTGAGAAGAAAAAAACCTTCGCTAGCACAAGGCAGTTGGTGTAAAATCTAGTGGATAGTTATTTTGCACAGAATTAAATGGGAAGTGATTGTGAATGACACAATTTGCTGTTGCAGGCTGTAAAGCCAGATGGGAATGTAATGCAATCCTCCATATGATACAGGCTAAGGACCTTCCCCCAGTGCCGTCTGCCTCCTTCCAGCCATTTGGTCTCTGGGAGACCCAGGGGCAGAAAGCTGCAGGACATACCTAAGCTGGCTGTGTAAATAAAACTTGGATGACTGGCATGACATACCATAGATGTAAAATCACCTGGAGGTCATCTCATTAGACAGCTCTGTTGATGACTTCTTTCTCATTCCCACTGGTGGCGTTTTGTCTAGTTTTGAATTATTAAGCAGTGGTGGGCTTGATTCTGTGCACTGTTGTACCCCCATTAAATCAGGAATTATAACCAGTTTCACTACGATAAAACCAGAACAGTGAGACTGGGGGGTTAGGTGCTTTCTGTCATATCTCTCATCACAGCACAGATTTATTAACCTTTGACTGGCTAAGCTAAAGACATTGACTAGGTCTACCCCTTGGAAAAGTAAGAAGGATTTGCCTGTAATTTTTCATAATATTTGTCCATTTTGTTTTCATTTCGCACTGTACGTTGCTGCTGTTGTTTGCATGGTTCACAGTACCCACTGTCTGACACTCTCCCATTCTCATACTCCTAAATTTCCCATACAAAAAAGGAGAAAAAATGGTAGGAAGAAAATGTGCTAAATATCCAACATTCCTATGAGCCACTTTTAAATGTTTCTGTTCAGTTACTGTCACTTCACAGACAGCCCCATCAGAGTAAATTTTGGGGAGTTGGACAGCAATGGTCTGGCAGCTATTATACCACCAACTATTTCAAAATTGTATCTTGATGAAACATGGTGGCAACTGTGTACATGACCTCTGGTTTTCCTTCAACAACAAAAAAAAGCTGGTGGCAGCCTGAACCATTGTTCTCTTTATTTAAAACAAGTCTTTCAACTGGGAGCCAAAAAAAATGCTTTTCGGTAAAGCTTTGAAAAAATCATAAAAGAAGTCCAGCAGCTTACAAGAATTTTCCATTGCCCAGCTATTCACAAAGTAGAACAGAAATTTTCTGTGTGTTTTGGGTAATCACTAGCTCCTGAACATTGCGCCTTGTCCTGTCAAATGAACTTATGATTAGTAATTCATTTTTTCATTTTTATTGGTGCTTTCAGGCATTTGTAGACTTGGACTCTTCTGATTGTTCCTTTTCTGACAATATACATACATCTCCAATCCCTCTTCATAACGTATATAATTTCTCAGTCTTCATTATTTCTGCTGTCCACCATTCTTTAAAAAATTTTCCAAATGACTTGACATGTGGTACATGTTACATAAACTACTTCTGATGATAACATCAGGAATATGTATCCTCCTTCAGAAATCTCTCACCAGTTCAATTAGGTTTCTAACTTTTAATACAGTGAAAGTATTCGAAAGCAGTGGTGTGGCTCCATCTATATTCTGGCAGCAATGGGCTCTAAATTGGGGATGGTCAGATGAGCAACTTTAGCTATTTTGGTTAGCAAGAGAAGGATGACCTTTCAGGTAAGTATGTGTTAAACAAATGGTGCTTTGAGCCATACCGTCTCAGTACATTTGTGGCATAATATGCTCCGAGCAGGAAATCACAGTGAGCAAGTAGGCTGTTCACACACAGGTACTTTGCAGTTTTCAGTGCTTTTCACAGGGAGTTTATTATATGGCATTAACACAAAAGCCAGGCTGAAACCAACTCGGTTACTTCATTAGCCAAAGTTAGCTTGGCTAGATCTTAAAGAGGCATAGAAAAAAAAATGCGTATTTTGATGATTTCATTCATTCATTCTGTATCATCTCACAGACCTGTATCATGAGAAGGATCCTCAGGTCTGCACTGGGGTCAGACATATACGATTCTTTGAAGATCTGGAGCATGCTGTCTTGTATGCTTAAATCTTGCAGTGGCAAAAGAATCTGGCTAACTGGCTAATATCCCATATTTTTTTATCTTGCCCTTTTGAAAGACAACATTTTGCTGTCTTTTTGATTCTACAGATCTTTCCCAGCTTAAAATTTACTTTGTTTCTAGAGATTCCTAAACTTCTTGATTAGTTCTTTTAAAACTCCCAGATGCATCTCCCCTTAAGTCGACACATATATATTTAGTTTGTTCAGATGTCCTTCCACCATCTTTTGATTCAGTCCTCGTTCCTCCAGCTGAGTGTAGTAATTTTCCTGAATTTTCCTGTAAAAGGTTCTTTGATGTCCTCATTTTCATTACTCATTTTATTGCAAACTGAGCCAAACTGGTATTTAAAATCTTGGTATTTTGTGTAAGTGTGATGTAGTATATTTTGTCTTAATGTAAATATAGCTTCCAAAAACAATTTACATTTTTGCTGTGGTCTTGAATATTAATGAGACTTCTTTTACTCACAAACTGGAGCTGTTTGACAGTCTGGTATTATTTTTATCCAGATTTTTCCAGGAAGTTGGCAACATTATATGCTGGAAAGCGGTTCTTCAGTATCTCTTTCACTGAAATTGGTGGTTCATCAACACTGTCTGTAATTTCTGTTTCGCTTGCACAGCAACAGAATTCAGTATGAATTGCAAATAAAAGGCATCTCAACATTATGCATTTTTTCAGCACATGCAGTTGAATTAACTGTGCTCAATTTTATAATGTTTTCCTATGTTGTAGAAAAATACAAATAATTTAGGCCCTTACCTAAGACTGATCACAAGTTGTCTGAAGTTAAAGGTTTCTACCCTGTTCCAATGTAGTCAAACAACAAGACAACATAGTGTCAAAACATCAATACCAAAACAGATGCTTTGGAAGACAGGATTTTAAAATCATAAAGTGTTAATGTAAAGCATATAAAGCACTTGGGATCAGGCTCTGCCCCAGGTGAAGTCTATAGGTCTGGTAAAAGGAGCAATATGGGGGGCTTCAAAATATGTGCTTTATCTATTCATGTTTGTCTCAACAGACCCGCACGGCTCAGAGCGTAAGACAGAAAGAGCTCAAACTTCTCTTTCAAGAGTCCCAAGGGCTATTTCTATAACCAAGAATAACCAGAGCATAGATAAGCTCTTTATGCTAGGAGCTATGACATAGCTAAAGGCCCCTATTGTTCTGTGCAATCTAGAGAATTTCTCTTGGCTGATAATATTTTCAAGGGAATAATTTCACTTATTAGCCCTCTGTACATCATAGAATTCAAAGTATCTTAATTTACAATGCTGCAACAGGGTCTCTGCTGCACACAATTTAACTATGCAAAACCCACCTGTATCTTTTAGTATATGTATAGAGTATGATATTTTGTAATATAGTCAAGCTACAGTATACCTAAATCTGTAAGATAATGATTATCTTATTGAAACTTTGGTGTTAAAAATACATGCTATTGGCAATGTGCCTAAATACATTAAGCAGCTAGTTGCAAATTTTAGCTCTAAGAAACTCATGGATGATTACTTGGTTTTATTTTCTTAATTGTGTCACTGCCTTAAGTATGCCTGCTTTGCTGCATCCTGGCATATTTTTTTAGAGTATTTTCAGAATGTCTTTGCAGTTCTTCAAGGTGCGAATTTAAACGTTCTTCAAACTCTCTTGTATGTTTCTCTTCCTCTTGAAGGAACTTTTCTGTTGTCACAAGGAAGGATATCTCAGGGGGAGACTGAGCAATGAATAGAAAATCATGGTTAGTAAAAACCAGCAAGCACGACAACGTTTGCATTATCAAATTTCAGATTTGAAAAACGACCTATAGCAGCAAATAACACTATAATGCTTTATAACTCTCCAAGAAAACATGAATTTGGGCATACATTTTTAAAGGCATTCAGGTGCCTAAATGACTTAACGTGAATGTGATGTCTGAATACCTGTGATATTCACAGCATTAGGATGTAGATTTGCCATTAAAAATGTAAATATCCCATTAGACGGAAATAAGCTGCTTCAGAACCTCCAAAATCTTTGCATAAGCTAAAGGATATATTTGTCACTTTTATAATTTAGACCATGACAGAGGACAATAATCTGGGTTTTGGAATTACAGAATATAAGTAGTGCTGGGTATTGCTGACTGTCTCCTGTAATTTTAGCTCTGCTCCTCTGATGTGATGCTTTCCGAGGAAACGAAGAAACCCTGTGCTTTCAGTACTATCAACTTCAGGCCATGATAATTTGGAGAATGTACTAAATATTATTCAAATATAAAGCAAAGGACATGAGTGAGTCTTTGCTGGAACAACTTCTAAATTTTTAAGCAGCAATTTTTATTAATTCTTTCTGATAATACTTAAGATGCATTCATTGGAATGTCTTTATCAAAAGAAAAATGAAATAATTTTTCTTTGCCTAAAGATATTTTGCTTGCTTAAATAAATCCAATGTTTATTTATATAGATAAATACAATTTTATGACATGAATTTTTAACAGTTGCCTGAGAAAAAATTTAGTATAGAAGCTGTAATACTGAGTCAGAGAAAGATAATTCTCTGTCTTTATATGATCATATATTGAGGAAGATGACTGACATTTATTATCTTAATTAAACCATATGTTAAATAGTTTTAATAACTGATTATTAGTCTAGAATCTCTAGTTTTGTTTTTCCTAAACTGTAAAAAGGAGAATTTATCTGTCAGCACATCAAATAGGAATGGCTTAAAATGATTTAAATTTTCAAATGTTTTATGGAAAAGGCCAATTCTATTACACTTGTAAATTTTTATTCTAGGCTTCATCGTATTAGAAGGGGTATTCCCTATTTCCACAGCAACTAGAGTCAGATTTGGTCTTTTTTTTTTCAGCCTGGTTTAAGACTGCCCTTTAGCAGCTTTTCAGGACAAAAGACACTAACTAGAGAAAGGCTTTAAAGCGCTATTCTATTCAAACTCTTTGCAACAGACCTTGAGATGAAGTTTAGAGATTTCCTATAGGTAACCCCTTTTCAAAGTACAGCAAGTAAGCAATAACTGGAAATAAATTCTGAATGTAATACCATCATTCTAAACTGAGACAGGCTTTCTGATGTATAAGGCTCCTAAAATGAAATTCACAGATAAAGCAGAATCTTCCTTTTCTCAATCCCTCCAAATTAGTGTTTTAACAGTGCAGGGAAGAAAAAGTGATGTAATTTGTCATGTAAGAACAAGGAACCCACATGTACTGGAATACTTTGTGCCACAGCATTATTCTGTCAATCCCTGCATTAGTGGGGGTAAGAAAGAATGTTAATCCCCCAATGTTTGAGAAACTTTGGAGGGACATCACTTGCCACCTTCTTTTCCTCATAAACGTATGATTTCCCATCCATAGATCATCTTTGTTTTCATATGAAGAGCTGTTGTTAAGATTCTGAATGCCATGGCTACATGCACATTTATTCCTTCATGGGCTAAATCACAAATATATCTCCTTGTGATATTTGGATTCAGTGATAAAATTGGCAGTAATACTTTGAAGTGTTTGAAGATGCCTTTTATATTATGAAGAAGACACTGGATTTGGAGGCTTTAAAGAATCACCATGTGTTTTTCTTACTGAATATCAGCTCTGAAATCACTGATTCGATACCGAGCAAATAAAATACTTCCAGTGAGAAGTGTAAGAAACTGAGAAAATGTGAATCTGAAAAGAATTTAATAGGTGTCATCACCTAGAGAAAAAAAGTCATGTCAGGCTTTTCCATATGGATAGCAGATTTCTGTGTCTGCTAGTGTTCAAAAATGTTATAGCAAGTTATGAGAGATTCTTGGAGATTCACTATAACAATGTTTACAATTGCTTAGTTGTCATTGGAAACGTTTGCCTCATGATCAAGCTATCTTCCTGAAATGCTTGTGTCCTTGCTTCAACTGGTACTTACTTTGATGTGTTGTTTCTTGACATACACTGCAAGCTCTAAATGAGATCTCCTCAGAGCTGAGAGAAGAATGTTTATCACTTAGAATAAGCAGATCATGGTTTGCTACAGCCCCTTAACTGAGGGTTACATATCACTATCATTTTAGACAGGTCCCTAATGCATTGGGTTTTATGCATTTTCAGAGAAGGTCGTATCTAAACAGGTCTAAAAGGCAACATTTCTTGTTAGCAACTAAGCTTTGCTTTCCAAGCCTCGGGTCTGTTCTTTCACTATGTTCTTTATTGTCTTTACTTGCAGTGGCCAAGGAAGAAAAACCATAAAGTAACTGCTTTAATCCATGTCTCAGATCAGATTCATGGTCTCTAGTTTTTAATTTCTTCCTCAGATAACACTTCTTTTATGTGTTGTGGTTTTCTAACTGAGCTGGATAGATATGGGTTCATTGGTAAGCTTTCAACTTAACTTATTTGGGTAGTTAGGCAACAAGGACTCTATTTTTTCATTTCTACAGTCTCAGCTGATCCCATATTTCCTTGGTGTATACCAGTAATGAGGTTCACCTTTTTGCATCATCATTTGCTGGAAATGAAAGAGTGCACCTGACAGACATGTATATTTCCACATATGAAATACGTCCTAAATATGTCTTCTCCTTAAGCAAGAACAACCCAAAGCGCTTATGAATTAGCTCTGGATTTCTAGGGAGCAGCACCCCAGGAAGCTAGGTCTATTCTCTCTCACAGACTACCTAGTTAATTTGCCTAGAGTTAATCTCTTTCTTGCCCCATGAGTTGTCCCAGCATTCTTGGATGCACCTTCAGCAGGGCAGCAAGAAAGAATATCCCAGCACTTGGGATATTCTAACATTTAGTGGCCAAATCATGAATGGTCAAATCCCAGACTGCTGAAGTCTTCTCATATTTAGCCCCTTCTACTTTCCAGGAAAGTTCTTACAACACCAAGACTAGAAATTGGTCTGGCTAATTTTAGTTTCACTGTGACTAAACCTGGGGGCTTTGGGGAGTAGTTTCCTCTAACCCTACACTGCAATACATCTTAGGTAGCAGGTATAGATGCCTGTCCTCAACACTCTTCTGCTCATGTATGAAAATCAAAATTGAGATGCCTAGGAAATTGCCAAGTGACATAGGAAGGCTTTTCGAGGGCCTAAGTAGCTGAGCAGCTAGATAATAATACCTAAGCATGAGAGGCATGGACCACATCATGGCTCAGGGTAGGATCAAGACTATCAAAATCATTCCTAATAATGCCCAGTGGCAGAATTCTCACAGCTTTCCATTGCAATCTATTTATTAAGCAATTTCTCATCCTTACTGTTAGAAAGTTTCCTAATGCCTAATTTAAATTTTCCTTGCTACCACTTAAGTCTTTCTTGTCTTTCCAAGTCTTGAAAGCAAGAACAGACAATGTCTGTCCATTGTCTGAAGAGAAACATGAGAATGTAGTTGTGACTGAAAGTTAAAGATCCAGATTGGAAAGCACATTGTACATAACTGCTTGCTCCAGCTGAAATGGAGAAATTGTGTAGAAATGGACTACTATGAAGCTGCAAATAATCTTATTGGCTCTTTTGTTTATTTATTTATTTGTTTATTTTCTGAAGCTGGACACTGGATCATTCTATGGAATAGTCTTCCCAGAGAATGGGAATGAATCAGGCAACCATTTTCTGAAATTGTTTATTTCAGAAAGAGAGCACAGCCCAAAGTACTGTTCAGAGAAAAAGTACTTCCCCAGATTTGGAAAGCCTTGAAACAAGAATTTTTGGAGTTATGGGAATTTTCAGTGAATCCCAGCCGCACTTTCTAGTTTACTCTAAGGCAAGAGCGACTTTCTCTACAAATGTAACCTCTAAGTAAGCATGTGAAGGGACAAGCCCTAGAGACTATTTTAACTCTTCCCTACATATAAACAGACTCATTTTGGTAGGTATCCAGACATCATCTATAATTCTGACCTTTTCAACTAGTGCTACAAATATTCTTCAGAAAAATGGCCCCTTATAACACCTTCAGAAGTTTTGAACATACTGGAGATTTCCATTAGGTGACTAAGTATCAGTCCTAAGAACTCTGCTGAAGTACTCTGGTTTACAACATATTTTATGTTTTTTAACTCCTTCTCCTTGATGCAATGGCTTTCCATTTGAAACAGAACGCTACAGTAACAAACTGTTGAATCATCTCTGCACTAAAGCTGTGATATCCAGTGTAAGTCTGAATGATGATTTAATTTTGGTGGTCTTCTGAACTTGTACCTGATTCAGTGCCACTGATTTGGACTCAGACTCTGTAGAAGAAATATCCTTTGATTAACAGTTCCATTATGTACTTTGCCCACACACCAGTTGGAAAGTATTTTCCTTATAATCTAGTCAACTGCCTTGACATTGACCCTGTCCTGAGTGCCAGATGGGAAATAGTTTCCCTGCAGCTTGCTCAAGTATCTCAGAATAGGAATTTTCCCTGGGCTGGCTGGAATCAGAAGCTTTGTGATCTGCTGTCTGTCTGAGACTTCTGACAGAAGAGATGAGGAGAACTGGTGTTAACAGACTCTCCCGAAAAAGTCCAGACAGTTTTTCTCATGATTAGCAGTTTAAAGAGGGAAAACTCCCAAGGTATTAGAAGCCAAAAGTAATTTACTTAAAACTCCTGTGAAGCATAAGAATATAGAATATAGAAACACCCAGGATTATGTAGTTCTCACTGTTCTCTGAGTACTGGGACCCAGCTGCTGGGATCATGGTCAGTGAAGGGCTGCACTGCAATCCCAGCTCCCCAGGCAGGCCATCACTGTGGTGCTCCCTATCTACAGTGAAGTTCTGGAATACAGTGACGGTCTTCCAGCAGCCACGTCTCTGATAGGAAAGGATGTCTGTCCATTTCTGAAGAGGAGAGCAGAACCCGGGTATGACAACCACAAACTGCTTGAAGGTGATTGTTGGTGTCATGATGCCTCTTTGCTCCTACTTAAGGTGATGAGTGGCAAGAAAATTGCCAGTAAATGCTGAAGTCTTCCATCTTCCCCTTCTGCAGGTTTAGCTGTACACCTGCAGTTCAGGATCTCCTGGGTACAAAGACACATGTATCACAGCTGGACAGAGAGATGGCTACAGTCCATTCCTTACTAATCAGTTAGTTCCCTTATTTAATGATGATGTGGTTGCATGGTTTGAGGTCTGGAAAATAAGTGCTAAATTTTCAAGTGGAAAAAAATAGCAGCCTGTAGTGGAGGTCTAAAGAAGAATAGAAGATACTAAGGAAGAGGATAAAGCTCAAATTTAAAGAAAGAACTAAAGCCAAAGTATTATGGGAAGTTTTTCCTAAGAAGTTGCCCTAGGCAAAGTGGGATTTATCCCACTCGTCATGGCGGTTGGTAATCTCCAGCCTATGAAGACTGAAAGAAAGAATGCTGCACTATTACTCTCTCATTTCAAGAAAAATAAGGATTACAGCAGTTATAATTTCTGTTCCTTTTAAAATACAATAGCTAACACATAGAAAATAGTTGCTGCAATTCCTCTAATTTCATCCATCAGTTGAATGCTGTAGAAACTCGATTTGTCTAACAGCACTTAAGGCAGTAAGTTTGCAGGCATTATGGAAATACACTTAAAGCAGAGTGCCCTTACAGAAGGCAATATGAAGCAGGGTGCCCCAGTATAGAAGGCAATGAGCTAAAATACAGAAATCTCTCTCACAGTCACATAATGACAGGTAATTATCACCATCATTATAACAGAGGTATGGCCCAGGAGGGGATGTTTAATCTCCAGAAAAAAATACATTTATGTTAGGATAAGGTATTCCCATTTTTGCTGGGCTGGCACTGTATAAGTAACAAAGACAACAGGGGTGATCTAATTTTTGGCTCCTCCAAGGCTGCATTTGGTCCACAGATGGATTTTCGAGAATATATGTGTTATAGGAAAATAGTTACTTACCGGTAATTTGTTTTCTTCTGCACTGTAAGCAGGGCTCAGTAAGCTGCCTGGTCTGCCCTTTTCAGGAAATGGCCCACCAAAGCCCAAAGGATACCCCATTGGTGGTGACGGAGATTTATAAACTATTTTCTTTTCATGACCTCTGTGAAGAGTATGAGAAGATAAATTGCTATCACTTTTTGAACCCATGATATCGTCTGGGCCATATAAAGCAGGACTACAGTTTCGGTCGTATCCACTGCCTGTGAACACAGCAGTCTGTTGACGTTCCATTTCCCAGGCATCTTTCTTTTGGGAAGTTCTAAAAGAGAAAGCATGTTAAAACTAAGCTATCACAGCAAAGCAAAGGGTTTTTTAGTTTTATTTGTTTGTGCAATTTTGATTACTCAGCTGTTAAAACTGCTTCATGCATGAATTTATGGGCATAAGATTAAGCATTACCAGCGATTTAGCAACTTTCCACCTAAGTTACTCTAAACGTCTAAGTGTGCATTCTATGCCTTCTTCAGCTGTGACTTAATTCACACTAATTTAGACCCTTTTACTGGAGCTTAAGTTGAGTAACCTTGCCATATAATTGTGGCAGGACAAGAGCTAAAACACAAACTCGCTTCAGGTACTGAAGCTACCAATACTCCTTAAGTGTTTGATACCTAACCTTTGCCAGAGGTTATCATCCCTTTAGCTTTTCAGATGAAGAAGCTATGTAAGCACACTTCAGCCATGTTTTGGTAACTTAGCTTATAGTATGATAGGAACTAGTGTGAATTTAGCCACACAAATAGAGGAAATGAAATATGAAAGTGTGAGAAGGGAACAAAACCTGTTATTAGTGGCTGGATAATCAGTCAATTTTGATCTAGTATCACTGTAAACAACTATGTTCAAATAGCTAGATTTTCGAATAAATGTTTAAATAAGTTAAACAAAAAAGTGGTATAGGAATCTTTGATCCTGCATTGTTACTGCAATACTAATTTTGTCACTAATCTAACATACTGGAAATTAATATAAGAAATAAATTTTTAAAATACACTTTTTAAAAAATTGTATAAGAACATGCTTTTGTAACAGTAAGTGACATCTTCAAGCTTACAAAAGAACTTCTAAGTATTTTAGTATAACGTTCTGTAATTCTTGTATCCCACTTACAGTGATCAGAATGTGAAAGCATATATTTGTATTCATTCTGTAGTTCTGTACAGCAAAAACTATTATGGTTAACAGCAACTTTAAAAAAAAAAAGCTATTTTCTTCCCATTCAAAATACCTCCTTTTCCTGATCGTTAACTGAACAATTCTGAAACCATACTGATAAGAGCAGAGAATTTTGAGACTAGCTTGCCCAGATGTCCGCTGAATCAGACTAATTTTCAATTGCATCTTTATTATACTTGTATTACATAACAAAACATGCAAAAACCCCTAAATTATTTCTGGGTTTATTACATTTCTGTTACAGTATTTCTGACTGAGGTAAGAATTTCCATTGTACTGAGGTCTGTGCTTATGATGAAATTTTAGTGTTGGGAGGTAACTACTATACTTAAACATGATAGCATTGAAAAGATCCTATCATTGCAAGTATCATAAAACACTACTAATTTGAAATGCAGCTACAAAAGCTTTCAAAGATCAAGTCCTCTGACATGAAAATAAAATTATTATAAACATGCAATAGTATGCAGTGCTGCTCAGATCCAAGGAAAACTGCTTTTTTAAAAAATTTTTTTGAATAAAAAAGAAGAATTTGTCAGGCATGGGGAAATGCTGCAGAAAGATCACACCATAATTTTCTAATCTTAATTTAAATACTTGGTGTTGGGAGAGTGTGGATGTGCAGTCTTAATGGATCCTGCTGTACATAAGCCCTGAAACATGAAACTAAAGTACTCCATAAATGGACTGCAGAAAAACTCAGAGAACTAATGAAGAACATATTTTTTCTCTGATTATAAAAAAAGTAGTGATTAAGATATTCTGAATGCTACAGGAAAGCAAATCATAATCATGATGTGATAATATTATTATCAGTATAATATTATTATACATTCTAACATAAAACTGAGAATTTTCACCAAACCTTCCAGTTTTCTACATTACCTAAAATGTTCACCTTTATGGGGGCAGAGTTTTCTCTTTTCTTTCATACTTTTCTTTAAATAAATACACTCTGCTCTTTGGTCACAGGAGAATACATTTTTTTCTTTTAAAGTCCATTCTATCTATTGTTTGGATGAAGGGCACAGTGAAAAAAACCTGCCACAATTGAAGATAGATGGCATGAATAAGAAAATCATAGATTTTTTTTTCATCTTGTGTTCTGACCTTTTTGGAAGTAATTTCCTCTGTAAACCCACAGTAAAGTCTATGTGTTCTGTGTCCTTTTTTCCCCCAGAACTACTTCTCTATGTATTTAATAACAGTTATTACTGTTATGTTATAGCTTACTTCCTTAAGACCAGAATCTTCAGACTTGGGTGCCTACAGTTATGGTAGCTTTTAGATAATAAAAACAGATACCCCCCCCACACCCAAAGGACTGATTTTTTAAAGGAACCTCACTTCCTACTGTAATCCATATGATTGCTGAGGCTGTTTGCTATCTTGGAAAAACATGACACCTACACTTAGGTGCTTTGATATGGATGCTATGCCTTCACTTCAGACAGATTTCACAGTTAGGGTTTAAATTTCTGCCAGTTTAGTGCAAAATAATAGCTAAGAACAGAGTTCTACTTTGAATACAAATATAAAGGTAGGCAAATATCTGCAAATTTGTAAAAAACTGTCCATTTGTTAACACTGACAATGCAAATACACTATAACTGCAGATGAATAATATGCTTTCAGCAGGTTTACCATCATAGAGTATTTAACATATACATATACTTTGCAAAAATAATATCAGTTGACATGACGACATATGGGACAAAAAATGAAAGAACGATGTCCTCGCAAAGGGAATTTATATAGACAGGATTGGTTTTTCCAGATTTATATATAAAATCAGCCTAGTCCCTACGCGATCAATGACTTCAGTGGTGCAAACCAAATTCCTTACACAGCTTGTGCTGACTGACATACCTAGTCTTGAGAAAGAAAACAACAGACCTTTAATGACCAGAATATCTTCAGAATTTGTATTGCTGGTTTTATCTTGTAAGTATAACTGCTAGCTTGCTTTTAAAAATTGTTAAAAGGTATTTTTCCTGAAGAGATTGTGTTCACTGCTTCCAGTTTATCTATTGAAATAGCTGATACAGTAGTGAGTATGACTAATAGTGCGTGACCTCCAAAGGGTAGTGAAAACCTCCTTTAGACAGATACTCCACTGTCAGCATGGATGCTTTAAGAGACCCCCAGCTAACTTAGTAGGCATTCAGTCCTAGCCTTTACCCCCTCACTTTTGCCACATGATAAAAGTGCACTTTGGCTTGACCAGTTACCTATGTGGTGTATATTTTTATGGTAAATAAGTACCCTTTCATTTGGGAACTCACATGCATGTTTTAATTTTGAAAAGAACAGGCTAAACATACCAGTTTCATCAGAGGAAGCCCTCTTCGACCATACCAAAATTTAAATGAACTGTATGTAGTCGACTTCTAAATAAAGGATTGAAATCTTGACGGTGGGGAAAGCTTATGTAAACAGCAATTAGAAGTGAGTCAATTATCATATATGAGAACACTAATTAAAGTGGTTATAGGTAGGATGTGGCAACAGTATTTTTTAGCAAAAAAGATGTTACTCCTGTGTATCTTTAGAAATTCACTGTAGACTGCAAGAAAGAAAAAATCATGCTTCTTTCTAATATATCTCCAATATAACTTCCTGCAATTTCCTGTATTTTCTCTAGAGGTCTCCTATCTAACTAATGGCTATGTCCATGCCTAGGATTCTAGTACTTATCATGAGACATGCCTGAAAAATACTAGAGAATATACTTGATTGAAGACATCTTTTTTAAATTGTGCAAACCCTTCTAGGTTTCTGAATGAAAATAGGAAAAACAAAAGTACAGCTTCTGAAAATTACTATTTAAAACACAAACATACCCCTCCTTGCACAAAACCTGCGTTTTCTATTTTCTCCTATGCAAAAAAAGTCTTTTTGCCCTTTCTCCAGTGCCATAATTACCATGGAAACAGAACTGCAAATTAAAACAGAAATAACATGGTTTATACTCACAATAAAATAAAACTCCAGAGTTTAACTCAACCAACATCAATTGCATGGTTTATCTGCATACATTTGATGGTTGAAAATTTAATTTTAGTTTTCTGAGAAAACCTTGAGGTAGCTCCCTGTTTGGTAACAGAGAAATGACAGTACAGAAAGGGCCCAATCTTAAAAAGACTGGCTGGCTGATGTGTATATACAGTACATGTGGAATTTGAACATTTTTCGA
This sequence comes from Athene cunicularia, assembly GCF_003259725.1. Taxonomy (NCBI): domain Eukaryota; kingdom Metazoa; phylum Chordata; class Aves; order Strigiformes; family Strigidae; genus Athene; species Athene cunicularia. The sequence goes on along the minus strand of NW_020799091.1, from coordinate 10,093,559 downwards.
AATCTGTGGATGTATTTATTTATCTAAATAGCTTTTCATTTAGGAAATCAAATGCATGTTTTAGATCCTGAAAACCAGGCTCAATGTATCTGTTTCATCAGATTAATTAGAATAATAATTTAAATTATGTTCAGTAATGTGGCTGAGATTTCTGTTGTGAAAAAGGTTAGCTTTCCCAGGTTTCTCTCTCCCAGTTTTGGTTTAACATCTGTCCTCAATGGCTATGAAACCAAAATCCTGCAAATTACCTGCATAGTTCTAATGTCTCATACGCTTAAATTCTCACAAATGAAATTTCACAGTTCCTCATGTACAGCAAGTGTAATTCCTGAGAAAATGGAAAAAAGTCTGACTTTTTCTCACTCAAGAAGAGTGGAAGCATGAGCAAAAATTGCACTGACTAATTTTTTTTCTGAAATTATGAGACCTACAAGTGCAGAATAGCCTGTAATATTGGTCTGTAAATATTTGTTTCAGCAAAGCCTTCAACATAATTTGAAATTTAGTAGCAAAACAGTCACACCTGCCACTTTTATATATATGTGTGTGATGCAGTATGTATATGCACGTATGTGTATGAACATACATACTTATGTTATATATGTACTTACATACACATGAATACTACCTCCAACACTAAACATCATATTTAAAAAGAAATGTTATCAACAATGTAGCTACATACAACTGGATGCCTTTCTGTTTTGCAGAAAGCAAATCACTTTAAATATTGCCATAAAATGATTGTATGAGTTTGAAATCTTAACCTGTATGATTTTTTTCTCCAATTATTTAAACTTTGCTTCACAGAACTGTTTTACATTAGTGCTACCATGTAAATTCTTTATTACAACTGATCAGAGTATTTAGTTTCCTATGAATTTTTACTCTCCTATACTGTGAACTAGTTTAGCAGGGAGTTTAATTTTCTTTTATTACTGCAACGCCATGATTATAACATGTTTGAAGGTAATTCAGTTCTTCACTGAATACAGGGAAATAAGAAGGAAGGCTTCACTACAATGTTTACTATGAGTTTGAGTATTCTTAAGTTTCATTATTTTTCCCTAACAAGGAGTTTATTGTAGTAATGATCTATTCAGGGCATCTGAAATTATGTTTCTTTTAAAAATCTGGTCACCCAAGAACACCAAAACTAGACAAGGCATTAAAATACATTTAATGAAACTTTTAACAAATGAAACTGGCAGGACACAAAGCTTTTCAGCAGGGGTTGTAGTTCAAACTGCTTATTAAGATAACCTCCTGTGGAGCAGTTTACCTTTCATGTAGGTTTTTATATATTTTCCTTGTCTTGATTTTCTTTGGCAGTAAAAATACATTCTTTACTGTTTTGCAAAACCTGGAACTAAGAATAACTTAAGCAGCAGACAAGAAGTTTTTAAAGTTCTTTCATGTGACAAATATTAAAATAATGATCAAACATTTCTGGGACTTCATTTATTGCCAAATGAAGTTAGCCATTCAGAAAAATGTTGGAAATTTTTACAAATATACTAACTAGGTCTGATATTTATGTTGGTGGGAGTTCTGAATTAATAGAAACAGAAAAAAAGCTTAACAGTTTGGCCCAGTTAGATGCTTCCAAAAAAATTACAGGAAGTTTCATATATGTGTGCAGTATAAATATTACCTCTCTTCCTTTTCTTGTATCTTTGTATGGGTTTGGTAGCTGTGCTTTGTTTCTCCATATGTATCCAGGCGACCCAGTATCAATGTTTCTGTGTCATTTTGTAGTTTAACATGACTGTTTTGTACTCTTATATTCTCATGTTCTAGTTTGTGAATGGAAGCTGTGAAATTTCCATGTTCTTTGTTAGATAAATCTATACTCTGTGAAAGGAGATAAAACCATCATTAAATACTTATTTCTTCCACAATAAATGGATGTTAGTATTTTTAACAAATACAAAACAATGTTCTATGCTAAAGAAAACTTAACTACCGTATATAATCATGCAGCACTTATAGCAAACCAAGAGAATTGCCTCCAGAAAAACACAGCACTGTAGATAAATGGAAAAGAAGGGATAATAGCCTCTATAACACAATAAAACAAATTAAAATTTCTCAACAAACATGCATTCAAAATATTATTGTTGTAAATTCATTGCTTGCTTTGTAAAACTTATGACATAAAAGCAGCCATAACAGCTATAGCTGCAGACTGTATTGCTCCCTCCAGTAACAATTCCACCAAAAATAACAAGAAAAATTATATAAGTTCATTACTATACTAGATACAGGGTATGTCTACAGGCAGAATTTAATATCTGTGTCAAGATACAGTCACCTTCAGTTTCAGAAGCAATAAAGCCACATTAGCACAGTGCTCTTCATCCGTGTTACTAAACTTTGCTTCTCAGTTGGGTTAGCCCACATGGTATACAAGTCAAAATTCTGAAAGTGCAAGTAACACATGCACTGTGAGCGGGGCTAAAGAGGCCCATCCACTAGATCAAAAGAAGATGGAGATTATCTCTGGAAGCTGACTAGCCAGGATACCCCATTCCTTCTTTGTCCTATCATTTATTCCATAAAGCCTATGCTGAACACCTCAGGTAGTTAATTTGAAACTACTCTGCAGAATTCTGCCATGGCATTGTGTAAATATATATAAATAACACTAGACTGTCATCAACAGAAAATTATCAAAAGATTTATCAGATTACACATAAAAGACTAAAAACGCATACATTTTATTAAGTTGTACTTTCATATCTTAGTACACTGCTAGCACAATTGGGGTCCTGCACCTGAAAGCTTGTCTATCCCTTGCAATAACTGGTCTGATGCTATCTCTCCCTATAAATCTTGCCTTGCTTTGCTAGTTTTAGGGGAATTTACGGCCAAGCCGGCATGGAAGTGCCAGAAATTATAAAAAAATTTAATACCTTGTTCAAGGATGGGTGGCAGGGTCTCAGTTATGTCTCCCAAGCAGAGCGGAGTTGCAGAACAGAGGAAGAAGGAGAGTGCTAAGTTACCCTACCACTAATAGCTCTAGAATCAGCAGTACAGCTGTAATGGCATGAACCCCAAAACTGAGCTGGCATAGCTACATTGTTTTTGAAATCTGAACAGGTAACCCTGCCTGCTGATGCATTACACAATACTGACTTAGGCTGGCACTAGTTTGAGGGGTCTGTGTAGCGCTGTACAAACACATTCATAAAAATCTGTCCAGTCCCTGCAATCTTAGTATCAAATATCTCACAATCTGTAATGTTTAGATTCTCACAATACACTAGTAAAGTAGGAAAGAATTATTAAGTCCAAAAATGCACAAACATGTGTAGTGACCTTGGTGTACCTGTCAGACAGCATGTCAGACAGCTCTTCTCAATCTTCATGAAGAATATCACTGTAGAGAAGAGCTAGACATGCATGCACACATCCATCTATGTTTCCACAATAATATATCATATATACACATATATCCTTAATAGTGTATATGTATGTATATATAATGCATCACTGATAGACATATATGTGATTTTAAGGGTGTGGAAAAAAGTGACATTCTTTCATGCATTTACCAGTCTACAGTAAGACAATTAACAGGCTACAAATCCCCCCAAGATGTATTTACAACAATATTTACAAGCAACATTCCAGTGGTTGTTCTAGTGATAGATACAATGACTGCAGATGTTCTGTAAGCAGGGAATGTTTTGAAGCTTTTTGTGGAAGGCAGCATATATAATATTTATTATATCCATATAAACTATAGTTCTACAAGATATTATGGCACACTTTTTATGAATTAAACTTTAAATATCCTCTGGTTGGACAGAAATAAATACTAAACTCTGAAACTAAGTCGGGTGGGGGCAAAATGTGTCAGTTGTTTGCAATGTTATTTAAATATTATATGAACAAAGGGGTAAACCAGTTAAAAATGGGCATATTTTTGTATCTGTGAGAATGACTGTTTAAAAATGAGAATTTTCTGAAATAAGTGATGTCACTTACAGAAAATAGGCTTCAGAAACTGTTTAGTGTCTAGACAGTTACTGAAAAATTTAGCTTAATTCTAGTTTACTACAATTAAGGTCAAAATTATTCCTAGCTATACCCATCTTCAGAATGTGTGTGAATAACACTTGGTTTTGATTCTGTTACACACCTTATTTTTACTTATTTATTTTTACTCAAGCCAGAAATCTCTAAATCTGCCATGATCTCAATCCACATTTACTATAAATATAAGTAACTGTTCTGCATATTGCATAGATTAAAAAAAATGACTCTGCAACTTCTACACTCCTGGTTTTCATTATCTCTTTTAGATGTGTGTTTCCAGATTTGATAACTTTGTATTGGAAATCAAACAACCAGGAGAAGATTCAATTCTTAGTTAAATACAAGGATATTACTGTTAATTTGAAATAACGAGTATAGATATTTGTAAGTTTAATTTTACAAAATATACATAACTATAAAACTAGCTATAATATTTTTTTTAAAAAATACAGCAATACTTCAGGAGAAAGAAATCTTAAACCATCTATAAAAGATACATAAATGCAATACCTCTGTATTTATTTACCTTTTTGGAAGAAGTAATCCCTTAGGAAAATAAGGGAGTTCACATGTAGTTACAAGATACTGCGGGACAGATTTTGCAGGCCACTGAAACTGGATGAAATCCTAGTCATGAAGCCTAGGAACAACACTCACTGTTTTAGTGATGTGATAGCGAATATGGCCTGTGAGTGCCACACAGTAAAGATGTCTCTCATTTTCCCAAACACTTAACTTTTCTATTGTCCAAAGTATAGTATTACATTAATCACAATTTTCAGTATGCAGTGACCCTCTCAGAAAACCCAGAAACCTCTAAATATGAACATTCTTTTGGTTTACAAAGCTACGTGATCAAGAGAACATTATTTGTTCTTACAACTGAAATTTGCCATTAAAACACTAGTATCTTACAGTTTTCAGCTTTGAAATTACTGGTATTTTCTAAGCAGATTTGTAACATTCTTCAAAAAGCTTTAAAAAACCCTGAAAAATTAGGAAACGTTCTAAGTAATCTAATAAATGGTTCTAATGATAGAGCACATATAATAGTAACAAACTGGAGGTTTTGAAGACCTTTTGTATGTTAAAATTGTAACTACATTTGATGGTCTGAATGAATTGTAATTTAGATGTACAGTTGACATTTACTAGTGCTTTCTTGTTCCAGTATCAATTTGGCTGCTTTAGTAATACTTCACAGATATTACAGCACTGCTGATGAAAACTACTGCAAGAAATGTAATGTCTTTTTTCACCTATAATGTATGTCATTATCAACAGTGTGGAGTAAAATGATCTAGGCTGGTTTTGCCTGCTTGCATACCTGTTGTTTTGCTAACAATTTGTCTTTTATCTCTAACTCCATTTTTAACTGTCTTTCCAGAAGACTAGCTTTCTCCATGATAGTTGCTATAGTGATCTCCTTCTGATGAAGCTCTTCTGTCAGGTCAGAGATTTCTGTCTTCATTCTTTCCTGCTCAGAGCAATGGGACTGCTCCTCCTCTTGATAAACATGGTTTCTTATCTGTAGCAAATATGTATCAAAATGAAAAAATGTTGTGCAATAAATATGATTGCATCACTTGCTACCTATCAATGACTTTTTTTGCTGTTGCTTCCAAGACACCAACTCCTCTAACCAAGTCAGAGATTTTTGAGATTGTATAATAAAATGCTTTCATGAGTCAGCACACATAGTTTTATTTATTTTTACATCTTTTTCAACCCTTCTCTGGTGCTTTCATTTGCCTATTTAGTATTAGAAATGAACAAAATACAAGGCATTTAAATTAACATTTTTAAAAGAATGTAAGAAAAATAATGTTAATTTTAAGAATTGGAATGTATGGCAAAGAATATCCAAGGAAATACCCATTCAGTAAAGCTAAGTATGATTTATTTATATTGCTCCTAAGTTAATTTAGGTTTGAAATAAGTTTAATGCAGCCTAAATTAACTTAGGAGCAACATAAATAAATCAATTTAGAGACTATTTAAGGAGAAACTATGTTAGAAATAAAGAGTAGATATGGTAAATTACTTCATGAGAATTATTCCTGCTATTATATATAAAATTTAAGGTCAAACTTTCTGCACTATCTCCTGTTCAGAGTTCTCCAAAGAATCAACACAAAGATTGTTTTCATAATCTTTCTACTATAACCAACAGTTTAGTACTGATAGATTTTTTATTATGTAAGAAACAAAACTAAAAAAACAGCATAACAACCTTCGAACCCATTTTAATAGTTTCTCCCAGTACTGTACACAGTCAGTAACAGATGGCATTTCATTTTTATTTATTCAAACCACATAGAAATACTAGAATTGTAAACAAATAGATGTAGATGTAAAAAACCTAAGAGCTACATCATGACTATCATGCCAAACTTGCTGCATCCAAGTCAGCTGCATCCAATTAGAGATATTCCTGCTTACATTGCTGCTCAGCGAAACCACAACATGCCTGTAAGAGTTCTGAGCATCCTTTACTCCCAAAGTGTTTTGGCCTGCCAAGCCATATGCCACTCCACAGTGCCATGCCACTACTGCCTGCACACAGCACTTCTGAAATGTGCAATGCAATGTGATGATGCATAGTTCAAACAAAAGAGCACTGCCCTACACTGTGCAGCAGAGGACCAATAATCTGAAGTTTAACCTTGTGTGGGTAGCTGCCACAGGGACCCATATCAGTTGATCTGTTAGCATATCTTACACCTGAGACCACTGAAAACTACTTACCTCCTATAGCCTATTAACTACTCATAGCCTTGGAGGATTTGTTATTTGCAAGGTTTTACCTGAATCACAGCGATGCTTAGGTGTGGTCTCTTTCATTATTTCAATGAAGTAGCTAACTGTTGTTAGTGCACAGAATCAGAGTTTTACAGCTATACAACTACCTCCAGAAATGCAACCATATATGAAAACTTCATACTCTCCTAAAGCCACAATTTATCCTCCTGCTTTCTCCTGCATATGAATATACCCAAGGTCAGTACTCTGCTCTTTTTAAAATCACATATTTCAGCTAAGATCTGGAAATACATAACAATATGAAATACCTTGTTTAGCTCTTCTTGTTGGTGTTCTTGACTTTGTGCCAACAGTAATAACTCAGTGCTTTTATTTTCTAGTTGCTCAGTAAGATGTACACAAGATGATTGATGCCTTTAAATAAGAAATAAACAAAACATGAAACAAGCAGAACATTTGATGACCTTTACCTTACAGTATCCTCTCCTCAGTGTAAAACACCTTCTTGCTGATGAAAAAGCCCAAACAAGTTAAAGATTTGGCCTAAACCAGGTTTGATCTTGGAAAGTATCTATAGAGATTAAGGACAATGCAAGTGTGTGCAGAAAGAATCCTGAAATCTCTTGTAGGTTAGTATTTCATATAATCTCAAATAGCTATGGTAGATTAGATAAACCATAAAAAGATGAACATTTAACTCAAAAGACGTTAGGGAGAATCTTAATTGCAGTACCTCCAAAGTGTTTTAATGTTGAGAGAAGGAAAGGCACTGTAAACATATAAATAGAAATGAATGAAATGCATTGATTTGTAAAGATCTAAGCATCATTAAAGCCTTTAACAGAGCCTGCATCTATTGCCTGCAATCTTGGCATAGATAATTGGTAATGAAAATGTTTATTCAAAAATTTAGAATCTGACATTTGAATCCAGAGTATCTTTTTAAACAGACTTAATTTAAATCAAATGTAAGAAAAGTTATTAGCTCAGAAGTACTTGTTAATTTAAATATTGTCTTCAACATACATACTTTATTTTATTTTCCTGCATATCAGTATACTCTCTGAGTTTCAATAATTCTGTGTGCAACTGCTGGCATTCCAGTTGTAACCTTCTCCAGAGAGCATCCCGTGAGTGCAGCTCCCTTCTCATTTCCAAAAAGCCTGCCTCCATCTTCTAAAGAAACAAGCAAATATGTAAATAGTTAAATAAAATGAGGCAGGAGTAGCTCAAAATGCTGTATTTTAACACATAATTTTTGATACCTGTATAACTTGTATGAAAGGATGCTTTTATTTTGAGTTTAATTGATTTCATGTTAGTTCCTTTCTCCAGAAATGTCACCTAAAAAATCAGATGCTGAATATTCTTTAGCTCTGCAACGTTCCAATGCATCTGTCTGAAACTATCATAGGAACCGTCATTCAGAAGTTCTTTACTGCACTAAATACATCTAAAAGACATAGTCTGCTTTTTTCAGCAGGTTCAGTATCCTAGAACATGTTCACATGCTGGAACCAGTGCTGTAAGTACTCTTGCATTTTCTGTTTTCCTAACAGCATTTCCAAATTTGTAAGTTTGAAAAGTACAAGACTATAGAAAGGAAGGATTAGGTGCATGTCTTCATTAAACATTGCCTGGAAGTTTGGAGCAGATACATCTAGACTTAAGTACTTAAGTAAGTTTTGTGCTCAATCACCTCCAAAACTAGTTCTATCTGCATGGAACTAACTGGTTATTTAAATTAATATGACAACATTTTAAGCAATCACAAAAATATTATTCTTAGGGAATCCACAAATCTTGTCTTTATTTTACCTTTAATTTCTGATTGATATGATAGCCAACCTGAAGATACATGTTATATTTGGCAACATAAAATCTCTATTCCTCAAAAAATCAGGATTCCCCCAAAATATACTGAAAATGTACTAAAGATAAGAACTTGGAAATATAACCCACAAATAACAAAAGTAGGAATAATAATCAGATTCTTGTAATAATAATATCCAGAGAATATTTATTGCTTCTTACCCAAGATCCAAAAGCATGTTCCGGATTAAAGAAAAAGGATTTTCCAAGGATGTTGATCCTTTGCCATTAAAACTATTACACTAAACCCACTAATATTTTTCATAATTTCTTCGTTTTATTTTAATATAGTTTCCACGTTTAAAAGCAAAAATAAAGCCTTTAAACTTTCAAAAGACAACTGGAATCCAGAAAAGACACTGCAAGCAAGGAACTTCAAAGGTTTATTTCCCTTAGAGCCTCATATGAGAATGACCTTCCTTCCAAGAAGCCTGTGGTTTTCCTCTGGCTGAAAGGCCTGCTGAAGACAGATATGAAGCATTTTTGCGTTTTTATAGGGGCTGCGTATATACATTCGTTCATCTTAGCCTTTGTTAAATTAAGGCTGAGAGCGCTTTTTTAAACTTTGAAATGCAAGTCTGGCCATATTGAAGTCAAATAAAGCTTAATGAACTGGTAAAATTGTCTGCAAGACTTGCTTATGATCATCTTCATGACTGCAACTTTCAAGAAATAGCCACAATTATTTTATAATATATGAATTTGGGGGAGGGTTACCCCTCTGATTTCATTCTGCGTGGATAAGGGGAATGAATGCTGCACAAATGTGTGGTAGAAGTCATATCATCTGTGGCAGACTGCAGTCATCATACATATTTACATAAATTGTATTTTCTTCTGTGAATTATAATAGCAGGAACAACAGCAGCCACAGCAGCAGCCGCAATGAAAATTGAAACAGAACTTCAGGTCAAGAGTTTCACACATTACTTCAAAAAAATCATCTAGATATGTACCACTTATTATTTTAGGAAATATCTATTTCATCTAGTTAAAACACCAAAATGAAAATTAATTTTGAACCAGAAAGCTTTAGGTTCTGTTTAGAAAATAACTAATGAAATAAAACTTTTTAAAAAGTCTGTTTCAAGTTGAAAAATTTACCAAATGCTCTCTTCTGTGAAAAGTTTTGCTTCAACTACCTTGCCATGTTTGATATCAAGAGGAAGTCTCAAAAATTTCCTGAGCAGCTCCTGTTCTAATTCTACTCAAAGGTGTTTGTGGTGGGTTGACCCTGGCTGGATGCCAGCTGCCCACCAAAGCTGCTCTATCACTCACCTCTTCAACTGGACAGGGGAGAAAAAAGTGTAACAACAGGCTCATGGGTTGAGATAAGGATGGGGAAAGATCACTCATCAGTTACCAGCACAGGCACAACAGACTCAACTCGGGGAAATTAAATTATTGCTAATCAAATCAGAGCAGGATAATGACAAATAAAACCTAAATCTTAAAACACCTTCCCCAAGTGACTCCCTTCTTCCTGGGCTCAACTTCAGTCCTGATTTCAATACCTCCCCCGCACTGAGCGGCACAAGGGGATGGGGAATGGGGGTTGCAGTTGAAGTGCTAGGGCTTGGACAACTGGCCCAAGCCAGAGCTAACCTATAGATGAATCCTGTATATTTTATAACTGGTAACCATTGTGTTAATAGGTATTTTACTAAGTTACCTATTCTGATGTAAAAGGTGGAAGTACTGAAGCCTGAGCAACAGGCCCCGAACCAAAACTGCTAACTCAGTATGTAATCATTAGTGAAATCTGTATGGAAATTATAGCTATCTTGAATGTATATTTATCTTTCTTTATGTGTGGATAAAATAACAGGGTCGTGGAGACCATAGTCCGTCCCTGTGGCCTGATGTAAGACCTTGCGTATAATCCAATTAGATAAGCAGGGAAACTCCCTTAGCTTCTCCCTTGAGCCCTGGCCAGGCTCTGGGGGAATCTAATGTGAGACTGAAACCAGATATTTCCGCTCAAAACAAAGGTACCAGCTATTCTGGCTTGTCGATCTCTAGTGTATAAGGCTGGGCCCGCTCACAGCGACTTTGGCAGCCTCACCTCTGGGTGGACGCACACGCAGGATTTCCCCCTTGCCGGGACAGGCTCCCCAACCCCTCGCTGTAACCGGGGCTGCCCAGCCACTGCGGGGCTGGGTGATGGCAACGTCTGCAAGGGGTGAGGGATCTTTCTTAATCACTGTTCTCTCTCTTGTGTAGTAATGATTTGATGCATTACACAGTATTTTCCTATTTGTTTAAGCACACTGTTCTGCCTTTTCTTACTGTATGTTTTCTGTATTATTCTATTACATTATTTAGTTATTTTAAGTAAAATACGCCTGCTCTTTTCACTCTGGTGTCTGAGTTTAATTGGTATCCCTAATCAGCAAAACAGCAGTCAGTTCATTGCACATTGTCTCTGCCACCGCTTTCTCCTCAGGGGAGGACTCCTCACACTCTTTCCCTGCTTGTAAGAGTCGGTCAGAAGATGAGCATTGTCTCAACATTGTCATCAGGGACATGGACAGTGAGGTACCCGACAATGGCCTGCTTGGAACAGTTGCTGATCCCTGGAGTGGAATGTGGTGCAAAGGCTCCTGAATGCAGAACTGTGCGGCACAGCCAGTGCTGGGCTGTTCTCCTGAGCACTGACCCGCGTGGTGCAGGCAGTGCTGGGCTGTTCTGCAGTGCCTGAGCCGTGCAGTACAGAGTGCTGGGCTATTATTCCGTGCCTGGGCCTAGCCAGAGCTGGTAGAGATAATTGCATAGCCACTATCAGAAAAGATGGATCGCAACTGTTGCCATAACATTGATGAAGAAATCAGGAACCTTAGACGAATTTTGCTTCATTATAATAACAAAACACAGCTCCTGGTTGAAGGCTGCCCACCTCCAAGACTAACCACGCCTCGGACGCTCCCCGCTGGGAATGTGCAATGGCCTCGCTCGAGAACAGTGGAGACCCCTGAGGCGGAGGTGGAGCAAGGTGTGTTACTGAGCATGAAAGGATGATTTATGGACAATGAAAATTGGAAACTTCCCCACCAAGGACCACAACAATCGACGACGCAGCATCAGCTGGGCCCCGGACCATTAGGACACCGTGAGATCAGTGGCGGTAGCTATAACCTCTCTCCCTCCTCTCTCTAAACTTTACTTTTCTCCTTTCTTATACAGTTTCTTCACCGTTTGATTACTGCTATCGCCTTTGGTGTTGGTCATCTTAATTTTGCACTTTCAAGATCATAGCAAACAAACCATCACGAGTCCACCAAGTGGACTGTGACACTGCTCCAGCGTGGGCTCCCTCCCACGGGGGACAGTTCTCCATGAACTTCTCTACCATGAGTCTGTCCCACAGGCTGCAGTTCCTCATGAAATGCTCCAGCGTGGGTCCCTCCCAGGGGTGCAGCCCTTCAGGCACAGGCTGCTCCAGCGTGGGTCCCCCACGGGGTCACAAGTCCTGCCAGCAAACCTGCTCCAGCGGGGGCTCCTCTCCCCACAGGGCCACAGGTCCTGCCAGGAGCCTGCTCCAGCGTGGGCTCCCCACGGGGTCACAGCCTCCTTCGGGCACCCACCTGCTCCGGTGTGGGCTCCTCCCCGGGCTGCAGGTGGGTCTCTGCTCCCCCGTGGAGCTCCATGGGTGCCGGGCACAGCTGCCTCCCCATGGGCTGCCCCACGGGCTGCAGGGGAACCTCTGCTCTGGGCCTGGAGCACCTCCTGCCCCTCCTCCTGCACTGACATGGGGGGCTGCTGAGTTGTTTCTATCACATATTCTCACTTCTCTCTCTGGTTGAAATTGCATGGAGGTTTTTTCCTTCTTATATATGTTATCCCAAAGGTGCTACCACCGTCACAGATGGGCTCAGCCTTGGCCAGTGGTGGGTCCATCTTGGAGCCAGCTGGCATTGGCTCTGTCAGACAGGGGTGGAGTCTCTAGCAGCTTCTCACAGAAGCCACCCCTGTAGCGCCCCCGCTACCAAAACCTTGCCACACAAACCAAATACACTGTTCAACCTTTTAAATAAAAATATATGCTGTATTTCTGTGTAAAATAGTGTCCAGCAGGTGATTTAATGAAGACTTTCTAAGAAGCAAACCTCTTGTGTGATGTTTTGAGGCTGCCTCTCATGTATGGCTGCAATTAAGTTTGTCAGACAATTCATAATGTCGAGAAATAGACTGCAATCTCCATTTGGATCTTCTAAAATTTGTATTTCCTGTAGAGCCAACAAATTGGTCTTCTTCACTTTATCACTGTTTCCTTGCAAATTAATAGTATGAGAGAAACGAGGCAGACATGAAATGGTCATAGGCATATAAAATATATGAGGCACAATACTAGGCTTGCTGCCATTGTTATCAGCCTTCTCCCCACCAAGATTCCCATCTACTTCTCCCTCCTTTACCCACACATCAGGTCCAACTATTCCCATCCTCCACCTAGCACTCCTTCAGGCAAACCTTCTTACTTCTTCTGACTTTGCACTTCCTTCTTTCTCATACAGATATTCCTAAAATAATATTTTCTCCAAGCAACATGTTTTCACCATACATTGAATTTACCTCAGTGTTTTCCTTCTGCAGCCATTTGCAAATGTGGCTTTTCTAACACAGCAGAATTCCATACCACCAGCATTTATTCTGCAACTTTCTACCCTTTAGTTGATAATGTTATGTACATCTAGCTCCACTTCCACTTGAAGTGTTGTCAGTGCTTCCTACAGCTCATGTATTCTATTCACATGATTCTAAAAATCCTCTTGCTTGAAGATTTTGTTATAGGCTACAGCACAGTAAGATGTACTTTCTCCGTTGTACAGCATCTGTCCACTTGTTCCAGTCACCATGATTTGTCCCACCCTGTATTCTAGTCACTACTTTTGATGGCAGCCTTCTTAACAGGCCCCAAACCAGAGGTTTTTTGCTTGCATACCGGTAACGTGGATACAGGCAAATGACTCAGTGAATTAATGTGCAAATTAAATATATAAACATTACACGTGATGTTTATATCGTTATACACGATAAATGTATAAACATCAAACTTGGCTGTTCTGACACCACCTGAAATTTATATCTCCACTACATATACATTAATTCCTATAAAGTATATTGCATATGAAGTTATAACTGCAAGGTTGTCTATAAACAGAAATAGATTATCTTTTCCCAGAAAGAGTTGAATTTACTATAGGCCACTCAATATATAACTGAACCTTGAAGTGCTTAAAGAAGCAAAAGCACAATTTATATATGTTACCAGAAAAAAATAGCAACGTGAATCTCATTCTTGATCTGTTTCAAACATAGCTAATAAAAAAAGGCTGTAAAGATCTTCTATTATCTCAATCTTGTCAGAACTCATATATCACGACCAGAAGAAGAGGCCCAAATGGTTGTCTTCATAAATCAGTGATACGTTGAAAACCGGTAAACTAGAGATAAGATAAAAACTGATGGTTCTTCACATGCCTGGCAACTTAAAAATTCATTGACTGCAAAATCTTCTCTCAACAGTAATAAAGTATACCATACACTTTTCTATATACTTATTTACTAGCTATATGGCACAGTGTACAACAAGGTGTAAATCAGATAAAGAGATTTCATAGAAGTCATTTATACAGAAGTGAACTAGGCTAAGTGTCTGTAGATAGTACAGATATAGGAAAGTTATAAAACCCTAGATAATCTGACAAGAATAAAATATACTACTACATATCAAACATATTTTTGTTTTCGCTTTGTTACTCAAAAAATTGTACTGTTCAAAGCTCATATTGTGTTTCTGCAAAGAATATACCCAATGTACAGATCTTTTATATAGGCATCTCAGTACAACTTTTAGAAGTATACTCCTAAGCAGTGAATTCTCCAACATTAATTCCACAGTCATCATGAAAAACGGTTACTACCTGGCACTGGTTTTGATACATTTTTAGATCCTCCCGGAGCTTCAGATTTTCCTCTTCTAGTTTATTCTTGTTTATTACTATTTCACTGACAGTTGCCTTTAGGTTTTCAATAAACAAATCATCCTTTTCACTTTCAGTCTGGCCACAGGTCACCTCTTCTTGGTGTTTCTTACTGCTTATTTGGAATTGATAATTATGGGTCTGTTTCTATAAAATAAGAAAATATTTTAAATGAAATTCAATAATTATATGTAAATTGCTAGGACCAAACCATTACTACTAAAATAAAGCTATTTGCATCTTCACCAGGATTTGCTTAGAAAAGATGGCACAATTGGAACAGTTTGCATTACTTCTCTGAAGGATATTTCCTTTATTTTAGTTTCATGTTCCTTATAAAAAAAAAGTTTCAGAAACTTTCAAGGGCATATAATTCTTTCAAGGATTTTTATTCTCTACTGTGTATTTCCCTAGCACTTAATGTTAATTAGCCTCAAATGTGAAAAAGGTGAGTATGATGACCTACTCAAAGCAGTTACCTATAAAAAATAATTTGAGAGAAATGTTCTTCTCTGATTCACTGAACTTAGTAGGAGTTGTGTGTGTGTGTGCCTCAGGATAGATATTAACCTTTGACTAGAGGGCTAGCATTACATAGTTCATGTATAAACAGCTCAGCTACTACAGGAACTGTGCTTCTTTGATACCATTATCCTTAAACTTGGGGAAGAATCATTTGCACATTCTGCAGAGCTCCATACTCCACTCAGTTTGTTGTACTAACTAAAATCCTAAACCCAAAACTTCAGAAAATTGGTACTGCCACTATTTGTGAATTCAGAGGCATTGTGAAGAAGCATAATTACTATGGTAACTGTTTTTGCTGTTTAAAAAACTATCCACATGGATCCCTCTACTGGGAGATTAGCAAGCAGCAGTAATCTTTCAGAAGACTGAGAATTACCTGAAAAATGACAACAAAATATAACCTGGAAACAATATATCATGTGCAGAGATCAAGTTGAGCAAGGAAATGTATATTAAAAATAAATAGGATTACAAATACCATATTTCATTGACCAGGACTGCAAAAAGGCATGCTTTAGACAGCTTTTGATGTCATTAACTATATTCCCATAATTTGTGTTGGCTGAATACCTAAGTAGAACTGACCACTGGCTGCATATCAAATAAAAAGACAGAAATTTGCAAGTAAGTTTCATTTCTATAGATAATAAATTAAGGTTCCCTTGACATCTAAGTTATGGAGTCTGACATACCAAAATGTCAAAGCATTCTGTGAAAAATATAGTGCAAGACCCCATCTGGAAATCAAAGAGTTCACAAAAGAGGAATCTGAGACAAAGACACACGACCAAGTAATGCTTTTGAAACAGTTAAGGGGTAACAGTCCATCAGACTTCTGTTTAGTAGTCAGCATTATGTTACAGTTATGAAGAAAATAGTCTTCAAAGAAAGTTCTCTGATGGCAGTGAAAGCCTCAGTAAAAAATGTGGATGATCACCTTGAATATTTTGATTTATCTAACTATATAATCAACGTGCATCAGTCAGTAGTTTTGTCTAGTCAGAGCCTTGCTTTTTTTAGCACATTTGTATGGAAGTTCAATAGATGTAATATAATGCTTTCAGCACCTAAACCCAAAACTTAACTGTCATCTTTGGAAACTCTGGATATGGAAAAGAGTCTTATAGGAATTCTTAAGAAAATATTTCACTACATTAAGATCCAATGAGTTTAGTAATGGTGGAAAAGGGGATTACCAGTCAGCAACGTAACTGGCTTCCCCTTAATTTTCGAGCTGTCTTGTGGCCCAGTTAATTTGTAAGTTATTTTCTAACACATTTTAGAGCAGGATATGTCATCAAGACATCACTAAATATTTTGTTCTGGATTGGAGGGAATTAAAAGATGCTAGATCAATGGGCTATATAAAAAAAGTAATAAGCAAATTGGCAAGTAAAACACAATGACAAAGTCAACCAAGGACTGAATGGCAACTTGAAAGCTGAAAAATATGATAAAAAATAAGTGATTCAACAAACAACTCCAAGTGTGATTTTGGAGTAGCATATAGAAATTCATTTTTCTGCACAAATTATATGAATGTATATTTATGATCTTCAAATATAATGGCAGGTACTACTTACTTGATGAGATACTTTGCAAAAACTTGTCATTACAATTAATTGCATATTAGTAAATAGCACAGACGATAAAAGTATCTCCACAGTATACTTAAAAAGAAAAAAGGAACATGTACTGGTTTTTGCAGGTTTTTTAAAATCAGAAATATTGTAATTTTCATCATGATACTTATTCAGTTTCTCACTTTCATAAGAAAAATAAAATAAGTATATGCGTCATTAGATCTTTCAGTATGGGTCTGCCTTACCTAAAGCAATGTATTCACTACCAATATATCCATGTATTGGCAGATTCACTATAAGCTTAGTGGTGTTCAGATTTTTTAAATGAAATTAAAATAACGCCAGCTGGGCTAACAGCTTTTCTTCCTAAAACAGGATGATAGGAATTTTACCTGAAATAAATTACATTTCTCAGCCAATAATTTTTGTTGAGCATCCAAATAAACAAGATAATTTTGGCAGATTGTCCCCTTCTTATCCCATTCTCTTGATTTTGCCTTAAATTCCTGAAAGACAGCAAAACAAGGCCAGTAAACACAGGGAAAATAACTTTTTTCCTTACTCTAAATAACTTTGTAATTGGTATCATTCTAAGAAAAATCTAGTTTTTAATGAATACAAAATCTTTCCCCAATTCTGGAAAGAAGAAAAAAAGAACAATGATATAAACCAACCATCCAGTCATCCTCAACAGAAAAAATTCAGTCTTAAGGCCTGCTGATCTGGAAAAAATGGGTGGTAAACATTATCATTGAATAAAAATGATAAAATATTTTAAGTCACTTCCACTGCTGAAGATCTTAGAGTTATGACTACAATGCACCCATCTACTGGAGCGTAGTTCCTGTGACTTTAAAGCTGTATCAGTGTCAAGTAGAGTAATCAGCAGGGAATCAAACCCTTAATATTCAGACACCTGTTTTGAGTGCTTGCTTTTTCCTTTTTTTTTTTTTTTTTTTTTTTTTACTTCCCGTTTTTTTTACAATTGCTGCTTCTGGTTCGGAGTTCACCTGGTTTAAACAAAAACTTGTTTAACAAATTCTATTGTATCAATTTATCTGTTTTTTTATTTGCCCTTATATTCCCATTTATGGTGTATCTTAATTTGCTCTTAAATCACACCAGGTCTCATATGTTCACAACTAGACTTGAAAGGCAGTATCCCACAGAATAAGTAGGAGAACTCGTTACTATAGCTGTTGCTCTTTTAGTTTGAAGGATTAGCAAACTAACAGTATACTGTTTTATACAGTTAAAAATATAATGCTTATAAGCTGTTATGAGAATTTCCTTTTTCACAATGGAAATGTTGGTTCCTAAAAGAGAAATGCTTTTTATAATTATCCTAGACTAGTGTATCCCCCAAATTCTAAAAAACATGATTTTATTTACTACTAAAACAAAATCAAATGCTTTCTAATATAGATTTAATACAAATCTTCTCTTACAGCTTTCCTAATATCTGCTTTGGTATTTTAAACCAATAAACATCTTCCCATTTTATAAAATGTGATACAAATGGAGTTTCAGACTACTTAATGAGGACTACAGGTTCAAGGCCTTACTAAAGCAATGCTGAGCTTAGTGGATTTTCAACACAAGTAATTATTTCCTGAATACTAGAATTTGCTGAATATATTCCAAGCACTCATTTTTCATGCTGCATAATTAATCAAATTATAGCATTGTGTTACATTATTTTCACATTTTAATCTTGAATAAGGTCATTCTCAAATTAGCTGGATCAGACAGTTTCACAGTAGTGATATATTTAGTCAACGATAGATGTAGAACTCATTTATTATTCTTGTAGTAGCAGATGTTGGCAGCTATGCTGTAGTCCAAAGTGTAGCAGCTTTTCTGATGGTAAGGACTCTTCCATGTGGAAGAGACAAGAAACATTATATAGAGCTAGGATGTGTCTAGGATGTGTTCTGTTATGTAGGTGCAGTCACCTGAAGGTCACAGAAGTTAAGTCTTGTATCTTACAGAATAATAATATAGAAGATAGGCAAGTCCAAAATAAAGATCCTAAAACCTTGCTTGATTGTAGCTTAAGTATGAAAGTACTTAAAATCTACTAGATCTTAATTTTTTGATTGTAAAGTTCTCAAAGTGCCTAAATCATATACGTCATAAATCTATGTAAATCTCCATAAATCTTTGTTATAAGCCTGTAAGTCTTCACAATGTTTAGCAGCTAGGCAACTACCTCACACTTTCAACTGGTCTTCCTCTGCTTACTATCTCTACAGGACACAGTTTAGTAAATGCTCGAAGCACACACTATTATGCTCTCTACAAAGGACGGGCAGAGAAAATGTAAATTTTTTTTGTGATCCTCCTACACTTAATCAGAGTAGTGGTTAGACTGTTCTCCCCATATGTGGAAGACTCATTTTAACAATCTTTCCAGACAGTATCTGAACTGGAATATTCCCATGTTAATTTTCTACCTAACAAACAAATGTTATTTTCCAGGCCCTTTTGAATTTGTGTAACTTTGCACAGGACACCAGCAAATTTATTCAATAACTAAAAAAGCAGCAGCAAAAAAATAGCACAGCTAGAGATTAGATTGCTCAGTTATAAGAAACGAGACTGGTTATCAGTTTCTGCACCAGCGAATGTAGCCAGAAGAGTATTTGGGGAGAAGCCACCACTTGGAGGCACACTCTGTATGCCAGTTCTCTGTGCTGGCTAACTCTCCTGTTGGCCCAATAAATATTTGATTATTCCACAGCTCATAAAGTAACTTCTAACTTTGAGAAGTCAAGGCTAGGGAATTATGACCAGAGATCAGTTATCTTCCTGCATCCAAGAATAAGTCAGCTAGAAACTGTTCTGTGTCCAGAGGGATGGGGAATATGACCAAATCCTGGCCTCAGCATCTCACAAACTGGATTCTGTGGAATGTATATTTAAGTGCCTAATACTTCTTTATGCATTACCTAGGGAAACTAGGCACTGAGGTGAGGGTTGTGGATTGCCCGAGGCACATACTCACAAGCGGTTTGTAACAAGCAGTAGTGTAACAAGCAGTTTTTCAATCCGAAATATTTTTTCTATCTAGCCTTACATGGACAAAGCTGTCCTGAGGTCTCTAAAACTTGAATTAATGGTAGGTATTATGTGACAGTATCCTGCATATGTAAAAGACCTCATGCCTCAAGAGATTATATTATCCAGTACACATATATTATTCAGGAAAAAAGTAAAATTTATTTATAGTTACACTTATGCAGATAGTTATCACTATTACCTCATAAAACCACTAAAACCACTAATAAAACTTGGTTAAAATAGCAAAACCTGAATATTAAACTATGCACCTTTTCTTGCCAGAGCAACAAAATTATATTATTTTTCTAGAATTATCAAGAAATTAAAGTTCACAACTATAAACCACAAATTAGTTCTAAAGGCATATTAAAATAGAATATAATAACAAAGTATTCTTACCTTCAGTTTCTTGTATAAATAGCTCAGTTCAGACGGTATCTCTAGGCTTTCCTCACATTTTTCTCTACTTTCAACCTTTTTTTGTTTTAACTGGTGTGACTGTAGCTTTTCATAAATATGTGTCAACTTTGAAAACTAAAAATGAAAGCAGAGTTGAACATACAGAATCTATCAAAGATGATCATGTGGCCAAAATTTTCTTTAAACTAAAATCGCCAACTGGAGCTTCAGCATTCTAAATGTTTAATCAATGTAACAAAGAATCAATGAATAAAGTTAATTTATTAGAGATGAACAAGACTAAGCTCTCATCTAAATGTTAACTAACTCTTCAAATGGATTCATCTAACAGTTACTTAATTCTGCTGAAGTTCTTCACAGCACCATTACTCATAGTGCCATTTCTTCTACAATATTTATATGAAATGTTCTATACTTGTTTACTGCCATCTTGTGTTGACATTTTTAAAGGGTGCTTCACTAGGCAGAATGAAGGATTATCATTAACATATTTTAAACTTGCATGTTTCTTTTTTATTATGAAAACTGTTGAAATGTCATGGGTGTCATGTCTGCATTCTTCCGGAATCATTAAGTACCAAAGAGTGTCTGTGAGAATTATACACTAAATACTGTTCTGCTATTGATCTTACCATGAAAGTATGGCTTAAGAGTCAGAGACAAAGGAGTCAGAGGCAGAGAAGGGAAGGTATCAGTAGAAGTACTAGCCTCTTCAGAAGGTACCAGCCTCTTCAGAAAGATGGCTGATCTGATCAACAGTTAGATGTACTACACAAGCAAAGGGGCTAGTGGCCATTAGCAGGTTTGATACAGCAAACTGGCACTGTTTGGTAGAGATGTGTACATCTGGTTTTGAAAAAAAAAAAAAAAAAAGGAAAAACAAGGATCTTGACAAAGGAAACACTAAAAATATGGTCTTGTAGGAAGCCTAGTGAAAAAACATTGCAAAGAGTGTTGAGTAGAACAGAAGCTCACAGCTATGAATACTGATCATGTATCTTGTTTTTTCCTTTAAATTCAGGTATATATGACATTAAAAATTCTGACTCTAACATGAAGTCCTCTGTCTAATCAGACAAAATCCATAAAAGCTCTTATTACTGCTCAGGTGAACTACTATCTGGAAGAGAAATTACTTCCAAGGAAGTAATTGGAAATAGAATGGAATCCTATTGAACCAACCTGGAATGAGCAGATAAAAAAGATGGCCAAAGAAGTCCAGAAAAGATATAGAATGGGTACTAGAGTTAAAAAATCATCTGTAAAATTCCTAGAGACATTAGAGATTATTTTGGAAACTCATAATATGGAACACCAAAAAAAGATTGAAGAGATGACCAGAAGATATGTTGTCCTAGACTAGAAAGTTTCATGAAATGGGGAGGTCCAGGGATAGATTTGACCAACTTGGAATTTTTGAATAGAAAACTCGTAACATGGACTTACAGAGCTAAGATATTTTTGAATAGAAAACTCGTAACATGGACTTACAGAGCTAAGATATCACCTTCAAAACAAAATCAAAAGTCTTGCAGAGAAGCTGCCTATATTTGAAATTGACCTTGCCAGAGAACACCGTTAAGATAAAATATCTAAAATGGGTCAGAGTATCCAGGCTCAAGCAACATGGATGTCATTGCCTTTGGAAGAAAGATATCCTTTTTCACTAACAGGAGTTTTGCTCTTGCACATATTATGGCATAAGTGAACTCTCTGGGAAGAACTCAGGTGAAGACAAGTATTAGACTGTTCATGCTAAAAAGGCTAGGAAATACAGGATCCAACACTTCAGCAAAACAGGAATAGAATGGCCAAAATGAGAAAATTTAGTTTGAATATTAGATTTATTTAATGAAAGTAGAATATTTCAGACAGATTATAGTCTGGATGTTATCACGACTGGGAACTAGACAAAAAGCCAAGAATCCTTCCATTTAATGTTAAATATTTGCTTTAAAAATAAGGTCTAAGTTCTCTTTGCATGTTGTACAAGTGAGTTCTGGGGTAGAATTCATCTAAGTTTAGGTTTCTGAAAATTAGACATCCAAACCTGAGCTACTCTGCATCAGAAAAAGCTGCCCCCAAATGCTTAGTCATTTCAGCTATCGTAAATTCTCGTCATTCACTGACATGAATTATATTCTAGGATTGTCCATTTCCCTCCATTGACTCTAAAGGGAGCCTGAGGTAGCTTAGAAGTAGTCATCTAGCTTTTAAATGTCTAAGTGAGGCAATTAGATGCTAAAGTGCTTAGAGCAAGAATGGATTCTTGTTCTTCTGCTGAGGGATTTCTGTCATTTTCAAAGTGAGAATAACTACTAAACATTAATATAGGAAAAAATGAAGGAAAAAAGTAATGAAGATGAACCTGTTAAAGTTTTTTTCTATTTAATCATGACAAAATGTACATTTGACTGAGTGCAGTAGTGTGGCCTAAGAGTTTCAAGTTACATACCAGGAATTATTTCCCTAATATAAGGAAAATACAGGTTTTACTGCATTCAACATGCACACAATCAATTCAGTGGGAATGTTGCTCATTTTAAACAGCTGCTTTTATCAGCAGCAAGGGTAAAAAGCACGGAGGACCACAGAAGCAGTATTATCAGAGAGATATTTGTTCTGAATAGCCTAGCATTCTGAGAGCAGGAAAAAGTGATTCCTTCTACCGAGATTAGGAAGGAACAAAAATTGGGAAGGTTTTTAAGAATACATCTGCAGAGAAAGACACAATGCTATTGGTAAATTGTAACACACCATTCGCGGAAAACTGTATTTTAGCTCTTAAGATTATACAGTGTAGAAGGAGGTATAACTTTCAAGTGAGAATAAGAACCAGAAGAAGGGAGACAAAGGAGAGCAGGCAAAGATTAATACTGTCAAGGAAGTTCTGTATTTTAGATACAAGTTTGTGCAGCTAGGAATTAGGGACTTTAAAGTCATGCTGTTGTAAACACTGCAGCACTGCAATTTTAGAAAGAAACTCAGTAAGGAGATGTAGTAAAAGGTAAAGGAGCAGAGTGGGATAGTCCTACTGTCTAGCATAGGTGCTTGGAATTGTTCTGACAGGCAAACTTTCTGTTTATCTCATAGAGAATCTAGGCAGGCCTCCTAACTTAGGCTCTTAACAGTTTATGTCTTCAGTCAGTGTGTATTGGATGAGTATTTCATAAAGAAGTATAGTTAGTGAGTGGAATAGGAATTCGAAAATAAAATGCAGACAGCATCAGTGCTGGAACCTTTGGTAAAATAAACAGAATAACTGGGAGAGAAGGGAATGTTTGGAAGCATAGATTGAGAAAGTGATGTATATTCTTAAGAGCTAGAAATCCAAACTTCTTGCATAAAGATAAAAGAAGAAGCAACCAGGAAACTGAAAGAAAGGTTAGGTGGTCTGAGTGATAACTAAAAGGAGAAGCTTGGTAAGAATTATAATCAAGTTTACAGAGAGAAGCTTGTAGGTTAGGAAGTGTCAGATCCTTTAAAAAAACAGAGAACGGATTGTGTTTGACCATGGAAAGGACTTGAGGGCAATTAACAAGTTCAAATTCAAAATCTTTATGAAGAATGATCTGGACTTTCATTTCAGAAAGGTCCATTTCAGTGAAGATCTTAGCAACAACATGTAACATAAACCCAGTCATTTTCAGCACGTGATACAAAAAATTAAGAGGATAAAAATATTGCAGCAAATGTGAAAAAGGATAAGAAAAGAGACTGCTGTATTTTGGGGGATAGTTCTGCATAGCTAAAGGTACCTTACAACCTATATGTAAAAAGTCACACCATTTTTCATTGTATGATGTTTACCTTCTCAATAATGCTAAAATGCTGTTTCACTTTCTGTAATTTGTGTAAATTACAAAATAGCTTTTTTCTAGCTACTTTCTCAAATGATTAAAAATAACAACCAAAACAACCCAAAACATTCTCTACTTACTCACAGAACTGTTTGCCAAATCAATTCTCATATATAAAAAAAAAAAATTAAAGACAACATAACCTTAAAATTAAGTTATGCATTCATTAATTTGATAGATTTGGGTGGTGTTATCATCTCTAAATGAAAATAATTATATCCAATTGATGCAATCCAAGATGATTCTATGATGCGTGATTGGGAATTTTTAATTATAACACTCAATCTCCAGTAGGAGAATCCAGTGAAGGAAACAGCAGAAAAGCAGGAAAAACAATGTAGAATTATGTATGTTAGCTTGTTAAAATCTGAGAAACAGAATAGACTGAATTTTGCGAAGAATTTAGATTCATGATTGAAGTGGAAAATAATGAAGAAACAAAAACAGAGGCACAGAGCAAACACAGCAAAATGGAATCATAGAACCATAGAATATTGTTGGTTGGAATGGACCTTTAAAAATCATCTAGTTCCAATCGTCCTGCCATGGGCAGGGACACCTTCCACTAGACCACGTTGCTCAAAGTCCCGTCCAACCTGGCCTTGACTGCTTCAACTGATGAGGCATTCACAATTTTTCTGGGCAACCTGTGCCACTGTCTCATTAATTCTTCCTTATCTCCAGTCTAAATCTACTCTCAGTTTAAAATACTTGCCCCTTCTCCTGTTACTACAGGCCCTAGTAAAAAGTCCCTCCCCATTCTTCTCCTAAGCCCCCTTTAAGTACTGAAAGGCTGCAGTAAGGTCTCCCTGAACAACCCCAACTCTCTCAGCCTTTCTTTACAGCACAGGTGCTCCAGCCCCCTGATCATCTTCATGGCTCTCCTCTTCACCTGTTTTAACAGGTCTGTGTCTTTCTTGTGCTGGGGGCCCCAGAGCTGGATGTGGTACTCCAGGTGGGGTCTCACCAGAGCAGAGTAGAAGGGGAGAATCATCTCCCTCGACCTGCGGGCAGTGTTTCTTTTTATGCAGCCCAGGATACAACTGGCTTTCTGGGCTGTAAACACACTCTGTAATAAACAGAGCCAAAACAAATTCCCAAGGTCAATAATCTGGGTTACTCTAGTTTTATACTATGTTTCCTTATGGAAAGCTATCAGATCACTTTAATAATCCCTCTAAATCAGGCAAACTAAACCAGAAAAAATTATAGCAAAATGATAAAAACAGTTTAAGTCTTAAAATTCCTAATATGCAGTCTTATTAGCATGAATCTAATTATTTATTTTATTAATTTGCTAAGGTTTTAGTTTATTAGTCCAAAGTCAGGAAATCAATTATCTGTCTTCATAACAGATGTCACAATCACACCAAGATCCACCCAAATAGTTTGGACATGTCAGTACAGAAATGATAATGGAGACTTGTAGGAAGCTGTAGTCATAATCATTTGTATGGCACGATCCAGCTTTCCCAAATCCTTAAAGGTACATCTATACCACTAGGCATGTATAAGCTCTTCACAAGACAATCATAAAATAATTAAACTGACATTTTTCTTACTTGAGATTGCAGTGCTTGAAGCTGAGTTTCATAATTCTGAGCCATTTCATACTTAGTTTTCTGTAAGTCTCCCAGTTTCTGTCGAAGTAGTCCCACCTACAGTTAGAATAAGCCTTCAAATTTACCTTTTCTGAAGTGTTCCAAAATAGGTCATTTTTGGAATAGTTATTTGAAACTTTGAAAGAAGACTGTTACTTAAAAGATAGATATTAAAGATATATATTCATTCAGTAACAAGAATAAAATCGGATACCACAAACACAGATTGTGTCAACATCAAGTTAGGGATTTTATAGTAAAAAATCTTTTTGTATGCTTACGTTATGATTTAATGATAATACTGTATGAGTCTGTCATGAAAGACCATTTAATGAAAACTTTTCTGACCCAACTACACAAATGAACTGTTGTGGCCCATTGTGAAAACTTTGCTTGAATGGTTTATATAATCATATGAATGACTTTCAGCTACTTATGCACGTATTATCAGGAGACACTGTAGATTCATTTTGGGTCCCTAAGTACAATACCATTTGAGATATCGTGAATTATCTGAGTTTCAAAGAGATCTGAGGATTATGACAACAAGTATACATGACACCAATGTTTTTCTGGAGAGGCAGCTGAAGCTAGGTAGAATATGCTAAAATATTTCAGGTAGCTTCTCTGTATGGACTAATAGTTCATGCTTTGAGGGCTGGTTAGCTGAATTATCCTCTTGGCTCCTCTGACTGCAGTAACTATAGACAAGTTCCTAACTGCACATTAGGGAGAATTACTTAATTTTCCAAACTCCCACTGTCAGTTTAGACACCAAGAATGCCCGTGTGTAAACACCTAACTTCAGGATGTCTTGAACTAGAACTGAATACTGTGCTAGGATTTATTGATACTTCTGAATGAATATTCAGCAGACGAGACTGTGAAGCACGGACAACATCAAGTACCCTGGAGCTTTCAGTTTGATAAGCACGTCTAAGTGGTAATATGATTTGAATCTTCACTATTAATAATCAAATTATCATACAAAGACAGTATATAATGTAAAATGATAAAAATCAGGTATAAACAGGAATTACAAAGAAATAATTTTGTGAAACTTTTTGAACTGTACATTTCCATTTAAAATTTCCGATGAAACTAGAAGTATTGGCATTTAGAAAAAGCATCAAATTATCTTTTTACAGCTAAACTGAGAATATTTGATTTAGACCTTAGGGAAATAGAAGTAATATGAGACTTTCAATGACATTTTTACAATCACTTTCAGAACAGAAGCACACTTTAAAACAAAACACTAAGGATAATTAGTGACCTTTAAAGGGTGTTTGGTATTTTTACATGATAGAACAAACATGTCTCCTTATAGAGCATTTAGAGCATACTATTAACTAACTACCAGAATAAATACTTTCTGTATAGAACGTGATATTCTTAAATACCTCTTGACCTTTTTGATCCAGTTTGCTTTGGGCACTTGCTAATTCTTGATTCTGGATATCCATTTTTGCTTCTAAAACTTTCATCTTCCTTTCCCATTCGATTTTCTTGCTATTTACCATGATGTCAATTTGATGCACTAATTCCTGAAGTTCAGCTTCACATGGAGAAGCTCTAATAATATAAAACCAGAGATATTTATTTTTTTCAAATAAGAGTAAGGGAGAAGACAAATTTTTATTTACATTGCTAAGATTTTATTTTAATTCTGATGCCAATAACCATTTTTCAACATCAGAAAGAAAGAAATGGGAAAGCTAAATGATGCCTTCAAACGTAGGTGGAATTTCACTTCATCTATCTTAAGTTTGCCTGAAGTAAAAATCAGAGTATTTAGCATACTCTAGACTATTTTCCTAGTTTAAATGCTGTTTGATATTCTCTCACACTTTCAGGGGTGAACTGTCAAATGAGTGTAAGTTGAGCTGAAAGCATCCAGGCCCAAACCTCAGTGGACAAGAGCAGGAGAAGCCATATATTAAGTTGCTTATGGGCACAGGACTTCCCACTAAGAATTCATAATGATGGAAGCTGAGTTTGCTGGAGGAAGTTATTAAAGAGCTGGCTTGAAAGCAAGCCACAAGTCTTAATTGCTATTTCAACTTTTACACCCTGTTTTCTCATTCTCTTTGTGGAAAGCGGACTTAAATAACAAGGTGACTTGTATAAAATGTCCTAGTTTTGGTCGGGATAGAGTTAATTTTCTTCCTAGTGGCTGGTACAGTGTTGTGTTTCGGATTTAGTACAAGAATAGTGTTGATAACACACTGATGTTTTAGTTGTTGCTAATCCTTAATTTAATCCTAAATTAAGGATTTTTCAGTTTTCCATAATCTGCCATCAAGGAGATGCAAAAGGAGCTGGGAGGGGGCATGGCCAGGACAGCTGACCCAAACTAGCCAGAGGGATATTCCCTACCATAAAACATCATGCACAGTATAAAAACTGAGAGGGAGTTGGCTGGGGCACGGATTGCTGCTCAGGCATCTGTCAGCAGGTGATGAGCAATTGCATTGTGCATCACTTCTCTTTTCTTGGGTTTTATTTATCCCTCTTTTATTATCTTCATTTCTGTTACTATTATTATTACTACTACTATATTTTTTATTATTATTGTTATATTTTAGTTTATTTTATTTATTAAACTGTTCTTATCTCAATCCACAAGTCTTACTTTTTTTTTTCCAATTCTCCGCATCCCACTGGGTGGGAGGAGGAGTGATCAAGTAGCTGCATGGTGGTTAGTTGCTGGCTGGGGTCAAACCACGACATAAAAGTGAGCTTTAATTCTACTAGGAAACACAGAAGTCAGTGCATTTTGAAAAAGATTTGACTTTCAGGGGCCATGTGCTGAATTTCATAGAGATTTGCACAATATCTGCAGCATAAACATTAGATTTTTTTCCCAAACTTCTGAGATTATATTTACAATACATCCCTTACACCAGAACTTCATTGTCAGTAATAGACAATGTTTTACACTGTTGTTTCAGGAATATGATGTGTCCTAAGTAACAAAATAACGATATATAGTTAATTTATGGTATATTAGAAGGGCTACCTGAAACTGAAAGCAGTTAAAGTTGCCCTCTTATACTGCCCCTTACATAGGAGCAGTATATTAATTTTTAAAAATGAAACTTTGTCTGGACAGTGTCAAACAATGTTTAAATCAGCTGGTGTATACCACTTAGCAGATACAGCAGAATTTTAGTATGGAGACTTCTTTATTCCATAGCCATTCCAACTTTGTATTTGATGATGAATGTAAAAAAAAAAAAATTGAAATAAGAAAGATACAGATTAAAGAAAATTTGGTTCTGGATACTTTTTCATTCAAGAGATTACATAATTCTTTCTGCACTCTAAAATTCTGTATTTGTAGAAATTACTATTTCACACAAAAATTATATAGTCCTAGGTTATATGAGATTTTTTTCCTGAAGCATTTTGGACAGTTTATTGCCCAGTTAACCTTGATTGTTTTATGAACTGATAGCTTCTCTCAATCTGTAAATTTACAGCTGTCATTTCAGATTTGCAATGATCTATGTAAAAGTCAGAATCTTTCTAGAAATCATGGATCTATTCAACATTCAGTGAAACATTCCAGTTAGAAAAAACCCAAACATATAACTGTTTATTGAAATGTTCCTGAACATTTTATTTTCCTGATTTATTGCTTCTTATCCACTTAACCTAGGATTTTAGGGTTTGGAACAAAAGATAAAGGAGACAATGTACACTCCTGCCTAATTACTCCCCATAAAATAAAGACAGGGAATTTTATTCCATTAACAGTCAGAGCTGCTTTGCTTAAATATGTACATGAGCCCATAAATGTTTTATAAAATGTAATTTTCATAGTCATATGGAAATAAAAATCAGACTGATTTCTATCAATATAATTATACATCACCAAAAAAAATCTTTGTCAATCATTAAAGACTTCAATCTGATCTCAGTTTACTTGAGATACGAGATCAGAATTAGTTAAGACAGAATGTTCTATTAAAGCCTTTAGCAGACTTACCACTGTAATGCTTGCTTTGTGTCATTTATTGAAATAAAATTATTTTAATCAACTTCATTTTTCATGATGTTTAATCAAAAATACCACAGCTTCTAAGCATTTTTTGTCTGTTCAGAGCTCATAGAATGTTGGATGTAGATATTTTTATACTAAGTACCAAAAGGGGCATATATCTCACTGAAGTGAAGGAAAACCTTTCACTGACTTTTTAGCCAGTGGAACATGAGCCGGCAGTGTGCCCAGGTGGCCAAGTAAGCCAACAGCATCCTGGCTTGTATTAGAAATAATGTGACCAGCAGAAGTAGGGAGGTGATAGTCCCGCTGTACTCTGCACTGGTGAGGCCACACCTGGAGTACTGTGTCCAGTTTTGGGCATCTCAATACGAGGGAGATATCGAGGTGCTGGAGCGAGTGCAGAAGAGGGCAACGAAGCTGGTGAAGGGCCTGGAGAAGAAACCCTGTGAGGAGAGATTGAGGGAGCTGGGACTGTTTAGTTTGAGAAGGAGAAGGCTGAGGGGAGACCTTATCACTCTCTACAACTACCTGAAAGGACACTTTAGAGAGGTTGGTGCTGGTCTCATCTCACAGGTATTTAAGGATTGAACAAGAGGGAATGGCTTTAATCTGCAACAGGGGAGGTTTAGACTGGACATTAGGACAAAATTTTTCACCAAAAGAGTGGTCAGACCGTGGAATAGGCTGCCCAGGGAGGGGGTGGGGTCACCATCCCTGGATGTGTTTAAGGGTCGTTTAGATGAGATGTTGGGGGAAGTGGTGTAGGGGGGGACTTTGTAGAGTAGGGCCGATGGTTGGACTCGATGATCCCAAGGGTCTTTTACAACCTGAATGATTCTGTGATTCTGTCAACATATTGAATTTTTTAAATTTTGAGGAGTAGCATCCCTTTCATTTTACTTTCTGTAAACATTTACTTTCCATACAATTTTTTAGTGGCATGTTATCTGCATATCCTGTTCTCATATGAGTTAACTGCTGATAAACTGTTCTACTTCGTTTCCACTTATTTTTTGGAGCTTTTTTAATACCTTACTTGTTTCCTGTTCTAGTTTTAATTGCTTTACTTTTTTCCTAAATAAGAGATTCTATCTATAAATTACCCTAATATACAGTTTTATTACTTTATGTAGAAGACATACCTTTATCTTATCTTTATAACATATTGGAATGTATTGAAATGTGTCGTCTTTAGTTGTTGCAACCTTATCTTGGCCATGAAAAAAATTTTCTTATTTCAAATCTTCAAATTACTCTTTTCAGTGGTATGATCTGATCATTGTGAAGATTTCTGCATTTTCTCTCTGCAACGATTTAGAGATTAATGTGCATAACCACTGCCATATCTAAATGAAGGTACAAATAAAACCAGTGTTGTTTCTCCACTGTCAACTCTCCCTTATCTCAACCAGTTACACTGTTAGTAAACTGTTGTAGTACACATGCTTTCTCTTCACTTTTTTCGTGTTATAGTGACTATTCATTGTACAACTGAAGTGCAATCTGCATTTAATTTCCATTTCCTCATACTGTTGAATAATTTTCAAGTTTCTTTTTTTTTAAATTTTGATTACAAGCCTATATTGAATTTCCTGTTGATAAAGCCAGCAATTGTGTTCTTTCATAAATTTGTTAACTATCCATTCTGATAGCCAAACCGATGCAAAAAAAATGTATTGTAACCTATTACTTTTCATAATAAATTTAGCCTTCTGATAAACAAGGTTCTTCACTTAAAATAATCTAAGAATGTTGGGACATTGTTTTGAGTTATGACATGTTCCATTTTCCTTTTAATAATACTATTCATCTCACTGACATTTCCCCCCAAAATAAAAGTGATAGCCACTGGTTATAATTTAATTGGTTCTGTAATTTATAAAAACTTAAAATCTATGTATTCTTTAGACTGCTGATGGTACACACTGCTGTGTGCATCCGTATGCACATAAAGTGCCTTTATGATCGCTAATCATTTTGCAGCCATTCTAATATCTCTGTAGCATGATGGCTTGTTAAAACGAGCATAGCTATTTCCTTAAAATGAGCATAGCTATTATTTTATGAAATAATTGCCATAGAGACAGTCACACAGATACAAAAGGTGGTGCAGCGTCTGAATAACGTAGCAGCAACTTGCAAAAGGGTTAGTGATAAAAAGCACAGCAGCATGCCTGTAACCGCGCCATCTTAGGAAGTGTTGAAGAGGATTTCAGTTCCCCAAATTAGAACAGAATGCCTTTTTGTATCGTAAACCTTACAATCTGGTGTATGTTTTTGGGGGACATTGCAACTGAGAACACGCCAAGCAATTAGGAACTCTAGCAGAGCCACACTTAACCAAACACAAACTGAGCCATGAACTCAGAGGTAATATCCCTATTGCCAGTAAACCTTCAACTGCTGAGCGTGTTGCCAGCACATCACTGAAGAACAGTAAGCTAACTAACATGCTTCTCTACTGTAAATTACTGTGCAATCTAAGCCTTAATATAAGCAGATGCTTTTACTTCTGGTAGTTGATACCACCACCTTGTGTGAATGCTAGCATAAAAATGTTTCCTTTTTTTTCTGGTAATCTTTCACATCCCAGCTGCTCAGCCAACCCTCCCAACATCTGTCCTCCCAGTGTCCACGCACACATACTGAAGTCCCCTGTCTGTAGGCTGTGCTCTGGGTCAAGTGCTGGTCCCACACACTCTGCGTTTCATAGCCTGCATACTCAACTTCTGATTGCACTACACTCCAAGAAAAAAAGAGTTCCTTAACACAGAATCATAGAATCACAGAATGGTTTGGGTTGGAAGGGACCTTTAAAGGTAATCTATTGGATGGATGGATATGTGTTTATTGAATATCTTATTTTTGGTGCTTAATGGTGCATATCCCTTGTTTTGATTATTATAGGAAATTGGAGCAAATATGTTAGATTTAACATATAATAATTAAAACTCAACATTTTTTAAAAAAGTAAAATTCTTTAAAATATTTTTATATCAACAAATGCTTGAAAATTTAACATTATTGATGTTAAGCTTGGAAAGGCTTTTAAAATACTCACATAAATCTTAATGCCTTTTAAATGTTAAAACTGTTAGCAATGCCATTTTAAAATTTAATATGAGTCACAGAATGATAATAACCAAAGTGCAAGCAAGTAGTACACTGAAATGTATATATCACAAAACAAAACCAGCCCCCTCCCAAGTGCCTGAAACTCATCTCAAAATAGCATTAAAGATGTAGTAAACTTTGCTTCCCTCTGGGTGGAATATAAAATGGGATTTTAAAAACAGAAAAGGAAGCGCTAGCTGCATTAAGATTACCTTTTCTTTGGTACTGCTGTAAGGACCTGTGGCTTGAAGCCTCATGCAATGTCAGGTGGCAACACTTTGGTGAACCACCAGCAATGACTGTCTGATTTTAGCTTTCAGAAATAGGTACTTTATTGTGTGTCACATGGAGCATTGCAAGTGCAAAGGCAATCTCTAGCCTGGGTCATCAGGTTACTCTTTCAGATCCACCATGGCTGACAACCTTCCCTCTTAAATTTCACCGTCTCTTTTGGATCATCCCACACAAGGCAAGTTCTCCAGCTGTTGCTAGAAAATTTTCTCTCAACTGTTATTGCATGCTTCTTAGACCTAGAACCACCAATACAGAGAAAGGAGCTGTTGAAGAAAAAATCCCTTCTGAAACAGCTTCTCAGTCTATCTTCACCTTCTCTGTCTAATTCCTTACCTAGATCCTCTAAGTATACCTGCAGCTGAAAAAGAAAAGCTGTACCTGAAGCTGTAGATTACTGCTGCTGTTCTGCTATCAGAACTATTCTGTATCATGGCTGTGGTACTCCAAACATCTGCATAAAGGTGTATTTGTCAAGTTATCCCCACCTGCTAGCATATAGATACTACTAACTGCTGTAACTATTATTTTAGTCTATTCAGCATTTTGAAAAGTGTGCTAACTATCCCCCCCCCCGAATATGACCTATCACTTGGTATCATGATCATGAGAACTTATTTTGATCACTGGATGTGCAATGCAGAAAACACTGGTATCTATTGTTTAATATGCCATCGAGTAAAGAAACACTCAAAGAAAATGAAGTATGCATATGGGTAAAAAACCATTCCCAGTTTGCTGAATTTATACATCAAATGGATTATTCATATGTGGAAGTAATGTCTTGTACTTAAGCAAGTGGCAGCTATTGTTTTTTGGTTGCATTTACTTTGAAACAGCTCAAAACACTTAAAGTTATCTAAGTTTTAAAGTGATGTAGGCAAGCTCTTACTCTTCTTATGTTCTATCTCTATATTGGTGAAAATAGAGATGATTCATATTCTGCTGTCATTAGTAACTATCTTAATGTAAAATCTAAATGTTTTCAAATCTCGACGACTTAAAATCCAGATAACAGGTTTTACCAACTCCAGGCCTTTATCACTTTTTTTTTTTTTTCACTAGTCAGACCTTTCTAGCTCTATTTATCTGTCTTTTGCTTTGGAGTTCTGCACAGATCTGTCATTTTTTTGATTGTTTTGTAATGGGCATTGAAAGAATATTACTGTCCATACACTTTAGAATAAAGTTGCAATTTAGAAACTGACATTTTAAGAAGATTTGGTTCATACTGTTAGTCTCTGCTTTGTGCCTTCTTCCGCTATTACTCAGGTTTGCTGACAAATAGGAAAATATGAATGGCCATATTTACGCAAACACAAATCTATGCAGAACAATGGTAACAAAGATTTCCATCTTACATAGTAATTCATTAGTTTTTGATCCTTAACACGGCTTCTAGAGCCAATTAATTCATTTTATCTTCTTAAAACTTGCTTTTAAATAGGAAATATATAAAACAGTTGCGATACAATCATCCATTAGAATCTTCTATCCCAAAGTTCCATTATACTAACTACAACAAATTTATTGAACATTTTTCATCCATACAGAAGCGTACACATCTGTGGATGGGTAATTTGCGATTTATGAGTTCTTGCAGCTGGGATGTAATTGCCATGATTGCCACCACCGTTATTCAGCCATCTTCCCAAATTTTAAAGCTATCTGCATTATCTCTGGAATACTGTCAGCACAGACTGGAACGAATGTCTGTCATTGGATGCGTATTCTAAACTACTC
This sequence comes from Athene cunicularia, assembly GCF_003259725.1. Taxonomy (NCBI): domain Eukaryota; kingdom Metazoa; phylum Chordata; class Aves; order Strigiformes; family Strigidae; genus Athene; species Athene cunicularia. The sequence goes on along the minus strand of NW_020799091.1, from coordinate 10,058,684 downwards.
TTCCAGATTCTTTGTATAGTTAATGGAAATAAATAGCTACCAAAAATACCTGGTTTATGATGGGACAAATCACTCTCTAGATTCATCTGTAATGGCCTTAAATTTCACATATGTCAATTACAACAAAGGCCAGGCAGGATCTGAACACTTGAGATAGGCTTCTGATTTGTTAAACAGTATACAAACAATAGCAATATTTTGATTTCTTTTTTAAATTCAATTTTTTATATGACTTTATTTACTAATTGTATCACTAACAAAAAGCCAGAAAAAAAAGGCCAGATTGTTCAGAATATAATATTTTACTGCAGCAATTTTTTATAGCATTAAGCCGCTCATATTATTCTTCATACAACAGAGCACACTTTCAAATCCTGTTAAAACTTTCCTGGGCCATAGTAAGGTGTGATTGAATATACATGTTTCTGTTATTTTAAGAAATAGTTTTACACTTAATATGCATCAGATTACCTTGGACTGCTTCTTGGTAATAATGATAAAAGAAACTCTTCTATGAAAAACAGGTAATACATTTAATATATTATGATAGATAAATGTTCTATTTAGTGCATTACATGGCGAAGTACTTTTTATATTGCCATATTCCTTAACAGGGTGGATGGGATGAGGTCCTACATCAAATCTTACTCATGTTCACACTTCTTTAGAAAGTTTTTGTGTTGTACTAATATTTTTTTAGATTAACACTAAAAGAACTAAACTTGGATAATGTCAAAAAAAGATAATTGTGTTGTGATGAAAAGTGCACTTAATACTTGGGAAGAACAATTGTGGTTATTACCTGTGCAAAATAAGAATTGGGTGTTAGCAATTAATAGCCTTTTTAAAAAAGATTTTTGAATGTTTTAAGAGCTGAGATATGTGAGTTTATACTGCTGTAGCCTAGCAACTTCAACTATTTTTTAAAACAGTTTAAAATAACATTTCTTAATACCTTAATAAAACCCCACATAGCTTTCTTTTTTCTCCTTGTTATGTTATGAAGATTTTTAAATGTAAATAACTGTCAGTAAATTAGCTAAAGCAGCAAGATGTGTTGTCTTAATTATCAGCAACCTCTCCAGTTTGCATAGAAGCAGCAGCAGAAATTGAGAATCACGTTTGCCTCTAAATTCATTAATATTTTGTGTTTCAAATTTTCAATAAACCCACATAATTCAATTACATTATATATTCAACGCCCAGACAATAAGTCATTACTTACTCAGTGACAGCTTGTTCCTGAAACACTTCCAAGTCCTGCTCCATATTACTGATGGTTCTTTTAACCTGTTGAAACAACAAACCCCAAATAATTCAGATTCCTGAAAGTGTGCATTTATACAGCCAAGTAGTGCATATCGGATAGTTTTATGCTTTCAATTCTGACATTCTCCCATTGTAAACAGCAGGGGCAGGGGAATGTAGCTCTAATTACAGGCTGGAATGGGCAAGATTAAAACTTCTGGAGTAAACTCAGCTCAGTGTCAACAGCTCTTGCACTGAGATACTAGAGGTGGTGCTAGCTTGAGGATAGCCCTGGATTTCCAGGAAGTTTGGTTTGGATCATTCTCTGTTGTATGGTGTCAATGATTTGTCAAGACACTTTAAAACACATAAACCTAAACTTGTCATAGATCCACGGCTGCATTTCTCATACCTTCACACTCCCCAATTAACATACACCTGGGCTGTAATTGCTCTCAAACACAATGCTGGACTCCTGTTGACTATTTGCTCCCTGACGTGGCAGATGCAGCAGCGCTGAGACACGCAGCCCTCAAGTACCTCAGCAGGCAGACCAGAACAAGGCTGTTGGTGGGACCAGTCCGGTTCTGTGAGCCCAGCAGGACACAGGGATGTGGGGCAGGCTTGCTGCGTGCCAGAACAGGTACCAGCCACATGACGACATGGTGACAGGGCGGCATGAAACAGCCCTAATTCCTCGTGGGGGTGAGCAGTGGGGCTCTCAGGGGCACGGGTACCAGTGCAGATGTGCGGACACTGCCGCGTGGCACGGCAGCCCTGGCTCCGCGGGGACCGTCTCCTGAGGTGACACCGCCACAGGGGCTCTGGCTCCGCGGGGACCGTCTCCTGAGGTGACACCGCCACAGGGGCTCTGGCTCCGCGGGGACCGTCTCCTGAGGTGACACCGCCACAGGGGCTCTGGCTCCGCGGGGACCGTCTCCTGAGGTGACACCGCCACAGGGGCTCTGGCTCCGCGGGGACCGTCTCCTGAGGTGACACCGCCACAGGGGCTCTGGCTCCGCGGGGACCGTCTCCTGAGGTGACACCGCCACAGGGGCTCTGGCTCCGCGGGGACCGTCTCCTGAGGTGACACCGCCACAGGGGCTCTGGCTCCGCGGGGACCGTCTCCTGAGGTGACACCGCCACAGGGGCTCTGGCTCCGCGGGGACCGTCTCCTGAGGTGACACCGCCACAGGGGCTCTGGCTCCGCGGGGACCGTCTCCTGAGGTGACACCGCCACAGGGGCTCTGGCTCCGCGGGGACCGTCTCCTGAGGTGACACCGCCACAGGGGCTCTGGCTCCGCGGGGACCGTCTCCTGAGGTGACAC